>NC_091634.1:19112196-19422352 GCF_027580195.1 Bos mutus | reverse complement strand
CTCTGCTTTTTAATATGCTATCTAGGTTAGTCATAACTTTCCTTCCAAGGAGTAAGAGTCTTTTAATTTCATGGCTGCAATCACCATCTGCAGTGATTTTGGAGCCCAGAAAAATAAAGTCTGACACTGTTTCCACTGTTTCCCCATCTATTTGCCATGAAGTGATGGGACCAGATGCCATGATCTTAGTTTTCTGAATGTTGAGCTTTAAGCCAACTTTTTCACTCTCCTCTTTCACTTTCATCAAGAGGCTTTTTAGTTCTTCTTCACTTTCTGCCATAAGGGTGGTATCATCTGCATATCTGAGGTTATTGATATTTCTCCTGGCAATCTTGATTCCAGCTTGTGCTTCTTCCAGCCCAGCATTTCTCATGATGTACTCTGCATATAAGTTAAATAAGCAGGGTGACAGTATACAACCTTGACCTACTCCTTTTTCTATTTGGAACCAGTCTGTTGTTCCATGTCCAGTTCTAACTGTTGCTTCCTGACCTGCATACAAATTTCTCAAGAGGCAGGTCAGGTGGTCTGGTATGCCCATCTCTTTCAGAATTTTCCACAGTTGATTGTGATCCACACAGTCAAAGGCTTTGGCATAGTCAAGACATTAGGAGGGGTGAAATCATGTTTAGAATCAAACCCCATACCCACCAGAGATGCTTGGAGGGCTCAAACAAAACCTTGTGTGCACTAGGACCCAGAGACCCCACAGAGACTGAGCCATACCTGCCTTTGAGTGTTTGAGTGTCTCCTGTGGAGGCACAGGTCAGCAGTGACTGCCACGGGGAGAGGGGCTCTGGCTGCAGCAGACATGGGAGGCACAGCGTGTGGCATAAATCCTCTTGGAGGAGGTTGCCATTAGTTCCACCGTAGAGTCCCTCAGCAAATGACCCACAAACTGAAAAACAATTATACCAAAGAAGTTCTTGCACTGTTAGGAAAGTTCTAGGACCCACAACAGATTTCCCAACCTGTGGATCCTTCAAAGGGACTCAGAACCTCCAGGGAATTTGACTTTGAAGGCCAGTTGAATTTGATTACAGAACTACGACAGGACTGGGGAAACAGGCTCTTGGAGGGCACACACAAAACCTCGTGTGCACCAGGACCCAGGAAAAAGGAGCAGTGACCCCACAGGAAACTGAGCCAGACTTGCCTGTGAGTGTCCAGGAGGCTCTGGTGGAGACGTGTGTCTACAGTGGGCTGCTGCAGGGTCGTGGCACTGAATGCAACAGTCCTGGGAGCCTCGGCATGCTGGCATAAGTCCTTTTGAAGGAGGTCACCATTACAGCCATTACTCCTACCATAGTTTGGCCTCAGGCCAAACTAACAGGGAGGGAACACAGCCCCAGCCATCAACAGAAAATTGGATTAAAGATTTACTGAGCAGTTCATTCATGTCTGACTCTTTCTGACCCCATGGACTGCAGCACGCCAGGCTTCCCTGTCCATCACCAACTCCCAGAGTTTACTCAGACTCATGTCCATTGAGTTGGTGATGCCATCCAACCATCTCATCTTCCGTCATCCCCTTCTCCTCCTGCCTTCAATCTTTCCCAGTATCGGGGTCTTTTCAAATGAGTCAATTCTTCGCCTCAGGTGGCCAAAGTATTGGAGTTTCAGCTTCAGCATCAGTCCTTCCAATGAATATTCAGGAGTGTTTCCTTTAGGATGGACTGGTTTGATTTCCTTGCTGTTCAAGGGACTTCTCAAGAGTCTTTTCCAACACCGTTAGTTCAAAAGCATCAATTATTCAGCACTCAGCTTTCTTTATAGTCCAACTCTCACATCCATACATGACTACTGGAAAAACCATAGCTTTGACTAGATGGACCTTTGTTGGCAAAGTAATGTCTCTGCTTTTTAATATACTGTCTAGGTTGGTCATAATTTTTCTTCCAAGGAACAAGTGTCTTTTAATTTCATGGCTGCAGTCACCATGTACAGTGATTTTGGAGCCCAAGCAAATAAAGTCTTGCACTGTTTCCATTGTTTTTCCGTCTATTTGCCGTGAGGTGATGGGACCAGATGCCATGATCTTACTTTTCTGAATGTTGGATTTTAAGCCAACTTTTTCACTCTCCTCTTTCACTTTCATTGAAAGGCTCTTTAGTTCTTTTTTGCTTTCTGCCATAAGTGTGGTGCCATCTGCATATCTGAGGTTATTGATATTTCTCCCAGCAATCTTGATTCCAGCTTGTGCTTCATCCACCCCAGCATTTCTTATGATGTACTCTGCATATAAGTTAAATAAGCAGGGTAACAATATACAGCCTTGACGGACCCCATTCCCGATTTGGAACCAGTCTGTTGTTCCATGTCCAGTTCTAACTGTTGCTTCCTGACCTGCATACAGATTTCTCAGTAGGCAGGTCAGGTGGTCTGGTATTCCCATCTCTTGAAGACTTTTCCACAGTTTGTGGGATCCACACAGTCAAAGGCTTTGGCATAGTCAATAAAGCAGAAATAGATGTTTTTCTAGAACTCTGTTGCTTTTTTGATGATCCAACAGGTTTTGGCAATTTGATCTCTAGTTCTTCTGCCTTTTCCTTTTTTTTTTCATCTGCCTTTTCTAAATCCAGCTTGAACTCTGAAAGTTCACAGTTCACATACTGTTCAACTGGCTTGGACAATTTTGAGCATTACTTTGCTAGCGTGTGAGATGAGTGCAATTGTGCAGTAGTTTGAACATTATTTAGCATTACTGAGCATGGCCCTACCCATCAGAGCAAGACCCAGATTCCCCCACAGCCAGTCCCTCCTGTCAGAAAGCTTCCACAAGCCTCTTATCCTCTTTCATCAGAGGGCAGACAGAATGAAAACCACAATCACAGAAAACTAACCAAACTGATCACATGGACCACAGCCTTGTCTAACTCAATGAAACTATGAGCCATGCCGTGTAGGGCCACCCAGGACAGATGGGTCATGGTGGAGAGTTCTGACAAAACATGGTCCCTGGAGAAGGGAATAGTAAACCACTTTAGTATTCTTGCCTTGAGAACCCCATGAACAGTATGAAAAGGCAGAAAGACATGACACTGAAAGATGAACTCCCGAGGTCACTAGGTGCCCAGTGTGCCGCTGGAGAAGCAGCTCCAGAAGGAATGAAGAGGCGGAGCCAAAGCAGAAACAGCGCCTGGTTGTGGATGTGACTGGTGATGGAAGTAAAGTCCGATGCTGTAAAAAACAATATTGCATAGGAACCTGGAATGTTAGGACCATGAACCAAGGTAAGTTGAAAATGGTCAAACAGGAGATGGCAAAAGTGAGCATAGACATTTTAGGATCAATAAACTAAAATGGACTAGAATTTAATTCATATAACCATTATATCTACTGCTGTGGGCAAGAATCCCTTATTAGAAGTGGAGGATCCCTCATAGTCAACAGAAGAGTCCAAAATGCAGTACTTGGATGCAATCTCAAAAATGACAGAATGATCTCTATTTGTTTCCAAGGCAAACCATTCAATATCACAGTAATCCAAGTCTATGCCCCAACCACTAATGCCAAGGAAGCTGAAGTTGAACAGTTCTATGATGACCTACAAGACCTTCTAGAACTAACACCAAAAAAAAGATGTCCTCTTCATCATAGGGTACTAGAATGCAAAAGTAGGATATCAAGAGATACCTAGAATAACAGGCAAGTTTGGCCTTGAAGTACAAAATGAAGCAGGGCAAAGCCTAACAGTTTTGCTAAGAGTATGTCCTGGTCATAGCAAACACCCTCTTCCAACAGCACAAGAGACAACTTTACACATGGACCTCACCAGATGGTCAATACTGAAATCAGATTGATTGTGTTCTTTGCAGCTAAAGATGGAGAAGCTCTATACAGTCAGCAAAAACAAGGCTGGGAACTGACTGTGGCCAAGATCATGAACTCCTTACTACCAAATTCAGAGTTAACCTGAAGAAGGTAGGGAAAACCACTAGGCCATTCAGGTAGGACCTTAATCAAATCATTTATGATTATACAGTGGATGCGACAAATAGATTCAAGGAATTAGATCTAACAGAGTGCCTGAAGAACTATGGATGGAGGTTTGCAACGTTGTACAGGGGGTGGTGATCAAACCATCCCCAAGAAAAAGAAATGCAAAAAGGCAAAATAGTTGTCTGAGGAGGCCTGACAAATAGCTGAGAAAAGAAGAGAAGTGAAAAGCAAAGGAGAAAAGGAAAGATATAAGCATCTGAATGCAGAGTTCCAAAGAATAGCAAGGAGAGATAAGAAAGCCTTCCTAAATAATCACTGCAAAGGAATAGAGGAAAACAGTAGAATGGGAAAGACTAGAAATCTCTTCAAGAAAATTAAAGATATCAAGGGAACATTCCCTGCAAAGATGGGCATAATAAAGGACAGAAACAGTGTGGACCTAATAGAAGCAGAAGATATTAAGAAGAGGTGGCAAGAGTACACAGAACTATACAAAAAATATCTTAATGACCCAGGTAACCACGATGGTGTGATCACTCAGCTAGAGCCAGACATCCTGGAGTCTGAAGTCAAGTGGGCCTTAGGAAGCATCACTGCAAACAGAGCTAGTGGAGGTGATGGAATTCCAGTTGAGCTATTGCAAATCCTAAAAGATGATGCTGTTAAAGTGCTACACTCAATACGTCAGCTAATTTGGAAAACACAGCAGTGGCCACAGGACTGGAAAAGTTCAGTTTTTTCATTCCAGTCCTGAAGAAAGGCAATGCCAAAGAATGTTCAAACTACCATGCAGTTGCACTCATCTCACACGCTAGCAAAATAATGCTCAAAATTCTCCAAGCCAGACTTCAACAGTACATGAACCAAGAACTTCCATGTGTTCAAGCTGGATTCAGAAAAGGCAGAGGAACCAAGAGATCAAATTGCCAATATCTGTTGGATCATAGAAAAAGCAAGAGAATTACAGAAAAACATCTACTTCTCCATTGAGTACACTAAAAGCCTCTGACTGTGGGTCACAACAAACTTTGGAAAATTCTTTAAGAGATGGGAATATCAGACCGCCTTACCTGCCTCCTGAGAAACCTGTATTGCAGGTCAAGAAGTAACAGTTAGAACTGCACATGGAGCAATCAACTGGTTCAAAATTGGGAAAGGAATATGTCAAGGCTGTATATTGTCATCCTGCTTATTTAATTTATATGCAGAGTACATCATGCAAAATGCTGGGCTGCCTAAAGCTCAAGCTGGAGAAATATCAATAACCTCAGATATGCAGATGACACCACCCTTACGGCAGAAAGCGAAGAGGACTAAAGAGTCTCTTGATGAAAGTCAAAGAGGAGAGTGAAAAAGCTGGCTTAAAACTTAAACAAAGATCATGGCATCCGGTCCCATCACTTCATGGCAAATAGATGGGGAAACAAAACAGTGACAGACATTATTTTCTTGGGGTCCAAAATCATTGCAGATGGTGACTGTAGCCATGAAATTAAAAGACACTTGCTCTTTGGAAGAAAAGCTATGACAATCTAGACAGCATATTAAGAAGCAGAGACATTACTTTGCCAACAAAGGTCCATCTAGTCAAAGCTATGGTTTTCTAGTAGTCATGTATGGATGTAAGAGTTGGACTCTAAAGAAAGCTGGGCACTGAAGAATTGATGCTTTTGAACTGTGGTGTTGGAGAAGACTCTTGAGAGTCCCTTGGGCTGCAGGGAGATCAAACCAGTCAATCCTAAAAGAAATCAGTCCTGAATATTCATTGGAAGGACAGATGCTAAAGCTGAAACTCCAATACTTTGGCTGCCTGAGGCGAAGAACTGACTCATTTGAAAAGACCCTGATGCTGGGAAAGATTGAAGGTGGGAGGAAGAGGGGACAACAGAGGATGAGATGGTTGGATGATATCACTGACTCAATGGACATGAGTTTGAGCAAGCTCTGGGAGTTGGTGATGGACAGGGAAGCCTGGCATTCTGCAGTCCATGGGATGACAAAGTCGGACACTACTGAGCATCTGAACTGACTGACTGCTTTTCCCCTTGATGACAGAGCATGTTGTCTTTGTCCTGAAACATGGTCTTTATTTCTCAGGCCTAACACTGCAGGGGTTCTGTGAGGGAGCCTGAGGTGTTTACTGAGCCTCCTTAACTTGGTAGGACTCCTGCTCCAAACTCCATTTTCCTGTGATGGATGTCAAAGAGAATCAAAGCTTGTGGTTCTTCACTGACTCAGTTGTGTCTGAGTCTTTGCGACCCCATGGACTGCAGCATGCCAGGCTTCCCTGTCCTTCACTCTCTTTTTCTTTTATTTCATTTTAGTTTCTCTTATTTTTCTTTTTCTCACAATTTCTTTTATTTTTCATCTAATGATGAAAATCTTATTTTTTAATGACACTAATAGATGATATCTATTCTTATTCTCTGAACAGAGAAGTCTGACTTTCATTCGTATCCCTTCTACCCCATTCTTGGCTTCCTCTGTAGGTAATAATTTGTATTTTTTTTTTATTTGCCACCATTTGTTTCTTTGAAAATGAGCAGAATGTACACGCATTCATATTTTCTTCTCTTTCATACAAAAGAGATGGAATACTGAAAACATTGTCTTGAACCTTGCTTTTGTATTTTATTATGAATATTTTCAAAATACTGATCAAAGATTTTGGTCTTTGCTTTTTGAATCACAATAGACAATTTAAAATTACAAAAAACCAATAGAGTTACTTACATATTATTGGTTACGTGTTCTACATTTTTGTGTGTACATCTTTCATCTTTTTACCCAGTTTTATTGAAGTATAGTTGACATATCATGTTTTATAAGTTCAAGACATACAAGGTGATAATTTGATATACATATATATTGAAGGTCTTTTATCTTCTGTCTAACCCTTTAAGACAGAGGTACTCATCAAGAATTTGTTAAAGCACTTAACTTTGAAACAGTTGCTGTGATTCTGAGGTTTTATAGTTCCACTTTTAAATGATGGATTGTTTTGTTTGTCTTTTGAAATTTTTACAGATTGAAGATCCAGGTTGCTTCTGGGTTGTTATAAAAGGGTGTAGTCCCTTTTTAGATCATGAAGTTGACTATCAAAAACTAAATAGTGCCATGAATGACTTCTATAACAGCCTGTGTCAAGATATAGAAATAAAACCACTAAAGTTGGAAGAAGGGCAGGTATGTATCTGAATGTGCTTTGAACACTGTGTCTTGAAATACTACTCGAAATATAGACTGTTTTGGCAGCTAAGTTGGTATTTCAGTTGCTTATAATTACTTTTTTGTATTAGGTTCTTTTGATTGCATAAGTCGGGCTAGTCACGAAAAGTAGCAGTTATATTAGGTTCACATGGGGTAACAGGAGATGGAGTGTCATGTAAACGCAGTCATTGGGGCATGGTCCTGGGGCTGGAAACCAGAGGATTATTCTAGATCTATCACAGGGACCTTAGCAGAGAGAGCTTAGAATTTCCAGTCTGGTGCTGCAATGAACATTTGGGTACATGTATCTTTTCAAATTATGGTTTTCTCTGGATATAAGCCCAGCAGTGGGATTGCTGGATCATATGGTAGCTCTATTTTTAGTTTTTAGGGAGCCTCCATACTGTTCTCACAGTGGCTGTTACCATGTACATTCCCACCAACAGTGGGAGAGTTCCCTTTTCTCCACACCCTTTCCAGCATTTATTATCTTTAGATTTTTCAGAGATGGCTATTCTGACCAGTGTGAGGTGATATCTTTACTGTAGTTTTGACTTATATCTCTCTAATTGTTAGTGGTGGTGAGCATCTTTTCATGTGCTTTTTAAATCATCTATCTATATTCTTTGGAGAAATGTCTATTTAGATCTTCTCACTTTTTGATTGGATTGTTTGTTTTTTTGATATTGAGCTGCATGAGGTGTTTGTATATTTTGGAGATTAATCCCTCATCAGTTGCTTTGTTTGCAAATATTTTCTCCCATTCTGAGGGTCATCTTCTCATTTTGTTTATAGCTTCCCATAGCTCAGTTGGTAAAGAATCTGCCTGCAATGCAGGAGACCCTGGTTCACTTCCTGGGTCGGGAAGATCCACTGGAGAAGGGATAGGCTTTCCTCTCTAGTATTCTTGGGCTTCCTTTGTGGCTCAGCTGGTAAAGAATCTGCCTGCAATATGGGAGACCTGGGTTTGATCCCTGGGTTGGGAAGATCTGGGGAAGAGAAGGGCTACCCACTCCAGTATTCTGGCCTGGAGAATTCCACGGACTGTATAGTTAATGGGGTTGCAAAGAGTCAGACACAGTGAGCAACTTTCATTTTCACTTTTCTTTGCAAAAGCTTTTACGTTTAACTAGGTCTATTTGTTTGTTTTTATTTTTATTACTCTAGGAAGTGTATTAAAAAGATCTTGCTGTGTTTTATGTCAGAGACTGTTATGCCTATGTTCTCCTCCAAGAGTTTTATAGTGTCTGGTCTTACATTTAGGTCTTTAATCCATTCTGAGTTTGTTTTTGTGTATGGTGTTAGGGAGTGTTTTAATTTCATTCTTTTACGTGTAGCTGTCCAGTTTGGCCAGCATCACTTATTGAAGAGACTGTCTTTCCTCCACTGTAGAGTCTTATTTCTTTTGTCGTGGATTAGGTGACTGTAGGTGCATGGATTTGTGTCTGAACTCTCCATCCTGTTCCATTGATCTATATTCCTGTTTCTTTCTTTCTTTGGTGCCAGTACCATACTGTTTTGATGACTGGCTTTGTATAATTTGAAGTCAGGGAGCCTAATTCCTCCAGCTTTATTTTTCTTTCTTGACTTGGCTATTCATGGTCTTTTGTGTTTCCATGCAAATTGTAAAATTTTGTGTTCTAATTATGTGAAAAATGCCATTGGTAATTTGATAGGGATTGCACTGAATATGTAGTTTGCTTTGGGTAGTGTGGTCATTTTCACAATATTCTTCCAATCCAAGAATGCGGTATATCTCTCCATCTGTTTGTGTCATCTTTGATTTCTTTTATCAGTATCTTATAGTTTTCTGAGTATGACTAGAGAATTTAATGCTCAAGTTTTCTTCTTATTTTGTAGGTTTGTGTGGTTTATTGTCAGGAACTAAAGTGCTGGTGCAGGGCAGTTATTAAGTCAATCGTGTCTTCAGCAGACCATTACCTCGCAGAGTGTTTCCTTGTGGATTTTGCCAGATACATTCCAGTGAAATCCAGAAAGTAAGTACATATTTATTTTGCTTTATGCTCTTTGGGGGGACAAATGTCAGTTTTGACGGAGAGTATTAATTTTCAAATAAAGGGATGAGAGGTCATAAACTGGAATTTTTTAGCTTCAAGAAGAGCAGATTGCAGGTTCCAGTTTTATGAGCAGTGAGTGTAAGAGCAGGTGGTTGGGATGAGGGATCAGCAGGCAGCTCCAGCCCTCCTTCCACCATCCTTCCTGGAAAGGGCAGGTGCTCTTGGCCAGCCGTTTGCCTGGCCTGGTGTGACCTGTCCCTGCTCAAGTGATGGAGTGGGTCCTTTAGGAAGCCCTTGCTTTACTACACAGAGGATGGTTTGCTGGCACGGCTCCAGATTACAGAGAGAAGGACATGTGTCCCTCCTTATCCCACTTAGCAGAGTGAGGGTGTGACTGTCACAGAGTGACCCTCGCAGATTCCAGGACCACGCACACATTGCAGTTCCCTAGAAAACACTCTCAGCAAGTCAGTCTTGGTGTTTTGGTAATTTTTTCATGATTCCTGCGCCAGTGTCAGCGGATGTCAGTTTAATAAATAATAAGTAAATGTGAGGACTCTTCTTCCGAAAGAGAAAGAACAGTCCCAGCTACAGGCGAGGCGACACCCTGACCGGGAGTCTGTACTAGGAGGCTGCTCCCACACGGGAGGCTGGCAAGTGTTCACGGGAGAGGTGATGCCTATCCGGCTTGTGCTTCTGCACCTTTATAACCATCAGTTCAGTTCAGTTCAGTCGTTCAGCTGAGCCCAGCTCTTTGCAATCCCATGGACTGCAACACGCCAGGCTTCCCTGTCCATCACCAGCTCCCGGAGCTTACTCAAACTCATGTCCATCGAGTCGGTGATGCCATCCAACCATCTCATCCAGCCATCTCACTTTATAAGCCATACTGGTTATTAAAAATAACATGATAATTAACGGCGTGAGAGATTTCCTACTAGCATTTGGGTTTTTAAATTTAGTTTGTTTTTGGCAAGAGAATTATTTGATTAGAGCAAGGAAGCCTGGAGGGGCGGTTAGTGCCATCACTTTCTCTTAACTGTTTGAGACGAGGTGGCCAGGCTGCCCACACATGGCCCTGAGAACATGTTGATGTCGAAACTGTATGTGCAAATGCGCTATCATTTTCATGAAGGAGAATGGAAATAAAAATGTGCAACAACTTGCTTATCAAACTGCAGTCCATCAGCTCTTTTGTGCAGAGTTGACAAACAGTGATTCTGAAAACATCAGCTTATTTACAGAAAGTTAAAGGTAATTCTGGTTGTGGATTGAAACTGAAATTTTAAAATCTTAAATAAAATTTGCCTCCAGGTTTGTTCGTAATTACCCAGTGTTTCTCAGTCTAAGGAGACAGTATTTTTCTAATCCCTCCCTGCCGCCATGCCATGAAATTTTAATGCCAAAGATTACTGAGTATCTTTTAGGTGCTGTACGTATTTATATACTACATGTATTTTTGTGCTTTATACATAGAGAAGTAAGGTTTTTTCCCTCTGCCCCCAAGAACCAGTTTTCACCTTGTTGGGCAACTGTCTCCAAGCATTTGCTGTTGGTGGTGGCTGTATTAGAATCAGATTTTGTGTGTTTTACATTAAGTATGTTAATTATATAGGTGGACTTTAAAGAAATATGTTATATATAATTTTTTTTTAATCATGAAACTGTTTTTGTTTCACTGTTAAGCATCCGAGTTGCCATAGAAACTTTTATGCAGCTTCCCTACAGAGCAAAAAAATTCAGACTGTACTGCACAAAACCTGTCACATTGCACATTAACTTCTGTGAAGACAGTGCTGAAATTGTGTAAGTACAGCTTCTAATGTATGCTGAATCATTAGTAAAAGTCTTAAATTGAGTGTAGGAAGTTTATGTGAAATCAAGTCTTTATGAGAAGTGCCAGAACGATTTCAAAGGTCTCGTTGTCCTTCAGGAAGGATCTTCTGAATCAGCCTGTCAAACCTGGCCATGCAGCCATCTCCAGAGGCTGCAGTGTAGGGGGCTTTAGAGTAAGACCCAAGCTCTGTTTTTTGTTTTGTTTTGTTGTTTTACAAAAAAGGGCAAGTTAACTGTAAAGAGAAACATGGTTACATCAGATCATGAAACATTAGCGAAAAGTCCAGGCATCCTTCTCCAGCCCTGTTTCTTCCCTCCTGCCCTCCCTCCTGGGAAGCCTCTGTGACCTTTTCAGGCTCTGAATTGGCAGACCTTTGTTGGTGCTTTTATGCATATTCACATTCACGGAGCTTTTTCTGAAAATTAGAATGCACTGTCTTATTGGCGAATTTACCAGCTGGCTTAGTATCTTATTGGTGTGGGTCCCAAGGCAGCTGCAAGAGTGATGCTCTCATCGGACCAAGGGGAACTACAGGTGATGAGGGCCGGGGCTGTGGAGGTGGGAGGGTCTCCACAGGCCTCACAAAGCATCGGCCATGGAGGCGGCTTCCAAGCTGAGAGAGAACTCAGAACGCGGTATCACCAGGCCATGCACTCTGAATCAGAACTGTGCTGCTTCCTGCAGCTTTATCCCCCACAAAGCCGCAGCGATGGAGGAGAGGGGAAGGCGGAGTGCAAGGGCAGGGGTGGGGGCGCTGCCCCCAGGACCTCAGGGGGTGCTCATTCAAGGCAGCAAAGATCACAGTCATAACCCTGACACAGCACTGCCCAGTGCCGGGACCCATCCCATACAAACACTGGCAGCGTGGTCAGATGACGAGATGGGGGTGTGAGTGTGAGAGGTGCACGTGTACTCATGTGCATGCCTGCGTGTATACATCTACACTGGCAGCGTGGTCAGATGACGAGATGGGGGGGTGTGAGTGTGAGAGGTACATGTGTACACATGTGCATGCGTGCGTGTATATATCTACACTGGCAGCGTGGTCAGATCACGAGATGGGGGGGTGGGAGTGTGAGAGGTACAGGTGTACTCATGTGCATGCGTGCGTCTATATATCTCTACATCAATGTACAGTGCAGAATTGTTTGGAAACAACCTAGCTGTCTATCAAGAGAGGGACAGTTAGGGGCAGCTAGTATGCCAATTATATGCCCCCAGGAGAAAGACTGAGAGTAGAAGGGAGTACATGTATTGGCAAAGAGCTTCAACAAACATTCTTAAGGTAAATTCGCCAATAAGACAGTGCACTCTAATTTTCACCAGTTTAGTTTAAATGAAATAACTCGGGAGCAGCCAGATGGAAGAGATGCATGGGGCAGGGTCTAGGGAAAGGGGCTGCCTTCCCTCCAGGGACACCTGTTCCCCCACATTTCTAAGTGTTCACCAGCCCAGAGGCTCCCAACCTAGTCCATTTTCAGTGTTTATGGAGGCTTCATTACCTAGTCATGATTGATTAAATCATTGGCCTTTGACAGTTGATTCAACCTCCAGTACCTCTCCCCTCCCCAAAGGCCCAGGGAGTGGGATTGAAAGTTGCAACCCTCTAATCACAAGGTTGGTTCCCCTGGCAACCAGCCCTCATCTCTAAGTTACCTAGGCACTTTCTACAGGTCACCTCATTAACATAACAAAAGACACCTTTTATTACTCTCATCACTGAGCTCTGTGCCAGAAACAGTGACAATGACCAAGTTTATATGTCTTACTATAAATCACAGTATCGCACAGAGGAAAGGACAAGATGATGGGGAGAGATGGGACACAGTGAAAGGGAGTCGTCAGAGTGAGGAATACCATGAGACAGCAGGGCCTGGGCTCCCCATGGCCACTCTTAGAACTTTGGTTTAACCAACACGTAGGGAGCCCTCCCTCTGCCAGTGTGTGCTGAGCATTCCTCACTCAGGGTCCCTGTTCCAGGGAGCTAGCACCCTGGCTGGGGAGACAGATGTTGCAGGTAAATGGGACAATGGTGTTGGGATGGATGATGCCATGGAGGTGGGCACGGTAGCGCAGGAAGCCCCACAAAGGGCCCATTCGCAGTGAGTCTCTACACTGGCGCAGGAGGTGGTGGGAGAGAAGCCTACTGCGGGGTGCAGCTGGGGTCATCACCCCAGGCCAGAGCTAGACTCCCCATTTCCTGCATCATATGTTCCGTGTGTAATGTCCGAAACATCCAGTGTGTAATTTCAAAGTGATGTTAGCATGACTAGCCTTGGCTTTTATTTCATGAGATTGCCTTTGTTCTCTTCCAGACGGGCCAAGAAGTGGGACAGTGCAGCTATTCAGTACTTCCAGAACATCCTGAAAGGTAAGGCAAGTGCATGACCGCAGCTGCCTGCTTTGAACTGACACCCAAGGGGGTTTCACCTTCAGTTGGGGAAAGGGTTTGACATGTGTGTGCTTTGCTGTTTGACCTCCCCCCTCAGGGGGATTCATAAGTCACGTGGAGCTTTTTCCACTCCAAGTATCACAGTGACTTTGTACCCTTGGAATCTGAGGGATGGATGTGGACATCAGTAATTGACAAGAGAAATCAGCAAGGAATTGTGTAGGTAAGGCACCCTTACATGGTGATAATGCCTTTTTCTTAGTCTGTGTAAAACCGCAGCACTGCAAAATAATTTACATGCATTTCATTGAACCGGCAATGATGAAAAGCCTATTTTTTAGCAGGCAAAGGGTAGTCAGTGGGTACCTACTGTGCGGTCCCCGTCCTTGCTAATGAAGATGTATAGAATGTCTCAGCACCTGTTTGGTGTGCTCTCTGTTTAAATCGTTGGCCGTAAATTAGACTCTTCTGTGGCATCTGTCCTAAGCCCTGGCAGTCTGAGCCAAGTAACTGGGCAGCGTCTAGGGTCATGCTGAGGAGTAGTGGGTGTGCAGTGGCTGGGCTGCATCCTGATGCCCGCTGGGGCCCTGGCCCCTCTTCTTCACTGCCCTGCTGTCTGGGTGAAGGAGCAGCCAGAGGCATTGTTGCTGGAGAAATGGGAGGTGGGGGCACCTCTGGTTTTGTAGTTCGGGCCCTTGTGAGCCCACAGGGGCCCTAGAGACTCAGACTTGGAGGAGGCAGAGTGTTTGGGTTGGGTACCGTTCTGCTGCCTCTGAGCAGCCTTCTGAGAGCCTGGTCTCCTCGCCTGTAAAGCGGTAACAGCACTGCCGCAGAGGCTTGTGGTGAGAGGGAGTGGAACACAGCAGTGGGCTGAGCAGCGTGCCTGGCGGTACCCACACGTGGGGCTGCTCTTCAGGCGTTCAGAGGGTGGAATGACTCGGGAAAGACTCTGGCTGGGCCTGTGGGTTTGGGGATCACTGGAAAAGAAGGGGGGCCCAGAGCTGTGCTCGAGGTGCTGTCACAGGGCGGCCGGAGGAGGATGGGGGCTGAGGAGACAGAGGACACTTGGCAGACTTTGCCTGGAGAGCCTTCACCTTGGCTCACCTGCCGCCAGACCCCTCCTGAGGGAGGAGGCTCTCGGACATTGTGGCACTGGGTAGTCGTGGGTAGTTAACAAATAGTCATAGTCGTTTTACCCATTCTTATTTTTTTGGCCATGAGGCATGGCATGCGGGATCTTAGTTCCCTGACCACGATTCAGACCTGCAGTGGAGGTGCAGAGTCTTAACCACTGGACCCCCAGGAAAGTCCCTCAAGCATACTTTTAACATCATCTTCTTCATGTTTTCATTTATGCTATTTAGCGACTACCCAGGTAGAAGCCAAATTGTGTGCTGTGGAAGAAGATACTTTTGAGGTTTACCTTTATGTAACTCTGAAAAATGAAAAGGTGAGTGAAAGAGTTGTATTTTTAAAGTATTTTATTATTATTAAGATACTGTTTTAATAAAGCAACGCACACAAGAAAAACAGTGTCATTCACACTTGCCCTTACCTCAGGCTGTTACAGAGCAGAGGCGGGCTCAGCAGAGAGGACTGACGGTGGCTGCATGAGGTCATAATTGCTAGAAAAATAAATGGGGCCAGCAGTTCTTTTCTAGCTGCTAAAGGAAGCACAGGGATGTGTCCGGGTGTTCTCTTCCTCTCTCTGTTTTAAACTTGTTTTCTTTCACACCCAATTTTTAGGAGACGTGCACGCTGATCCTTTTTTGTCAGTACCCTTCCACTGTCTGGATATACTACAGTGTTCATCCATTCACTTGCTGATGGACATTTGAGCTGTGGCCTCTGTGGGGCAAGTGCAAATGAAACTCCTGTGACGATTCACGCGCAAGTCTTCCTTGGACCTGTGCTTTCATTTTTCTTGGGTAAATACCCAGGAGTCACCCTTCTGGGTGGTTTTATAAGTGTTAAGAGACTACCAAACTGCTTTCCAGAGTGACCATTGTACAGTCCCATCAGCAGTGAGTTACACTTCCTCCACATCCTCTCCATTCCTTTCATGGTCATTCTCATTGGTGTGTAGTGGTCTCTCATTGCAGTTTATTTGCGCTTCCCTAATGCACTTTCCTTCTTGGAGAAGGAAATGGCAGCCCACTCCAGTACCCTTGCCTGGAAAATCCCATGGACAGAGGAGCCTGGTATGCTGCAGTCCGCGGGGTCGCAGAGTCGGACACGACTGAGCGACTTCACTCACTCACTCAATGATGAGTGGTCTTGAGTGTCTTTTCATATGCTGTTTGCAATCCATATATCTTTAATGAAGTATCCAGATCTTTTACCCATTTATTTTCATTTTCTCCTTTTTAAAATTTTTTTATCCTTTTTAAAATAGAGGTGTAATTGATGTACAACATGATATTAGTTGCCTGTGTACAGCACAACGCCTTAATACTTGTCCATACACATTGCACAGGGTCTAGTTAACACCCATTACCAACAGTGACGGCATTTTTTTTCTTGTTCTCATCACAAGATTGAGCAACTTTCAAACATGCGATACAGTATTGTTAACTATAGCCACCTTGCTGTACATCATATGCCCGTGACTTATTTATTTTATAATTGAAAGTTTTTACCTTTTGACTCCCTTCTCCCATTTCACGACCTTCTCCCTCTGTGCCCCCGACCCCAGCTCTGGCAGTCACCGGTCTGTTCTCTGTCTGTGAGCTTGTTCTGTTTCGTATTTAAATTCCACATAGAAGTGGAGATTATGTAGCTTTTGTCTTTCTCTTATGTCATATAGTGTAATGTCCTTAAGGTGAGTATATGTTGTCACGGATGGAAAGATTTCATTCTTTTTGTGGCCAAATAATATCCCATTGTGTATATATGTATATACATCACATTTTTTTTTATCCATTCATCCACCGATGAATACTTAGATTGTTTCCGTAATTTTGGCTATTGTAAATAACATTGCAGTGAACACCGAGATGCGTGTGTCTTTTCAAGTTAATGATTTTGTTTTCTTCAGATAAAGACCCAGAAGTGGAATTGCTGGATTGTATGGTAATTCTGTTTTTAATTTCTAAAGGAACCTTGGTACTGTTTTCCGGAGTGACTATGCCAATTTGCATTCCTACCAGTAGTGCCTAAGGGTTCCTTTTTCTCCACATCCTTGAAACACCTGCCCTGGGTGTTTCTTGTCTTTTTAACGATAGCCATTCTGACAGATGTGAAGTGGTACCTCACCCTGGTTCTGATTTGCATTTCCCTGGTGATTCGTGATATCCAACATCTTTCTTGTCCCTGTTGACCATCTGCATGTCTTGTTTGGGAAAATGTCGATTCAGATCCTCTGCCCATTTTTAAATTGGATTATTTGGGGTTTGTTGGTTACTATTGTTTATGAGTTTTTATGTATTTTGGGTATTAACCCCTTATCAGATAATAAGTGACTTAACAGATGTTTCCTCTTATTAAAAATGCTTTTGTTTTATTGGTGCTTTTTTTTGCTCTGAAGAAGCTTTCTGGTTTGATGTATGTAGTTCTTCTGGTTTATCTTCACTTTTGTTGCCTTTGCTTTTGGTGTCAAACTCCAAAAATTATCACCAAGACCAGTGTCAAGGAGCTTATTATCACCTATGTTTTCTTCTTTGAGTTTTATGGTGTCAGATCTTATATTCAAGTCTTTAATCCATTTTGAGTTTGTTTGTGTATGGTGTGAGTTAATGGCACAGTTTCATTCTTATGCATTTAGCTGTCTAGTTTTCCCAACACAATTTATTGAAGAGACTATTGTTTCCCCATTATATAGTCTTAGCTCCTTTTTAGTAATTGTATTGACCATATATATCTGGGTTTATTTCTGGGCTATCTTTCTGTTCCCATTGAACTATGTGTCTGTTTTTATGCTAGTGCTGTACTCTTTTAATTGCTATGTTTTGCCTGTTTAAAAATTGGTTTTGTTTTCTTTTAATTGAGTTTTTTGAGAGTTCTTTATGTATTCTGGGTATGTCCATCCAAAGGTATTATCTAAAAAGATTTTCTCCTGTTTTTCTTCTCAAGAAGGTTGGCCAGAAGTGTGTAGTTCACCATTACTAAAGCAGAAGTCACGAGATCAATTTCTGTCCAATTCTGTTCTATAAAATAATTTTTCTGAAGATTAAAATTTTCAGTTAAGTTCGGCATGTTTTTTGAAGAGTCACATGACTGTGTTTGTCTTATTCATGAAATGTTTACACAGGTTTGTGTTAACGATGATCTGGTTGCAAAGAACTTCGCTTGTTATGTGTCACCCATGGAGAATAAGAACTTTGATTCTTTGGAGAAGCCAAGATTGAATATAAAGTCAGCATCCTTTTCCAGTAAGCTCAATCCAGCACTTACTCTTTGGCCAATGTTTTTGCAAGGAAAAGATTCTCAAAGGATGGAAAGTGAGTGGATTTCACCAATGTATGTTTCCCTTAAGTTGTCTTATTTATAGAAATGTTAGTGTATTAATGTAAATTGTTGTATCGACTTTTCCCCATATGGAGACAGAGACTTTGATTCTGAATTTAACATTTTAATTTTTTTGAAATATTTTAATTTTAATCCTAGTGAGTTTGTTAGGTTTGAGTTTTGAGGTTCTAAGAGAGCTGTTGTGGTTTGTTTTTATGAGAGCAGGAAAAAAGATTGTTATTAATTTCTTATTAACATGGAGTTATATTTTCACTCTGTGACTACGTGGGTAAAGAATCCACCTGTCGTGCAAGAGACACAGGAGATGCGGGTTCAATCCCTGGGTCAGGAATATCCCCTGGAGAAGGAAATGGCAAACCACTCCAGTATTCTTTCCTGGAAACTCTCATTGACAGAGGAGCCTGGTGGGCTGCAGTCCATGGGGTCGCAGAGTCTGACTTGACTTAATGACTGAGCACAAGCACACGTATTTTCAGAAGTCTGTCTGTTAGTAGTTTAACGATATTATCAAAACAAGGGTGTTTTTTAGAATTTTGAAAAAGAGCCATTTATTAGCATGAAAATATGAGAAGAGTCAGTCATGGGCAATGGAAACAAGGGTAGATATTTCCTCTACACCCATGTTTCTTATTCCCCTCACGTTGCTCCCCTGCCCTGTGGTAGGTATTCTGTAAATCATACAGCAGAGGTGATTTACAACAAATTCACGTTTGTATTTTGGGTTTTATTTCATGCTTTAATCTTGAAATGTATTCTTTCTATCAGAGTCATGTGGTTTAACTTTTCTAGCAAAGTCTCTCGAGCATCCGTGGCCCCAGGGTGCAGGTGACCTCAGGCCAACCAGTAGGCTCCTGGGTGAGTTTTCCTCTCTTGTTCCATTTCAATATAAAAGAATATTCTTAAATATCTCAGGACTGTAAGAGTTGTTTATAAGGCTGTGGTAATTCTGTCTCTCTTTTTCCCTTAATTTAATGGAACCGATTTATGCTGTGAAAGAAAGTGAAAAGAAAGTGAAGTCGCTCAGTCATGTTTTGCCTACCAGGTTTCTCTGTCCATGGGATTTTCCAGGCAAGGATACTAGAGTGGGTTGCCATGCCCTCCTCCAGGGGATCTTCCCAACCCAGGGGTCAAACCCGGATCTCCCACATTGTAGGCAGATGGTTTACCATCTGAGCCACCAGAGAAGTTTATGCTGTTGCTGCTGCTGCTGCTAAGTCGCTTCAGTCGTATCCGACTCTGTGCGAGCCCATAGACGGCAGCCCACCAGGCTCCCCCGTCCCTGGGATTCTCCAGGCAAGAACACTGGAGTGGGTTGCCATTTCCTTCTCCAATGCATGAAAGTGAAAAGTGAAAGCGAAGTTGCTCAGTCGTGTCCAACTCCTAGCGACCCCATGGAGTGCAGCCTACCAGGCCCCTCCGTCCATGGGATTTTCCAGGCAAGAGTACTGGAGTGGGGTGCCACTGCCTTCTCCGATGCTGTAGATGCTGACAAAGATAATTTGCCTTGTAGTCTGTAGGATTTTGCCGAAACATAAAGAACGTAACAGGCACTTGTTTGTGTGTAGGACTGATTTATTCTAGCCCAGACATAGACCAGTGGTTATTATTTGTTGTCAGAATATACCTAAGGATTTTATCGGGTTTTATTTTAAGCAATAGGATGCATAAAAATAAGAAAGAGGCATTTATGAAGTCAGAAATATCCCGTCTTTAACTCTGTATCTACAAGTTCCTGAATGAGTTGGAATTACTGGATGAGGGTAAAACTTGCTCGGCTCACCCTCTGTGGTGACTGCTCTGTGCTCACCCCCACATTGGGTGTATGTGTACCTATCAGTGCTTCAGAGAGAGCCGTAGTAAACCTCTAGTAAACTAAAACTTGAAGTGTGTGCTCAATCGTGTCCAACTCTTTTGCGACCCTGTGGATTGTAGCCTGCCAGGCTCCTCTGTCCACGGGATTCTCCAGACAAGAGTACTGGAGTGGGTTGCCGCTTCCTACTCCAGGGGATCTTCTGGACGCAGGAATCAAACCCACGTCTCCTGCGTTGGCAGGCAGGTTCTTTACCACCAGTGCCTCCTGGGAAGCACCACCTTTGATACCTACTTATTAAAATTTTAGTCTTTTTTCTCCCAGTTTTTCAGGTGTGAGGCTGTGTCTTATTTCTTAAAAAATGAGATTCTACTGTACAAACCTGTATGTGGTGTTTTTCACCTCTCTCTGGGTTAGCTGCGTCCAGTGTGATGTGGTTTGAGGCTGTGGACTCTGCCATGAGACCGTCCATCTGCCCCCTCCTCTGTGGCGCAGGGAACAGCATTCCCTGCTGCTGGGTTGGTGAGATGAGCTCTCTGTGTGCAGAGTTTGTGTGGCAGACTTGGGCACCTGTGGCCCCACCTACATTCTGGTTTGCCTTATAGGAGGCATAGTGTGTCATAGGAATTCCTGCTGAATGGAGCCCGTTACTGACAGGAATGTTATTTCCATTTTTGTTTCTTCCATTTCCATGGAAGCAAGAAAAATACCAGGTATTTACATTGTGTTTAACCACTGCACAGCTTTCCATTGTTTAAGGGCCCCCCTGGCGGCTCAGATGGTAAAGAATGTGCCTGCAGTGCAGGAGGCCTGGGTTCAATCTCTGGGTCAGGAAGATCCCCTGGAGAGGGGAATGGCAACCCATTCCCTTGGAAATGGGTATTCTTGCCTGGGAAATCCTATGGACAGAGGAGCCTGGTGGGCTGCAGTCCATGGAGTTGCAAAGAGTTGGATACGACTGAGCCACTAACTCTTTGTTTTTAAAAAATAATTATTTACTTATTTGCCTCTGTTGGATCTTTGTTGGGGCATGCAGGATGTTGCTTTGTGGTGCTCGGGACTCTCTAGTTGTGGCGCACAGGCTGTGGAGCACGTGCGCTCAGTAATTGTGGTATGTGGGCTTAGTTGCTTCGCGGTATGTGGGATCGTGCTTCCCTGACCAGGAATCATCCCCAGGTCCTCCGCATTGCAGGGAGGAGGACACTGGACTTCCAGGCAAGTCCCACCTAGTTTTCTTTATTACAGTCAGTGTTGGAATTAACTCTGCATATCTTTGAAAAGGAAAAGGTTGATGGTAAACAAAAGAAAGCTCATATGAGATGTGACCAGGCTATCATGTAAGGAACAAAATTATTAGATGTTGCCTACTCAGGCAAAGATTTCTTTTTCCTTTTTAAGTTTTGTGAGAAGCTATTTCAATTTCAATTGTATTTTTATTAAATTCTGATACTTTGAAGTTCCTTACATTTTCAAAAATCAAAGTTCAGTACTTTCTAACACTTGGCTAAACAATCAAATAGTGCAGAAAGGCTATGAAGAAAAATAATTTTTTCTTGTCTAGCTTCTTCTCACCCAGGCTCCTTGCTTGAGATAAACCTTTTTTTTTAAAAGCTATTTATTTTGGCAGTTATCTCTTAAGTTTTAAAATACCTGTGGTTATTTTACTTTGTCCCTGCTTACGCATTCTGGACCCTGTCCTGATTTCTGTGGCGGTTAGCTGTCACACCCCTAAGCCACACGTCTTCAGACACTGTTCTAGGGATTCACCAGAAAAGGAATCAAAGTCTGTTTTCATGGAGTTTTCTTTTATTTTCTCAGTAAACTTCTGTTTTAGAATGATCACAAACTTCCAGATAAGTTGGAGAGCATTACGGAGAACTTGATTGTATTCTAAACCACGTGAGAGTAAGTTGCCGACTGGAATGCCCACCTCTCCCCAGTACTTGAGTGTGTTTTTCCTAGGAATAAGAGTACTTTCAAAAATATTCACAGTATAGCCATCTACATCAGAGGTTACCGTTGCTGCATTGTGATCGTCTGACTGTCAGATAACCCCTGTCATTTTGCCAGGCATCGCACTGAGTCCTCTGGGGAAGGAAGACACGGCTCAGCATCAGGTGGAGCATCTCCTCGCCTCCCTGGGTCTGCAGCAGTCCTCAGTCTTCCTGGACTTTTCTGACTGTGACACTTTGGCAGATTATGGACCTGTTATTTCATAGCATGTCCCAATTGTGGCAGATGATCTCCTGTTTCCATTTTCATTGATTTTTGCTCTGAATTTAATTCTTTTTGTCTGCTTACTTTATATTTAATTTGCTCTTCTTTTCTAGTTTTCTAAGGTGGAAGCTTATATTATTAATTTAAATTTTTTCTTCTTTTCTAATACAAACATTTAATGCTGTCAACTGCCCATCACTGAATCCCATAAATTTTGATAAGTTGTATTTTTATTTTCATTTGGTTAAAAACATTTCAGAATTTCTCTTGATATTTCTTCTTGATCCATGTATTATATGGAAGTGGGTTGCTTACTCTCCAAGTATTTGGGGATTTTCCAGCTATCTTGTTGTTACTAAGTTAGTTTAATTCCGTTGTGGTCTGATAGTGTACTTTGTACAATTTCCACTTTAAGTTTATTTAGATGTATTTTATATGGTCTGTCTTAGTGTCAGTTCCACTTGAGCTTGAGAAGAAAGTATCTGCTGTAGGATGAAATCATCTGTAGATGCCAGTTCTGACCAGTTGAGGTGATGCTGTTGAATTGCTATACCCTTACACTGATTTTCTGCCTGCTGGGTCTGTTCATTTTTGGTAGAGAGCTGTTGCTGTCTCTAACTGTAATGGTGTTCTCATCTGTTTCTCCTTGCAGTTTTATCAGTTTTGCCTCACGTATTTTGATGCTTTCTTGTTACGCACATACACAATTTTAAGTCTCATATGTCTTTTTGAAGACTTTTGAAGAATTGGGTTCTTTATTACTATGTCATGCTTCTGACCTTCATATTTTCCCTTGTTCTGAAGTCTACTCTATCTGAAATTAATACAGCTACTTTAGCTTTTTTTTTAAGCTATAAAAATTTTACTGAGGTACAATTGATGTATATTATTTGTTTCAAGGATACAACATAGTGACTCACAATTTTTAAAGCTAATACTGCATTTATAGATATTTTAAAATATTGCTTATATTCCCTGTACTGTACAGTATATCCTTGTAGGCTATTTATTTTATGCATAGTAATTTGTACCTCTTAATCCACTGCTGTTTTTTGGAGCCTCCCCTTTCCCTCCCCGCTACTGGTAACCACTAGTTTGTTCTCTGCATCTGTGAGTCTGTTTCTTTTTTGTTAAATTCACTAGTTTTAATTTTTTTTAGATTCCACATATAAGAGATATCATACAGTATTTGTCTTTCCCTGTCTGACTTAATTTCACTAAGCATAAATCCATCCATGTTGTGGCAAATGGCAAATTTTCGTTCTTTTTATGGCTGAGTAATATTCCAGTTTGTGTGTGTGTGTGTGTGTATACACACCACATCTTCTTTATTTGGGTATGGATAGATTGCTTCCATATCTTGGATACTGTGAATAATGCTGCTCTGAACATTGGGGTGCATGTTTCTTTTCAACTTAATGGGACCACATATTCTTTATCCATTCATCTGTCAATGGATGAATCTGTCGTTGCTTCCATGCCTCGGCTGTTGGAAACAGTGCTGTCCTGCTGGGGTGCATGTGTCTTTTCGAATTATGGTTTTCTCCAGACACACACCCATGGATGGGATTACAGGATCATATGGCAACTCTGTTTAGTTTTTTAAGGCACTTCCATGCTTTTCTCCGTTGTGATTGCACCAGTTTACATTCTGACCAGCGGTATAGGTAGGTTCCCTTTTCTCCATAGCCTCGCCAGCATTTACTGTTTATGGACTTTTAACGAAGGCCATTCTGACAGGTGTGAGGTGATACCTCATTGTGCCTTTTAAAATTCATTTTTAATTGGAGGATAATTGCTTTACATGTTGTGTTGATTTCTGCTGTACATCAAGATAAGTCAGCCATAGGTGTACATATGTCCCCTTCCTCTTGACTCATTGTGCCTTTGATATGCATTTCTTTGATGATTCGCGATGTTGAGCATCTTTTCACGTACTTGTTGGCCATCTGTATGTCTTCTTTAGAGAAAAGTCTGTTTAGGCCTTCTGCCCATTTTTAATTGGTTGGGTTTTTTTGATGTTGAAATTGTATGAGCTGCTTGTATATATTTGGAAATTAAGCCTTATCAATCATGATGTTTGCAAGTATTTTCTCCCAGTTGTCTTTTTGTTTCTGGTTTCCTTTGCAGTGTAAAAGCTTGTAAGTTTAACTAGGTCCCATTTGTTTATTTTTGCTTCTGTTTTCCTTTGCCTTGGGAGACTGACTTATACAAATTTCTAGAATTTGTATAAATATTTGTCCTTTATTTGGTGAATTTAGACCAATACCCTTTAAAGTGATGATTGATTTAGTTAGATTGATACCTGCCAAACTCGTTACTGTTTTCTATTCATTGCCTTTGTTTTTTATTCTTGTCTTCCATTTTTTGTCATTTATAGCTTTAGTTGAGCATTTTACAGAATTCTGATTTCTTTCCTTTCTTAGCACATCAGTTTGCTTCTTTTTTCACTTTTTTTAAATGATTGCCTTAGATATTGCAATATTTACAACCAGTCCAATCTACTCTCAGATAACACTGAACCACCTTACAGGTAGTGCTAGTACCTTATAATAACAAAGTATTCATAATTCCTCCTTCCTGGCCATAGTGCCATTGTTGTTATTCTTTTCATGAATATGGGTATGTTTGTAATAAATGTATATTTACATATTTTATATGTATATGCATAAATAATGAAATACTTTGTTGCTATTATTTTGAACAAACTGTTATCTGTTATATCTGTTTTCAAAAAAGAAAACCTTAAATTTGCCTTGACTTATTCCTTCTCTAATATGCATATCCTCAAGTTCAGTGATTCTTGCCACAGATGAATACAGTCTACTAAGTTCATCAAAGGCATTCTTCATTTCTGTTAGTGTTTTTGATCTCTGGCATTTCTTCTTGATTCTTTCTTATAATTTTCATGTCCCTGCTTATATTATCCATCTATTCTTGCATATTGTTTGCTTGTTCTATTAGAACCCTTAGCATAGTAATCCTTTGTTGTTACTGTTGTTCAGTTGCTAAGTTGTATCCACCTCTTTGCAATCCCATGGACTGGCTCCTCAGTCCTCCACTATCTTCTGGAGTCTGCTCAAGTTCATGTCCATTGAGTCTGTGATGCTATCTAACCTTCTTATCCTCTGCCGCCCTCTTCCTTTGCCTTCAGTCTTTCCCAGCATCAGGGTCTTTTCCAGTGAGTCATATCTTTACATCAGGTAGCCAGAGTATTGGAGCTTCAGTTTCAGTATCAGTCCTTCTAATGAATATTCAGGATTGATTTCCTGTAGGATTGCTTGGTTTGATCTCCTTGCAGTCCAAGGAACTCTCAAGAGTCTTCTCCATCACCATAATTTGAAAGCACTAGTTCTTCGGTGCTCAGCCTTCTTCATGATCCATCTGTCATATCTGTACATGACTTTCCATCCGTACATGGAAAAACCATAGCTTTGACTATATGGACCTTTGTCAGCAAAGCGATGTCTCTGCTTTTTAATATGTTGTCTAGGTTTGTCATAGCTTTCCTTCCAAGGAACAAGTGTCTTAATTTCATGACTGTAGTCGCTGTCTGCAGTGATTTTGAAGTCCAAGAAAATACGTCACTGACTGCTTCTGCTTTTCCCCCTTCTATTTGCCATAAAGTGATGGGACCAGATGCCATGATATTAGTTTTTTTTTAATGTTGAGTTTCAAGCCAGCTTTTTCACTCTCCTTTTAAACTTTCATTAAGAGGCTCTGTAGTTCCTCTTCACTTTCTGCCATTAGAGTGGTACCATCTGCATATCTGAGGTTGTTGATATTTCTCCCAGCAATCTTGATTCCAACTTTTTGGTTCATCCAGCCCAGCATTTTGCATGATGTACTCTGCATATAAGTTAAATAAGCAGGGTGACAATATATAGCCCTGTCATACTCCTTTCCCAATTTTGAACCAATTTGTTGTTCTGTATCCAGCTCTAACTGTTGCTTCTTGACCTGCATACAGGTTTCTCAGGAGACAAGTCAGGTGGTCTGGTATTCCCATCTCTAAGAATTTTGCACTGTTTGTTGTGATCCACACAGTCAAAGGCTTTAGCATAGTCAGTGAAGCAGTAGATGTTTTTCTGGAAGTCCCTCATTTTCTCCATGATCCGGTGAATGTGGCAATTTGATCTCTGGCACCTCTGTCTCTTAGAAATCCAGCTTGTACACATGAAAGTTCTCAGTTCAACTACTGCTGAAGCCTAGCTTGAAGGATTTCGAGCATTACCTTGCTAGCATGTGAAATGAATGCAATTGTATGGAAGTCTGATCATTCCTTGTCATTGTCCTTCTTTGAGGTTGGAATAAAAACTGACCTTTTTCAGTCCTGCGGCCACTGATGAGTTTTCCAAATTTACTGACATGTTGAGTGCAGCATTTCAACAGCATCATCTATTAGGATTTGAAATAGCTCAGCAGGTATTCCATCACCTCCACTTTGTTTGTAGTAATGCTTCCTAAGACCCCTTGACTTCACACTCCAGGATGTCTGATTCTAAGTGATTATCCACACTAATGTGATTATCTGGGCCATTAAGACCTTTATTGTATAGTTCTTTTGTGTATTCTTGCCACCTTTTCATACCTTCTTCTGCTAGGTTCTTAGCATTTCTCTCCTTTTTCTTACCTATCCTCGTATGAAATGTTCCTTTGATATCTCCAGTTTTCTTGAAGAGATCTCTAGTTCTCCCCATTCTGTTGTTTTCCTCTGTTTCTTTGCACTGTTTCTTTAAGAAGGCCTTCTTACCTCTCCTTGCAGTTCTCTGAACTCTGCATTTAGTTGGGTATATCTTTCCCTTTCTCCCTTGCTGTGTGCTTCTCTTTTTTCCTCAGCTATTTGTTAAGCCTCTCCAGACAACCACTTGGGCTTCTTGCGTTTCTTTTTCTTTGGGATGGTTTTGGTCACTGGCTCTTGGACAGTGTTACTAATCTCGGTCCATAGTTCTTCAGACACTCTGTCTGCCAGATCTAATCCCTTGAATCTGTTTGTCAGCTCCACTGTATAATCATAAGGGATTTGATTTAGGTCATAACTTGAATGGCCTAGTGGATTTCCCTACTGTCTTCAATTTAAGCCTGAAATTTTCAATAAGGATCTCCTGATCTGAGTTGTACTAAATTTCTGGTCTGACAGTTTCAACATCTCTGCTCTAACTCTGGTTCTAATTCTTTCCCTGTTTCTTCAAACTGTCTTTTTTTTTTTTTTTGCTTTTTGGTATGCCTTGCAATTTTTTTTTTTTTTTTGATTTAAAGCCAGACATGATATTCTGGGTAAGAGGTGGGCTTTTAGAGGTACAGTTGTAAGGTATAGAGGGAGGAGAAGCATCCTTTAAAGCTGTGATTAGATCTCCATGTTTTTGAGCCTTTTCATCTGGGTTGCGACCTTCACATGTGCTTTTCAGACCTCCACTTCTCCTCTTTAGGAGGGCTAGGATGGCCTGAGGAGTGGGGAAATAGATGGGCTATTTCCCTTCCCCCAAGGCAGTTCAGTTCAGTTCAGTTTAGTTGCTCAGTCATGTCCGACTCTTTGTGACCCCACGAATCGCAGCACGCCAGGCCTCCCTGTCCATCACCAACTCCCGGAGTTCACTCAAACTCATGTCCATTGAGTCGGTGATGCCATCCAGCCATCTTATCCTCTGTCGTCCCCTTCTCCTCCTTCCCCAACCCCTCCCAGCATCAGAATCTTTTCCAATGAGTTAACTCTTCGCATGAGGTGGCCCAAGTATTGGAGTTTCAGCATCAGTCCTTCCAATGAAAACCCAGGACTGATCTCCTTTAGAATGGACTGGTTGGATCTCCTTGCAGTCCAAGGGACTCTGAAGAGTCTTCTCCAACACCACAGTTCAAAAGACTCTTGAGAGTCCCTTGGACTACAAAGAGATCCAACCAGTCCGGCTATTTCCCTTCCCCCAAGGCAATTAGTCTCTGATAAAGCCTGGGTAGTTCAGTTCAGTTCAGTTGCTCAGTCGTGTTCAGCTCTTTGCGACACCATGGACTGCAGCATGCCAGGCCTCCCTGTCTTTCACCAACTCCAGGAGCTTACTCAAACTCATGTCCATTGAGTTGGTGATGCCATCCAACCATCTCATCCTCTGTTGTCCTCTTCTCCTCCCACCTTCAATCTTTCCCAGCTTCAGGGTCTTTTCAAATGAGTCAGTTCTTCGCCTCAGGTGGCCAAAGTATTGGAGTTTCAGCTTCAGCATCAGTCCTTCCAAAGAATATCGAGGACAGATTTCCTTAGGGTTCACTGGTTGGATCTCCTTGCAGTCCAAGGGACTCTCCAACACCACAGTTCAAAAGCGTCAGTTCTTTGGCACTCAGCTTTCTTTATAGTCCAGCTCTCACATGCATACATGCTGCTGCTGCTGCTAAGTTGTGTCAGTCGTGTCCAACTCTGTGCGACCCCATAGATGACAGCCCACCAGGCTCCCCCGTCCCTGGGATTCTCCAGGCAAGAACACTGGAGTGGGTTGCCATCGCCTTCTCCAATGCATGAAAGTGAAAAGTGAAAGTGAAGTCACTCAGTCGTGTCTGACTCTTAGCCATCCCATGGACTGCAGCCCACCAGGCTCCTCCATCCATGGGATTTTCCAGGCGAGAGTACTGGAGTGGGTTGCCATTGCCTTCTCCCCTTCCATACATGACTACTGGAAAAACCATAGCTTTGACTAGACAGACCTTTGTTGGCAAAGTAATGCTGTCTAGGTTTGTCATAGCTTTTCTTCCAAGGAGCAAGCGTTTTTTAATTTCATGGCTGCAGTCACCATCTGCAGTGATTTTGGAGCCCCAAAAAGTAAGGTCTCTCATTGTTTCCCCATCTATTTGCCATGAAGTGATGGGACCGGATGCCATAATCTTACTTTTCTGAATATTGAGTTTTAAGCCAACTTTTCACTCTCCTCTTTCACTTTCATCAAGAGGCTTTTTGGTTCTTCTTCGCTTTCTGCCATAAGGATGGCGTCATCTGCATATCTGAGGTTATTGATATTTCTCCTGGCAATCTTGATTCCAGCTTGTGCTTCATTCAGCCTGGCATTTGCACGATGTACTCTGCATATAAGTTAAATAAGCAGGGTGGCAATATACAGCCTTAATGTACTCCATTCCCGATATGGAACGAGTCTGTTCAGTCCGGGTAGTTCAGGCTCTGGTTAGTTTCTCCTGAGGGCAGACCTTGCTGAGAACAGAATGCAGTGGCATATTTCAAAAAGGTTAATTTTCCTCTCCCCCTACTAAGCCCCAAGGGGATTTTTATATGATCTTCACTGTGAGAAGCTATGGAGTTCCAGTTAGTGAGAGTCACAAAGTGTTGGGGGTCCTCTTGGAATTGTTAATTTACTTTCCCACACTAGCTTCCAGTAGCTGGTAAACATACAGTTCAGATTTTCCTTCTCTGATGCTAGGTTCTATGGAGATTTCTGCTCAAATGAGTTGTGATTATCTGTCTCTCCAGTTTTAGGTGAGAAGGTTTGCCCTGTGGCCTCATCTTTTACGTCAGATATAAGAAGAGTTGTTATTTTTCACTTGGGTTAGCTGTTTACTTACTGTTATGAGGGAGTGGTGAATTCCAGCCTCCTTACATGCTGGGATAGAAACTGGAAGCTAAATTGAGCTTTGAAATGTAAGATTGGTAAATATAAGATGACAGCATTATTTCTTCTTGGAGATTCTAATTGCTTTTCTTTTTCCTATTTATACTATCTATCTCTGTTGACCCCTTAAGTTGTTCAGGATTCTCAGTTGAGTATTCTGTATCCTTTAAAATTTATTGAGACTTGTATTATGACTCAGAATATGGTCTCACTTGGAAAAGGCTGTGTGTGTACTTGAGAAGAAAGCATGTTGTGCTGCTGTTGGGGCGAGTGTTAGGTAAATATTAGTTATGTCAGGTTGGTCAATGGTCTTGTTCAGGTCTTCTCTGTGTTTATGATTTTTTTTTTTGTCTACAGGTCTATCAGCTACTGGAGAGGCATTGATATCTCCAGCTATACAATTGCTTTACTTATGACTCGTTTCCGTTCTGTTAGTTTTTGCTTCATATATTTTGAAACTGTCACTTAGGTACACGGAAGTTTAGAAGTTTTATGTCCTCTTGATGAATTGATATGTGTCATTATTAAATGACTCCTTCTTTGATCTGAAGTCTACCTTGTCTCTTCTGGGCTATCATCTGAAATATATGTAGTGGCCTTTCCATGCAGTTGCTTGGGCTTCCTCGTAACACGACGGCTGGGTTACAGAAGTGAGCATTTAAGAGAGCAGATCATAAGCGTATGACTTTTGTGTTCCAGCTTTGGAAGTCACGTAACATCACATCTGTGTTTCTAAGCCCACCCAGGCTTATGGGAAAGGAGTATGAGCCCACCTCTCCGTGGGAGAAGTGTGGAAGGCACACTGTGAGAACAGCATGTGTGTTGGGAATCATGTTCTGGCCTCCTTTGCAAAATAGAGTCTGCCAGTTTGGGAAAATAAATAATGGTTAAATTGTTAGTAACCCAGTAAGGAATTTTTTTCAACATTTTTTTTCTTTTTTTTCCCCCAATAAGGATACAAGATTTTTTAATTTAATCCCCTCAAGTAAAGTTTGATACAAAATCTTATACCATAACAATTTTATGTATTAAGGTTTTATTATGATAACACTTTTTTAGTAAGATCCTTTTGGTCCTGTTTTCTATTTATTTATAACACTTGCTAAGATAATTTTTGTTATTATTTTTATTGCAGAGAAGACTGTAAAATGTAATATGGATTCATTGAAAGGTTCACCTAAAAAAGAATCTGAAAAGAAACAACAGTACATCTCCTTGAAAGATGTAAATAAGGTGCTGTTTTAAAATGTTCATTAAATATAAAGTTTATGTAGTGTTCGTTAATATTCTCCTTTAAAATCTACCAGGAACCAAAACTGTGGCTATGATAGTTTTATTCATGAAAAAAAAACATACGTTTACTCTGTTTCAGATGAACAGGATAACCCTTATTCCTCCCTTTTCAAGTCCTTGTTCTTGGCCTGCTGACCACTTGACGAAATTGGGTGTATATTCTCACTTAAACAAGGGTATAAGTATCTGGAATTATGGGACACTCTTAATAGTTAAGGTCAAGTCTTAGCTGTCCCTCCAGTTCCCTTGACAAGCAAGACAAGTGAAAGTAATTCCAGGACGTTTTAAACACTGACTGTCCGAAGGGCTGGCTGCCTGCTATTTGGACCCTTAAGTCGAGTGTTTATAGTGGTGGCCTCTCCAGTTCTTGGTCTCTTCATTTCTGTGTTGCCTGGACCTTATCTGAGATGGTTGTCTATGAGGACAACTCCCAGGGAATTTTGATGCCTCAAGAACACGTGTGTTGCTAGTGTAAATATTCATCCTGAAAAAAATTTTTTTTTTTTTTACAGTGTGTTGAATCTTCAGTGTGCTGGCCAACAAAGAGAGGCATAACCATATATGCCAATCCAGACACACCAGCTGCAAGGTATGATCTGAAAATCTAGTGTAATTGACTAGAGACTTAAGTATAATATTGTTTTATACAGTGTTCTGTAAGATTGATGATGGGAGAATATTCGTTTTCAAAAAGAGTGACCCTGGAAATTTTGATGAAGCATATATTTAAAATAAATATGTTTGACAGCTGGCTAGCAGCACAGTTTTCCAAAAAGTGGTAGTGATTCTGGAGTCTCCTTGTTACCTTGTCAGATAGAACTATGTCTGTAAGGCAGATGTCTTGATGTGAAGGGAGGGTATATGTGGGCCCGATGGCAGTTCAGGTTGGTGGAAGGTGAAGAATGGTTTCTTGTATCCTTGAAGATGAGCTTCCAAGTCTTTGTAACCCTGTCCTCAGCAAGATCCATGCCAGTGATATTAATGGGAAAATGTGATATTATGCACTTCGTATGGAGTAAAAGATCTTAAAATAGGAAGCTTCCATTTCTCCCTCCTGGACTGTATGCTAGTGTTGTCATACATTGTATTTGTACATTTGTTAAACATGCTGGAATCTATTATTGTTCCTATTGAAACAGTTTTTCTTTGAGGGATTTAAATAAATAATAAGAGAAATTATCGTATATTTACCTATGTGGCTATCATCCATGCTTTTTACTTTTTGTGTAGATCCAGATTTCCGTCTGGTACCATTTTCCTTTTACTTGAGGGACTTCCTTACTGTTCCTTGTATTATATTTCTTCCTTTACTATTTCTTGGGTCTGCTGGTCATGAATTCTTTCAGCTTTTATATGTCTGAAAAAACTTTGCTAGGTTAGAATTCCAGCTTTAAATTTCTTTTTCCCTGTATTTTAGCGATGTTGCTTCACCATCTACCTGCTCATATTGTTTGCAATGCAAAATCTACCATCATATTTTTCCTTTGTTCCTCTGTTTTCAGCATATCTTTTTCCTCTGTTTTTAGGGTTTTCTCTTTATTGCTGGCTTGAACAATTTAATTATTGTATGTCTTGATGAAGTTTCTCTCATTTTTCTTATGCTTGAGATTCATTAGGGCTCTTCATTTGTAGGTTTCTGTCTTCGCTGGGGCTTCCCCGATAGCTCAATGGTAAAGAATCCACTTGCAGTGTAGGAGACCCGGGTTCGATCCCTGGGATGGGAAAATCCCCTGGAGGAGGGTGTGGCAACCCACTTTGGTACTTTTGCCTAGAGAATCCCAAGGATAGAGGAGCCTGGCAGGCTGCAGTCCTTAGGGTCACACAGTCAGGTACAACTGTGCGGCAGCTAAGCAGCAGCGGCAGTCTTTTCCTCAGATTTGATAAGCATTCAGCTGTGTTATTCTACAAATATTTTTTTCTGTCATTTTCTTCTTTTTTGAGACTCTTATAAGACAAATGTCTCTGAGGCTCTGTTCCTTTTTTCAATTTTTTTTGCTGTTCTTCTATATTAATAATTCTACTGGTCTGTGTTTAATTGACTCTTCTGTTATCTCCATTTTGCCCATCCATTGAATTTTTTATCTGATGTATTTATTTTTTGTTCTAAAATTTTCATTTGATTTTTTTATAGTTTATATTTTTGCTGAGAAGAAAATAAAATTCTGATTGTGTCATTTAAGAGTGCTCACCTTTCCTTCTCTTATGGAGCATGGTTATAATAGCTCCTCTAGGGTGTTTTATAATTCACACTTCTGAGCTGTATCAGGGTTGGCACCTGTTGGTTATTTTTTCCCTCTACAGCCGACCTGATTTTCCTTATTCTTTGTATGTTGAGTAATTTTGGATCGTGCTCTAGATACTTTGAATATTATGGCATGAGACTTTGGTTTAGAATCTTCTGGAGAATGTTGATTTTGTTGTTTTAGCAGGAGGTCGTCACTCCCTTAAGGTTCAGACCTCAAACTCTGCCTCACTTGTGGTGGGTGGTGATGGTGACACTGTTTCCAACTCTGTGGTCCGCTGCTTTGGGTCTGTTCTGGACACGTTCAGTTTGGGATCGGAGTGGGACTTGGGGTGGGTATGGGATTCCCCTCACCCCCAGCTCTCTATCTCTTTTTTCCCCAGGACTTTTCCTCACATTCACCATTTTCTAGATGTTCTCGCTCCCTGTTCCTCTGACCAGATAGTTGTTTTTTGTGCGTGTGGAGAAGCTACCATGCAGTTCGTGTGACTGGGATTGCTTGTGGAATAAAATAGCAATGGAAATAAAAGAAGAAAAAAAGATGGAAAATTTCCCTCATCCAGTCTCTAGACCACTGGGTCTCCATTTCCTGGTTCATTAGAGGGAGAGAGAAGTTTTCTCTTGGGGTTTTAAGTGACCATGTGTGTGGTTAGTATCACTACATGCAGCTCCATGGTCAGAGCTGGCCTTGGGGTTAGAACAAGAGGAGAGAGGGCCAGGAGAGGACAAGAGGGGAGAGGGCCAGGATTCCTCATACCCACTGGTCTCAGGCCTCTCTTCTCTGTTCTCTGGCTTGAAATATTTCAGCCGTCCTCATCTGAAGCTCCTGTACCTGCACTGATGCAGATTCCTTGATTGCGGAGGGTCCGCTGTACGACACTATCTTATATAAGGGACTTGAGCATCCTTGGATTTCGGTATCCCTGGGGTTCCTGGAATCAGTACCCTGCAGATACCGAGATACTGATGGATGACTTTCTCAGGTTTTCTGACGTCTGCATCCTCTGCACCATTCTGCAGCGCGGGCCACCCTTGTGTCAACACCAAGAAATAGAGAAATTTGAAAGCCAAGACACCCTCCATGATTCTGGTGGTTTTTCACGTTGGGACTTCCTCCCCTGTGGTTTCATACTTCATCCCGAGTTTTTCGTTGTAATCCATAAGGGAGAGAAGCTGTAGGGGGCTTGCTCCCTCTTGGCAGCCTGAGGACTGTCAAAATGGTCTTCATACTCAAAGGACTCAGTTTCAGTTCTCAAAGAATTTACTTAAGTTGATCCACTTATTCTGTAGTGGTACTCTCAAATTTTCTCCCAGAAAATAAAGGTATTTTCAGATTTGGAGTAAATGGATTCAGAAATTTTAGCAAATGTTTTTGATTTTTAGTGCTTCATGTCAGAAGTCAAGTGAGAAGCCACTTAGATCAGCTGAGAAGAAAGAATACAATGAGAAGAATGGCTGTGTGAAGTATGGATTTTTTTTTCTTGGCCTAAATTTTTTATTGAAATAACTGTAGAAAAATTATAAGCAGGAAGAATTGATATATGATTTTATTATTAATTTCAAACCTGCATTCCCAGTGACTCAGTGGGTAAAGAATCCACCTGCAGTGCAGGAGACACAAGAAACACAGGTCCAATCCCTGGTTTGGGAACATCCCCTGGAGGAGGGCATGGCAACCCACTCCAGTATTCTTGCCTGGAAAATCCCATGGACAGAGGAGCCTGGCGGGGTACGGTCCTTAGGGTCACAAAGAGTCGGACACGGCTGAAGCGACTGAGCACAGCACAGCACATACACAGTGTCTTCTACAGGCTTTGAGGTTAGTTTTTTCTTTTCCATTTGCTAGGGCAGATTTTTCTGTTTAAAAGTTTTGTTCTACTATAAGTAGTCATTCTCTGCCTCCCCTTCCTGAATCTCTTGTCAAGTGAACAATTTTATGAAACAAATTAAATATAGTTGATCTTTTGAGGGCTGTTGATTTTATATGGGTTGGCACTTACTTTCTTCCTAGTTTTCTGATGTTAAGTGGATCTACCACCTGCTGGAGAAAGTAGGTATTTATAGTGTGAAACTTGGGAAGTTTTGTTTTTTTTTTTGTCCTGCCAGATTCGCAAAGTACTCACTTGCAGGTTGTTAACAGTAATCTCGTTATTTTATACTTGTTTAATCCACAATGTATTTTTGTACCAATTTTTATGATTTCTTACCCTACCAGCCTAAAAACACTCTCACATTCCAAGTAACTGTGGCTGCTCTGAAGCCATCAGAGTGACAAAGCGTCTAAGACAGTTCAGAAGTGGGTGGATTGTACAGTAGCCACTAACTGGGATGACTGGGGAGAGGGTCGTTGACCTATGGCCATCTTGGTGTCCTGACTCCCTGGAGGCTGCTCTGTGGCCCTGTGACATCCCAGCAGGAGGGCCTCACGGTATCCATGGCCAAGGGCTCTGAACGCTGCCCTGTGGAGCCCACGGGTCTTGGGATGGTTGTTCATGCACCAGAGTTGACATCCTCCTACCCAGGCATCCCTCCACCTGATACCTGGAAGTAGTGATGCTCCAACAGGTTATTTTCCTTGACCCAAAGACTTTGCATTATCCATGTGGCTCATTCCTTTTAGCCTCATGCCCTTTACTTAGAACCCTCTGATGAAATGACATCAGTTATCCTATCAGTCTGTTGTGGGTTCCAGAGAACCTTGAAGTGATTGAAGATTAAACCGCAGAAAAGGAAGGAGGCAGTGGGTTTCTTAGAAGGAACACGAGTTAGTGATCATGCAGTCTTTCTCCTTGTTCAGAGCCAGTGGTCCTGGGATCAGCACTGCTACGCAGAGCAGGGCCCAGTGGGGGAGGGGGAGGGGCAACACGAGCCTGGCAGACCCGCCACAGCCCTCATGTAGCAATGGACAGCGTGGAACAGAGCAAGTGGTAATGTCGTGGCCAGGCCTGTAGTTCATTTTACCTCTGTCAAGGAAAATTAGAATAGTAGCTGAACTGAAGAGCACTTCTTTTTCCTTCAAATGATCCTTTTGATTATTTTATAGATTACTGCAGTTTTTAAATCCTGATCCTTTGAGAGCTGATGGAATCTCTGATTTACAGCAGGTATTGAACTCCCCCCCCGACCCCCCCCCCACCAAAAGAAAGAAAACTGTTTACTCTTTAAATCCCACCCCTCCTTTCCTTTAAATTTGAGATAAAAAGAGAAATTCCTGGCATGGAGAACTTTACCTGAAGACGTCCTTTTAGAAATTATCTAATAAATTACTGCTTTAGAGACATGGCTCCTTTTCTGTTTGGGTAATAGATAATCTTCCTTTCATTTTGGTTATTTGGATGGGTTTTGATTTACCCTAGGGTTTTACACTGAAACCGAACTCTCATGTCCTCTTCATCTCCGTAAGGTCCTTGGTATTGTGTGCTAACACCATTGGGCGGAGCCGCCTAGTACCTGTGTTCTTAGTTGCAGAAGCTGAAGTCGGGGTCCCGGCAGCCCATGGCAGTTTTGCGAAACAAGATTGAGCCCTGCTTGTCCATCGAGACAGCACCACTCTCAACAGACCTGAAAAAGGTGATGGGATTCATAAAGGAACGCTGACCTGTTGTAATGTAAAGAGATTTTTAATAAACAATTATGAGGTTGCATTTCCATAATTTCTTTGCTTTTGAAACTCTCTTTTAAGATTTTGTTACTAATTTCTCATTTATTCTTAAAGTCCAGGTTAACATCTTATAAGTGAATAATTCTTTTTGTGGAGAAACCTAAATGCTTTTGTGCAGTGAGTTCTCAAATGAGCCTCTGAAAGGAAGCTCAGAAGGAGCACAAGCAGTCGGGGCAGTTAGAATGTTCTCCGCATTCTCTTCAGAATTGCGTTCTAGAACTGTGGTTTCACTTAGAGCATCAATTTCAAGCATCAGTTTAGATCATGTTTATCTGCTTCCCTCTTGATATTAAAAAAAAAAGAAAACCCCACAAGGATGAATAGAATGAGCGTGAAGTCTTTATTGGGCAGGAAATTTCTTACAGGCTTTTGGGAGATGGAAAAACAGCAGCAGAGGGCGGCTGGCCACTGACTGGCCACTGAGAAAGGAGCGACGTGGGGAGGGCTCTGAACCGCCCCCCTTGTTTCCTGAGCACCCACAGCCAGCTTCTCAGGAAGGAGATGGAGGCTCTGCTTGGAGACACTGAATGACCCTCGAGAATAACCTTCAGGCAACGCTGTTGTTCAGTCCTCCCAGTAAAAATGCCTGCTTGCTGCCTGTCTCCCTTCAGTGATGGGACTCTGACATGGTGCTGAGCTCCAGCCTGCCTACAGGTGTAGCCCAGCATTTAGTGTCCTTGATGGGAGCAGTCTCCAGGGATCCTTGGACATTTTGAAGAAAGCCTTCACCTGGGGAAAAAGGAAAACCAAACTCTGAAAGAAACAAACCATGTCAGGAGTGAAAGAAAACATGAGAAAGTAGATATCCTCAGAGATAAGAGGAGATACTGCTCGACTTTAATAAGGTGCTATAAAAAAGAGAAAAAGATAAAAAGGGGTCTTAGGAATGAAAAATACTATAGAAAGAAAAAAACAGATATGAGAGGTAAAATAGAAGTTAACATCAGAAAGTAGAACATAAAGATGGAAATGGGGGAAAAGAGAATTTGTGAATCAATTTGAGGTCTCGTATCTGAATAGGATTTCTATAAAGAATGACGAAAGAGGGCAGAAAATCCTGGGCATAGCACATGGACACTCCCTAGACGTAATGGATATGACTTTCTAAATTTAGAGAGTTTGGTGACCACAGACCCAGCACAACTGAGGAGCAAGAGCATAGACACGTTGCCACGAAGCATCTGAACTGAAGGGATTCAGAGATGCTGCAAGCTTCCAGGGAGAAGAGACCCAGCCCTGGAGGGGAAGGATCCAGAGATGCTGCAAGCTTCCAGGGAGAAGAGACCCAGCCCTGGAGGGTCAGAAACCAGAATGGCTTCAGACTTGTCCATGGGCCACCAGAGGAGCACTGACTCCAAAACATTGGTGAAAAGTGACTTCCAACATGGAAGTCTCTAGCTGAACCACTAGTGAAGAGTGAGGATGAAATGAAGGCGTTTTCACATGTGCAGAGTCTGAAATTTCCTTCTTCTGTACCCTTTGCCGAGAAGCTGCCAAAATTTGATCTCCACCAAACCAAGAAATTCACCTGAAAAAGTTACAGAGAAGAGGTGACATTGCAGGAAGATCCCCGTCCTGGGTACAGCTGGGGCTCAGGGCTGGGGGATGAGGTCTTCAGAGAACTGACGGGCTGGCTGGCGAGTTCAGCCTTGTGGAGGAGCGCATCCGTGCAGCTGGAGAGCTCTGGGGAACATTTGGGGGGTTTCGGTGAGAGTTATATACAAAAATAAGCAAACAAAAGGCATGTTTGTTTTGGGGAATTACAAAACAAAAACTTTGCAAGTGGAGCTGATGCACCAGCAGTTTTTCAGAAGGAGGAAGAGAAACCACATCCTTGCTCTGGTAAGCATTAAACTCCTAGTCCTTCAACACGCTGCCTATTGGATCGTTTCAGTCTGAAGCCCAGAAAAGCAAAGAGTCTCTTTGTGCAGGAGTTCACTGCTGGAAAATGTCTGGGGGGACTTACTAGGTTAGGTGTTGGAAAATACCAGACTGATCAATGAGTACTTGTTGGGGTAAGGTAAGCAGTGAGAAGGGTCTGTTAGCTTCTGTACTTTATTGTTGTCTTGGTTGTCATTGATGTTTTGTAGGCTCTTCAGAGAAATAAGTTTCCAGGCCCCAGCCACACTGAGTCTTACTCCTGGCCTCCCATAGCGCGGGGCTGTGACGTGGTGGTCATTTCTCACTGCGGAAATGACCCTTCGTTGTACCTCCCACCAGTGCTCACGATTCTGCAAACCGGGGGCTGCTACAAGTCGTTGCCAAGTAGGAACGGAGTAAGTTGAAGACAGTTTTGTTTTCCAACAAAATGGATTAAAAGTTTATTTTAAACTTGATGCCTGACTTTTGGTTAAGTTTAGGTTACATTAAAACTGAGGACAGAGACTATCCTGTGAGAAACTCTTCTCAACGCAGACACTGATTCTTACCGAGAATCCCTGGTTGTTGGCAGTTGTCTGAGTCAGGAGAGTCCTGGCTTTTCGTGATGAATGTACAGTTTATAGAATTATTTCACTGACTGGATCTAATTGTCACAGCAACCCCTTGAGATGGTCAGGCTGTGTGTTGTCTTCTCTGTTTTATAGATGAGAAAATTAAGCTCATGAAAAGTCCTTACCTGCTGACAAGTGTGACAAGACGTGGGATTTGAATTTAGATTATCTTTTAAAAATTTGGATTTGTTTGGCTGCATGAGGTCTTAGTTGTGGCACGTGGGATCTTTCATTGTGGCGCACAGACTCTCGTTGCAGCGTGTGGACTCTCTAATTGTGGTGTGGGCTTCAGAGCACCAGGGCTCAGTATTTCAGTGTGCGGGTAGGTCAGTGTGCGGGCGTAGTTACTCCACAGCTTATGGGATCTTAATTCCCTGGCCAGGGATCAAACCCACATCCCCTGCATTGAAAGGCCGATCCTTAACCACTGGACCTCTAGGGAAGTCCCATGAATTTAGATTTTCTGTCATCTTGCCCTGTTCACTGTTTTGTAATCCTACTTTATTTTTCCCAAGCATAAGAATCGGAAAATAGCTGAGAAGCCAGATGGAAAGGGGAGGAGGTGGATGTGAGGGTCCGGTGGTGGTGGGGGAGTACCATCCGCTTTGTTGGGGTCTGGCTGTCAGGGAACTGATGAGTGTGATCTGTCTCGGTTCTTCTCCCCAGAGATACACTGCGGGTGGTTCCATCACTCATTATAAGGTGAAAAATAGCAGTACAGATTTCATCTAGGAAAGGTAATAGTGTATCTAATTATGCCTTGTGGTTTTATGAGTTTTCCTTGGAAATCTGCATTGTCTGTGTTATGATGTATTGACTTAATAATATTAAGTGGATGCATTTATATCACTCAGGTAGCAGCTGACCCCATTGATGAGAGGCAGCTTGTGTTGAGATTGGCCCCTGGCTGGGCCAGGAGGGAATGTCCAGGTCTGCCGCTTGTGGCCGTCCTGTTTCGTCCGTGTCTCCAGGGTCAGCCTGCATTTAGGCGTGAGCCCTGGAAGCTGGTGCTTGCCTGGATCTGCATAAAAGAAAGAGGAGACTTGTTCTTGTCTTCAGTTAATTGAGGCCGTGTGTTCAGAAAGGTGTCGGCAGACAGTCCCCCTTCCAGAGAGATCCCTGAGGGATAGCGGAGGGCAGGATTCAGGTGGTGCGGCAGGAATCTTGCTCTCCTAAGGAAGAGATGTTAACCTTTTTCGCCTTTCCAGGAGGCTGTTAGTGCGTCCTTGTGCGGTCTGGAGCCAGACTGCCTGGCTTGACATCCTGTTGCTGCTGTGTGTTCAGCTGCGCAGCCCTGGGGAACTGCTTCCACCTCTCTGCCCTAGGCTGCTCCTCCGTGCAATGAGATAGGACCTCGCCCGCTCTAAGGGAACTTTACAGATGAAACGATTTTTACTTGTGCATAAGTGATTTTTAGTTTAGACCCTATCAGAAGCTGAGTCACTGTGTCTGAATCCTTTCTAATGAGATTATGTTTTGGCTTTTCTGACCTACATGACAGTGATGATGGCAAAAACTTGGTAGTGCTTACTGAATACAGGGAGGTGTCCTGCATGCTTTTACATACACTTTCTGTGATTTTTTTAACCTTTGTCCAAAATTATATTGAATTTGTTTGTCTTTGCAGCCTCTGGCAGTCATCGTGTGCCCTGGGTGGAAAAAGGCCCAATTTATTTTTGAATTATTGGGAGACTATAGCGCGTCCTGCAGACCTCTTCATCCTGTGTTGTTAACAATCGGACTGCACAAAGATGAAGCCAAAAATATGAAGCTTCCAAGGGGATGTAAGCAGCCTTTCCAGGCTATTTGGTTTTCCCTAGAGAACACGGTGCAGCCCGGCTCAGGCGGACCTGGGAGCCACCCGGACACGGGGCTTGTGTATTGGCCGGCCTCACTTATCAATTATGTATCTGTGTAGGTAGTCAGGGTGTACTCTTGGCTTACATTTGTTTTACTGAAAAAAGTCTGTCTTTTCATTCATTTATCAACTATGTAGTAAATACCTACTGTTCATTTGAAGGTGAAGGTGAAGTCGCTCAGTCGTGTCCGACTCTTTGCGACCCCGTGGACTACAGCCTACCAGGCTTCTCCGTCCATGGGATTCTCCAGGCAAGAATACTGGAGTGGGTTACCATTTCCTTCTCCAGGGGATCTTCCCAACCCAGGGATCAAACCTGCGTCTCCCGCATTGGAGGCAGACGCTTTATTTAGTGTTGACTAAAACCCCACCCTGCCTTTCAGGAGCTCAAAACCTGGTGGAAACCCAGGTTACTGAATCAGAAAATACAGGGGCTGGCCCAGGCAGGCCTCTTGTGTACCCACCTGAGTATGAAAAACAGGTTTTTATTTTATTAAAAGGCATTTCTAGAAAGTGTGTGAAATCTTAACAAAGGAAATCTTAGAATCACGTGTGGAAAATCTGAAGTGTCAACTCTATTTTCTTTTAAAATGTAGGCAATGTGGTTGTCACAACACCACATAGTCTCCTGAGACTTCTCCAGTATCAAAGCTTATTGTTTCTTAGACTCTGTCACCTACTTTTGGATGAGGTGGAAGTGTTACTGTCTGAGGCTAATGAGCAAGTAAGTGTGTCATGTTCATTCAGATGTCGTTACTACTTAGAAATATTTACACATATGTATATATACAGAGAGAGAGAGAAAATTGAAACTCTTTTAGAAATCAGGAAATTTAGTTGGGAAGAAGCTGGTTAGTCTAAAAAAATTTTTCCTTTAACTGCTGTAATTAAGATGAGAGAATGTTTATCTGAATTTTCTACCCAATGTTAAAGTGCTTTGAAGAGCAAAAATTCTTTCCTAGGGAGATTTTTCTAAAATACTTAATATTTTTCTGCTTATAAAATCAATCATTTTGTTTTAGAAAATTTGGGAAATAGAGAACATTTGAAAAAACCCCCACATGTGTAATCTTAACACTCAGAGGTAATCAGTTGTTCCTAATTTAGAGTATTTCTTTCCTTTTTGTAATTCTGGTGTCTGTTGATACATATAATTAATGTTCAGTTTAATTGCTCAGTCGTGTCCGACTCTTTTCGAGCCCATGAATCGCAGCACGCCAGGCCTCCCTGTCCATCACCAACTCACGGAGTTTACCCAGGCTCATGTGCATCAAGTTGGTGATCCCATCCAGCCACCTCATCCTCTGTCATCCCCTTCTCCTGCCCCCAGTCCCTCCCAGCATCAGGGTCTTTTCCAGTGAGTCAACTCTTCGCATGAGGTGGCCAAAGTATTAGAGTTTTAGCTTCAGCATCAGTCCTTCCAATGAACACCCAGGACTGGTCTCCTTTAGAATGGACTGGTTGGATCTCCTTGCAGTCGTAGGGACTCTCAAGACTCTCCAACACCACAGTTCAAAAACATCAATTCTTCGGCGCTCAGCTTTCTTCACAGTCCAACTCTCACATCCATACATGACCACTGGAAAAACCATAGCCTTGTCTAGACGGACCTTTGTTGGCAAAGTAATATCTCTGCTTTTTAATATGCTATCTAGGTTGGTCATAACTTTCCTTCCAAGGAGTAAGCGTCTTTTAATTTCATGGCTGCAGTCACCATCTGCAGTGATTTTGGAGCCCAGAAAAATAAAGTCTGACACTGTTTCCACTGTTTCCCCATCTATTTCCCATAAAGTGATGGGACCAGATGCCATGATCTTAGTTTTCTGAATGTTGAGCTTTAAGCCAACTTTTTCACTCTCCTCTTTCACTTTCATCAAGAAGCTTTTTAGTTCCTCTTCACTTTCTGCCATAAGGGTGGTGTCATCTGCATATCTGAGGTTATTGATATTTCTCCCGGCAATCTTGATTCCAGCTTGTGCTTCTTCCAGCCCAGCATTTCTCATGATGTACTCTGCATAGAAGTTAAATAAGCAGGGTGACAATATACAGCCTTGACATACTCCTTTTTCTATTTGGAACCAGTCTGTTGTTCCATGTCCAGTTCTAACTATTGCTTCTTGACCTGCATATAGGTTTCTCAAGAGGTAGGTCAGTTGGTTTGGTATTCCCATCTCTTTCAGAATTTTCCACGGTTTATTGTGATCCACACAGTCGAAGGCTTTGGCATAGTCAATAAAGCATAAATAGATGTTTTTCTGGAACTCTCTTGCTTTTTTGATGATCCTGTGGATGTTGGCAATTTGGTCTGTGGTTCCTCTGCCTTTTCTAAAACCAGCTTAAGCATCTGGAAGTTCATGGTTCACGTATTGCTGAAGCCTGGCTTGGAGAATTTTTAACGTTACTCTTTAATGTTATCAGGACTTTATTTTGTGTATTAGTTTGTAACTTGTGAACAGCATTGTGAGTACTGCTACTCACTATTATTCCCTAGCATGATTGTTATTGTCTACTTAATATTGAATCCTATGAGCACAATATAATTTGTTTTATAATTGCCCTATATTTGGATATTTAGGATCATTTGTGTGTGTGGCTGAAGAAACACATCTTTTTTGCACACGTTTTTCTTAGGATAAATTCCTAGGAAGGGGATTAATGGATTAGAGGCTGTGAATTCTTAGAAGGCATTTGTTGGAAGCAGTGACAGCCTGGAACATTCCTGTGGGGCAGTGATGGCCCCAGCGTCAAGTCCAGGCTGTGTTACTTACTGACTGTGTGGGTCTGGGCAGGGTTCCTGAACTCCCCTAAAGTCTCAGTTCTTATTTGCAAAGTTAATATGTGGAGCACTGCCTTGTACACTGGCCCTTCTGAAAGTGTAGATGAATTTGCACTCCATCAGGCAGGGTGCCAGGGACCACACACGCTGGATCCCCTAGCAGTAGGAGGCCCTCGTCCAGCTTCCTTTTCCAGGCTGATTGTTACGCATGGAGTCTGATTTACTTAATCTCTGTGTCCTTGACAGTTTGCTAAATTGAGCATTGATTCGTACTGGCCATTTGTACCCAATCTTCTATGAGCTGCTGTTTCATTTCCTTTGATTGTTTTCTTTCAGTGGGATTATTTTTTTCCAACCTAGTTTGTACAGTAGAAGTTTTTATATAAGGCAATTAATCCTTTATTAACTTTGTTACCCCTGATTCTGGGAAAGATTGAGGGCAAGAGGAGAAGGGGGCGACAGAGGATGAGATGGTTGGTTGGTATCACCTACTCAATGGACATGAGTTTGAGTAGACTCAGGGACATAGTGAAGGACAAAGAATCCTGGCCTGCTGCAGTCTGTGCGACCGCAAAGAGTTGGACACGACTTGGTGACAACAACAAATTAATCCGTTGTTACCTGTGTTATCCATATATACCTAGATGATGTTTGTTTTAATTTTGTCTATATTTAACATTTTTCCTTTTTAGTTTTTTTTTTCTTTTGCTTTAATGTTTAAAGACTTTCCCTATTCTGAGAACAGAAAATATACACTCTTTACCTTTTATGTTCTGTCAAACTAATTCTTAGTGTCTTTTGAAATAAAAATGAAATTAATTATACTAATTTTTTAGATGTTTGCTATATTAGATAACTTTAAAAAACACATGGAAGTTGAAGAAAGGGAATCTGCCCCACATCAGATTGTTGCAGTTGGAGTTCACTGGAACAGACATATAGAGCATTTAATCAAAGAGTTCATGAACGACCCCTACATTGTGATCACGGCCATGGAAGAGGCTGCCCTCTATGGCTGCGTCCAACAGGTAGTGAGTTGTTTGTGTGCGTGGTGGGGGCTGGTGAGCACAGGCCAGTAACCTTTATTCATAGCTTACTATTTAAAGATTACCGCATTGATTTCATATACAAATCTGGACTTATGTATTTGAATTTCTATTGCTTTTTATACTTTCTTCTCTATTAAAATTATGACTTTCCCATAAAAAGGAAAACTGGGGCACCTTGAACATGTTAAAAAGCCCCACTGTTTTTGCGTTTCTTCACCAGGTTGTACATCTTTGCTTGGAATGTGAAAAAACTTCTACTTTACTCCAGACTCTTGACTTCACCCCAAGCCAGGCACAGAAGACCTTGATCTTCACCTGTTCCGCAGCTGAGACAGAAACAGTGTGTAAGGTGAGCCCTGCCACACGTGAAATGTGCTTCTTGCCTGTTCACACTGTGGCTGAATCTGGAGTCATCAGAGGATTATTGGAATATTTGACAAGAAAATAAAATTTTATAAATTCAACATCAGAACCGGCTCTGCCATAAAGCAAAACTGGTGACAGTAAGAAAGGACAGCAGGAGGCCTGACATTGAGAGCGTCAGAGCCAAGGGGGGCCTGGCTGAGCATGGAAAGGAGCCCGTTCATGCCCACGTGGCAGCTGCTCTGTCCCCTCTGGTTAAGAAAGTAGAGATGATGACACTAAGATATACCATCATTTTATCCAGAGAAGCCAAATAAATTGGCCAAAGATTTAATCTAATTGTGTATAAATACTAAAATGTAGAAACGAGGCCACGTACAAAAGAAGCAGTAGAACATCCACATTTCAACAAAAATGAGCTAGGTGTAGTGGCAAACCCCTCCTGACAACAGTGCCATACATTTCATGTGTTCATGTACATACCTCTACAGAGGTGAGTATACATACACATAAGTACACACACACACACACACACACACACGCACACACGTATGCACACATTATTTTAAAAGGAAGAAACATAGTTTTAGCAAAGTAATGTTTGTTTCACTGGAGCAAGTTTTTAGATATAAATGATAGAATTTTGAAAGTATATTTATTTAAATTTACAACCATCTCATTCTTAGAATTAGTGGATCGGCGAGGTAACCCCTTCACAGATAATTTTAAATGGTTTATATTGATGTAATTGATAATTATTGATGAAAAATTATCTCTTAAGTTTATATTCCTGAGTGTGAACTGGCCCCTTTGGTTTCATCTTCAGGTGGTAGAAAGCAATTCCATATTTTGCTTGAAAATGCATGAAGAAATGATTTTTAATTTAAAAAGTGTTTCAGAACAATGGAATAAGAAGTTAAGTTCTGGTTCTCACATTGTATTAGGTAAGTATTTTAATTTCTACTTCTATTTAGAGAAGGCTGAACTAATAGAGAATTATTCTTTGGTTTATTTACCTCTTCTCCAAATTTCTTATTCTCAGAGTTATTGAGAATGTATTAGTAATGTTAATTTCAAAGTGAAAATTAACTTCAGTTAATTGATATTGAGGTGAAATTCAGGTATCTCCAGGGCAGTGGTCAGCAACCCTTGGTCTAGATGTGCTCCCTGGAGTCGAGTTTAAGGATCACTGTCATATATATGTATGCCTGTGATGAAACTTGTCATAAATGATCGCTAAATTTGGTATTGGAAATACAAAAGTCGATTTGTATTAAATAAGTGAAAGCATTACATGGGCAGCTTAGATTTGTAATAGAGGCATTTTTCAAGTTAAAAAGGAGACTATTTTTTCTGAAATTTAATTACTGAGCTTTGAAATTTTGGGAAAAGAAATGGGAAAGAAGTTTCCTTGTATCTCAACAGTAAAATGAAATAAATGTTTTGAAGTATGGTTCCTGGAATTTTCTCTGTGAAGTGGGTGTGGTACAATCCCAGCCTCTCTTGAGACCGTCACCTCTCTCTCTCCAGCCCTCACAGATGACTGCATCCCACTCCTGGCCATCACCGACGCCACGTGTGTCATTCACTTCAGTTTTCCTTCCTCTCCAAAAGTCTTCGGTGGACGCCTATATTGCATGTCCGATCATTTTCAGAGTTTAACTGAACAGGTTTGACTCATATGCATTATTTACTATTTCACTGGCATTTTCCACGTAATGACAAACTTAGAGTCTGTAAAGTTTTATCATTTAGACCAGTGTGGATGATTCACTTCCTTTATTCTCCCCCAATTTTAAGGGTTCTGTAGAACAGGGAGATAAAAAGACCAAATCTGTCTTGCTGCTGTCGGAGAGAAATGCCTGCCACGCAGTTGGTGTCCTGCGCTACTTGGAGCGAGCAGATGCCAAGATCCCGTCAGAGCTGTACGAGTTTACGGCGGGGGTTCTGGAAGCCAAAGAAGATAGAAAAGCCAGAAGGCCTCTTTGTCCGTATCTTAAGGCTTTTGGTTTTTGCAAGTAAGCCAGTCATCTTTTTTTTTTTGAAATACAATATGCAGTAAACTGCACAGATGGTACATTTATAGCTTGAGGGTGGTTATATAGGTAATGCAACCCATGTGAACCACACGCAGCTCTGAGGGGCCCTCTTGGAGGTCCTCTCCATCTCCTTCCCAGTTTGCTCCTCCTCCAGCAGTAACCACCCTCATTTTGTCTACCAACACTGACTAATTTTGCTAGGTTTTGAATTTTACATAAATGGAATTGTGGTATGTTCAGCCAACTGTCTGTGGCGTTCATCCATGTATTGGTATTTTATTTACTTATTTTGTGGCTCAGAATTCCATTGTGTGATTATATCTGTATTCATTCTCCTCTGGATGGGCCTGCGAGTTGTTTTATATATAAAGCTGCTGCACACACTCTTGTACATGTCTTTTTGTGGAAATGTGCCCGCATTTCTCTTGGGTGTCTACTTCAGAATGGGATCGCTGGGTCATGAGGCAGAGGTGTTTAACTTTGCCAAAGTGGTTTGTCACTTTATGATCCCATCAGTAGTTACGAGAGAGTTTGAATTGCTCTGTATCTTCACCAACTCTTAGTATTCATGGGGGCATGGAGTAGATCCCTGTGATTTTCATATGCATTGCTCTAAGAATTCATGATGTTGAATGTCTTTCCACATGATTGTGGGACATGTGACCGTCCTTTTTTGTGAAGCGCCTGTTCAGGTCTTTCTCCCATTTTTAAAATGGGAAAGAGGTGTTTATGGATTTATAGGAGTAGTTTGTTTATTCTAGATATAATTGCTTTGTCAGAGATACGCAGATATGCATTGAGAATCTTCTCCCAGTCTGTGGCTTGCCTTTTCACCCTCTTTTAATTAATTAATACGTTGTGGCTGCACTGGGTCTTCGTTGCTGCGCTCAGGCTTTCTGTAGTTGCAGTGAGCAGGGGGCTATTCTCCGGTTGTGGTGCGCAGGCTTCTCACTGTGGTGGCTTCTCTCATTGCAGGGCACAGCTTCTAAGGCGCTCGGCTTCAGTAGTTGTGGCACCTGGGCTGGGTAGCTGCGGCTGCGGGCTCTAGAGGGCAGGCGCAGTGCTGTGACGTGTGGCCTCAGTGGCCCCGTGGCGCATGGCGTCTTCCCAGACCAGGCACTGAACCTGGGCACTCTGCGTTGTCATGTGGATTCTTAACCACTGAGCCACCAGGGAAGTCCTCACTCTTTCAAGAGTCTCAGTGAACAGATATTTTTAATTTCTATGAAGCACTTTACAGTTACTATTTTTTGTGTGTTCTTAGATAAGAAATATACGCCTATCTCTAGATTATGACATTCTCCTCTTTTCTTCCAGAAGCTTTATAGATTTAGCTTTCACATTTAGGTTTGTAATCTATATTGAATAAATTTTTGTGTATAGTGTTTGACATGGACAAGGTTTACTTTTTTCTGTATGGATAATCCCTTGCTCCAGCTTTCTTTATTTAAAACATCATTGTGTTCTCACTGAGTTGGTGCCTTTGACATAAACAGGCAAGAGTATATGTGATCTGTTTGTGGATGCTCTCTGTTGCATTGGTCTACTTGTCTGTTCTTAAACCAGTACTGCACTTTCTTAAGGTAGCTTGTACTATAGTGGGTCTTGGGAAATGGTATGTAAGTCCTCCGACTTTGCTCTTCTTAAAGGTTATTTTGGCATTTTAATTCTAATGCATCTCCATATTCATTTTAGTATAGGCTTGTCAGTTTCTTCAAAAACAGTGCTGGAGTTTTGACAAATGCATTGATTCTGTGGATCAGTTTGGAGAGCACAGGTATATCTTAACACTCAGGAGGTCTCTTAGGGATCCAGACACGATGCCAGTAGCTGATCAGTGGATCTCTGGGACTATGTAGTAGATGTCTGATAGATATCCACTGGATGGAATTTACAGATAACTGTTGAAATTAACTTCTTTTTTCGATTGTGGTACATTATACATGTTATTAGCAAAAATTTCCATAATGCTTTTAAATAAAATACTGACTTTTAAAACTGAAGCTTTAACTATTTCTCAGTTTGGGTTAAGTGGCTCCTGGTTTAGAGGTTCATTGGCCTCTGTTGTAGGTTATAGTGATGTGTTTCTGATTCAGAATCTTTACTTTGGAAGCATATTTTGTTTATTTACATGTTACATTTCGGAGAAGGCAATGGCACCCCACTCCAGTACTCTTGCCTGGAGAATCCCATGGATGGAGGAGCCTGGTGGGCTGCAGTCCATGGGGTCACTAAGAGTCGGACACAACTGAGCAACTTCACTTTCACTTTTCACCTTCATGCATTGGAGAAGGAAATAGCAACCCACTCCAGTGTTCTTGCCTGGAGAATCCCAGGGATGGCGGAGCCTGGTGGGCTGCCGTCTATGGGGTCGCACAGAGTCGGACACGACTGAAGCGACTTAGCAGCAGCAGCAGTGTCATCTAAAGGATTTAATATGGTTACTTTACAGCATCTCTGATTTCAATTATAGATTAATTTTCTTGAAGGATACTTTAAAATTCATGTTGAAAAAAAATTTTTTTTTCTGAGCTTAAAATCCTGTTCTTTTTTTTCAGAGACAGAAGGATCTGTCCTGACCGGCACCGTGTTAATCCAGAAGTAGACATACCAAGGAAGTTATCCAGCCAAACTCTACCAGTGCTTGGATACATAAAAGTAAGTTCTGTTAAACATCCTTTGTCCAATGATTAACGGTTAGCTTTAATGAACAAGTTTCATTTTTGAGTGGTAGAATTTAATAGAATGTAATTATGACAGTATTAACATACCTCCATTAATCTGACATTAGGTATGTGTTCTTATATGGTGCCTTATTTCAAGGTACCAGTTTGTTCAGAAAACGAAGATTAAATTGGGAAGATAGATAAACCACTTAAACAATTTAAGGACTTTTTAGTTTTATATATGTATATATACTTTAAATTATATATATATGAAATATATATAAATTTTATTTTAAATATTTTGTTTTATATAAAAATAAATACTTTATATTTAAGCATTTAAATATATGTTTATATATAAATATTTTATATTTAAATTTTTAATATAAATTTTATTTCTTTATTTACTGACAGCACTGGGTCTTCACTGCTGCACATGGGCTTTCTCTGGTTGCAGCGAGCGTGGTCTACTCTTCACTGCAGTGCAGGGCCTTCTCATTGTGGTGGCTTCTCTTGTTGCGGAGCACGGGCTCAGTAGTTGTAGGGAACAGGCTTAGTTGCGCCACAGCATGTGGGACATTCCCAGACCAGGGATCAAACTTGTGTCTCCTGCATTGGCAGGCAGATCCTTACCACTGGACGACCAGGGAAGTCCTCGGTTATATTTTAAGAAAGAAAGTAGTTTACCTCTGGGGACTATTAAAAATAATGTGCTGATTACACAGCCCTCTTCAGAACATCTATGACTGTTCCTTTGGGGATATTCTGAGGTGTAAGTAGAATTACTGAGTTGAGTTGTCACTTTGCTGTGACTATTTTATTGCTTTGCTTCTTTTTGAGTTTGAGTGTTCTGTTCTCGCCTTCCCTTTCCCCTAAGGTGCATCTGTTGGGTTCGTTCATACTTGTGCTCCCCTCTTGTGTGGCTGTGCTGTATTTGTTTCCCGGGGCTGTTGTACACAAGTTTACTCTCTCTGTCCTGGAAGCCAGAGTCTAAAATCAAGGTGCCAATGGGGGGCTGTGCTCCATCTGAAGACTCGGGAGGCCCATCCTCTCCCTGCCTCTCACAGCTTCTGTTGACTCCACGTGTTCCTTGGCTTGTCTCAGCTCGTACTGCATCCCTCCAGCCTGTGCCTTTCACCACCTCATTGCTTTCACCTCTCTCTCTGCCTCTTGCAGAGCATACCTGTCGGTAGATGAAGGGCCCAGCGAGATAATCCACAGTAATCTCCTCATCTAGAGATGCTTAATTACATCTGCAAAGACCTTTTTCCCCAATGAGGTCACAGTCACAAATCCTGGGAACTAGCACAGAGACAGTTTTCTTTGGAGCAGATTGGGCGGGTGGGGTGAATCTCCATTCAACTCCAATACAGTTTTTATTGCTGAAATGATTTTTTTCTTTAATTTCTAATTATTTAGAAATTTGGAAGTTCTGTCACTTCATTTCTACAGTTTAAAATTGTGATTTATGTTGTTTTATAGCGTATATCACTTTTCTTAATTAATTTCTTCATTAACAAGCTGAAAGGCAGCTTGTTTTGAAAGCAGAGGTTACAGTTTTCATCTGTTTTGTGGATACACGTTCCTAGTGGCTTTCATTGTGTCTAGCAACTTATTCTGCTGCTTATTCTCTTTTTTATTTTATAACTTAATATGGAATTTGACCTTGATACTTTGCTGTTGTTCATTTTTAGATAAAATTCCTTTCCCCTAAATTTAAGAAAGCGATGTGGGTCAGGTTTCTATAATTTCACAGAGTTTTCATTTCTGTTGTTTCCATGTCTTGTTAAAAAAAAAAAAAAATGGGAACACAGTTTCTGAGATGTTTGAAATGCCCGGGCTCTGTGTCCCTCCCCCAAGGTGTGTCTGGCCTTTCTCCTCCTTCGTCTCTCTTGTCCCTGGGTGGACAGTGGAAGTCTCGTGGGGCCAGCCTTCCCCCACTGTCAGAGCGCGTGGAAATGCTCCAGTGTCAGCTGCCCTCGTCACCCAGGCCCAGTGTGCCCTCAGTGACTACCTGCTGCCCTGTGGGGTCTTCCTGTTCTCAGTCATTCGGGCACGCTCTTGCCTCCCAGTGCTGCTTCCTGCGCGGACAGGGTACCTTGCAGCTCTTATGGTATGAGTGGTTTTTACGCATCTGCTCTTTTGTTGTTGTTATTTTATTTAATATATTTTATTTTTTCAAGCAGTTTTAGTTTTACAGAAAAGCTGAGCAGAAAATACAGAATTCCCCTCTCAGTCCCTCCGACCCCACCAGTTCCCCTGTTGTTAATATTTCCATGATTGTAGTACACGTGTGACACTGATGAGCCAATACTGATAGATTATTGTTAACTGAAACCTGTACTTTAAGGTTCACTCTTTGCCGTGTTCCTTCTGTAGACTTTACAAATGTATGGTGACACATGTAACCGTTACAGTATCACACAGAGGACTTTCACTGCCCTGAAAATCGCCTGAGTGCTCTACCCACCCTTCCCCAGAGTTCCTAGCAGTCACCTATCTTTTTACTGTCTGTGTAGTTTTCCCCTTTTCAAAATGTCATATAGTTGCTGTCATAGAGTGTGTAGGCTTTTTGAACTCACTTTTCATTCAGCAGTTTGCATTTAAGATTCCTCCTTGCCTTTTTATGGCTCACTAGGGCAATGGCACCCCACTCCAGTACTCTCGCCTGGAAAATCCCATGGATGGAGGAGCCTGGTGGGCTGCAGCCCATGGGGTCACGAAGAGTCGGACACGACTGAGCGACTTCACTTTCACTTTTCACTTTCATGCATTGGAGAAGGAAATGGCAACCCACTCCAGTGTTCTTGCCTGGAGAATCCCAGGGACGGGGGAGCCTGGTGGGCTGCTGTCTATAGGGTTGCACAGAGTTGAACACAACTGAAGCAACTTAGCAGCAGCAGCAGCAGCAGGTCATTTTTATTGCTGAGTGTGCTACAGTTTATCCATTCACCTACTGAAGGATATCTTGGCTGCTTCTAGTTTTTGGCAATTATTAATGAAGCTATGATTAATACTCAAGTGCAGATTTTTGTGTAGGCAGAAGTTACTTGGATAAATACAAACGAGTGTGACTGTTACCTGTGATTGTATACAGTAAGACCATTTTGCTTTGTAAGAAACTGCAAAACTTTCTAAAGTGACTATACCTTATTGCATTCCTACCAACATCTAATGAGTTTGTTTTCTGGATATGTTTACTGTTTATGGGCTTCCCTTGTGACTCAGCTGGTAAAGAATCCGCCTGCAATGCAGGAGACCTGGGTCCGATCCCTGGGTTGGGAAGATCCCCTGGAGAAGAAAAAGGCTACCCACTCCAGTATCATGGCCTGGAGAATTCCATGGACTATATATATATAGACCATGGGGTTGCAAAGAGTCGGACATGACTAAGCAAATTTCACTTGCACTTTACTGTTTATATTTCAGATAATACCCTTTTATGTTTTGAATGCAACAAATTACTTTGGTCGTATAGTTGATAAACATGAGGATCTTTGTGCAACTCTTAATGCTGAGATGAAAGAGTATTTTGAAGACTCCAGTAATAAAGCAACTGTTGAAAAGATAGAGAAATTTGGATTATATGGGTTAGCAGAAAAATCAGTTTTTCACAGGTAAAATGTCTCTCTTCCATCTCTACAAGTTGTGAAGTATAAGGTAACGTTAAATGGTATTGAATCCCTATTTTCATCTCTGTCCATCTGACCGGTGTGCATATACTGAGCCCCGCTGCCTCCCAGGAGGGTGGTGTCAGGGTCGTGTGCCCACATGCCCAGCTCAGCTCTACTCCCGAGCCCATTGGCCACGGGACTGCTGAGCACAAAGCATGGATGACAGGGTGGCATTTATATGTGACTGTCATCGATCTTTCACTGTCCTGCACGTACGTGCATCTTTAACTCATGGAATTCTTACAAATTCCCATAAAATGAGCACAGTTCTCATTTTACAGATAAGCTGACTGAGTCCTGGGCTTCCCTGGTAGCTCAGCTGGGAAAGAATCCACCTGCAATGCAGGACACCCTGGTTCAATTCCTGGGTCTGGAAGATCTGCTGGAGAAGGGATAGGCTATCCACTCCAGTATTCTTGGGCTTCTCTGGTGGCTTAGCTGGTAAAGAATCTTCCTGCAATGCGGGAGACCTAGGTTCGATCCCTGGGATGGGAAGATCCCCTGGAGAAGGGAAAGGCTTACCCGCTCCAGTATTCTGGCCTGGAGAACTTCATGGACTGTATGGTCCATGGGGTCACAAAGAGCCGGACACAACTGAACGACTTTCACTGTGTGTGTATACTGAGCCCTGGCAAGGTTAGGTGAGTTGTCTAAGGTCAGCTCAGGAAGCGGCAGTCAGGGTTCCATCCTGCCTCACGTGGTGTGTGCTCCCATGTCCGCTGAATGCCACACCTGTCCTCTCTTGATGATAGCCCAGATTGAGAACCTTGGAACATTTAACTTGTCAGATAAAGGAATTTCCTCTTTTCAGAATGCTACACTATCTTTTATACATAAGTATGAAGTGAAAGTGTCAATTGCTCAGTCATGTCTGACTCTTTGTGACCCCATGGACTATAGTCTACCAGGCTCCTTTGTCCGTGAAATTCTCCAGGCAAGAATCCTGGAGTGGGTAGCCATTTCCTTCAACAGGGGATCTTCCTGAACCAGATATCAAACCCAGATCTCCTGCATTGTAGGCAGATTCTTTACCATCTGAGCTACTAGGGAAGCCCTTATACTTGAATTGAATAAATAAATCAGGGCTAAGTGCTCTTGCTGACTCTAGCTATTTTATTTCTAGTATGGAGTTAAGCCCTGCAGTTTGGGGGAAACTTCTGTGCGGTTTGCTTTTAGCAAGTAAGTTGAGGCGACATTAATTTCCCTTTGGGTCTCTGTGTCAGTCTGAGGCCACTGTTGTTCTGCAGGGTTCAGGTATTGGAGATGCACCAGAAGGAGGACACGTGGGCCCTGGATCATGTCCTTGTGAAATTCATAGATGAAGGCAGGACTGGACTCGTCACAAGAGACCAGTTGCTGCACCTCCCAGAGAGTTTCCACACACTGCCCCCGCAAGCTGTGGAGTTTATCGTTTGTAGAGTGAAACCCGCGGACAATGAAATTGAATGGAATCCAAAGGTGGGTTATTTGGGCTTTTTGTATTTGTTGACTTCTAGAATTTATTTAACCCAGAATAAACATGGAGTTGAGGTATATTTGAATTTGGAGTACTGGATTTGGGTGAAATGCTTCGTGTTTCTGGGCAGGGATGCACTTCCCAGCGCTGTGCTCTGAACGTAGCTCTGAATCCTCAGAGGGGTGCCAGACATGATTGGCCATCATTATTGATAGTGCTTCCAGACTTAGAATTGGTATAAAATATGTAGCTACAAGACTGGATACCCCTGTTACCTCTCTGGAGGGACCAGGTAATTCCACTGGAGTTGGGAAGATGAGCAAGGAAAGAGAGTCAGTCCAGAAAAGCTTCCAAAGGAAGGGATGTTTCCTCTGGGTCCTTCAGAACAGGTAACTAGGATGTCACCAAGTAGACCAGATAAGGCACTGAAGGTGAAGAAGCCCACCTGTGCCGAGACGCAGAGCACACGGCTGTCCCAGGTAGGCGGAGAGACTAGGCAGACAGTCTTGCTCATCACCAGAGCAGTGATTCCTGTTCATAACAAGGCTTTTAATTCTTCAGAGGAAGGTTACGTTTCATACAGTCTGATGAATAGGATGTGAAAGAAGCTGTTGTAGGTGCAAAGTGAACAGTTTGGGTTGTAGACAGGGCACTGAGGACAGATGCAAGGGTGCGTCCTGAGTGCAGGGCCGTCCTGTGGACACCCCACACCACATGTTTCCTAATGTGGATGCACAGCTCTCATTCCTCTGTCAGCTGTCAGCCTGTCTTTAAATGATGGATGTTTATTTCTTGAGAAGTTGGATGAGAGTGAGAGAGAGAGTCCCACTGGTAGTGGAGACCAGGGCCCCTTAGCCCCAGCGTCACTGGGAGCAGCAGGAATATTGTGTGCTTGGGACTTGGCACCTGTCCTCATCCTTCTCCACTGGTGGTTACCCTTGTTGGTGTCAGGGCATTATGGCCTCCGTAACCTGCTTCGTGGGGTGGTCGTGAGGCTCAAATGAAAGGCGCGGAAAAGCTTCTTGTGAAACTATTGAGCACGTACAGAATTAAGTATTTCCTTAAAGCTTCAGATAAATTTACTTATGTGTATTTTTTTTCAGGTTACTAGGTACATTCATCATAAAATCATTGGAAAACTGCATGATGCAAAAGTGATACTGGCTTTAGGAAATACAGTTTGGATTGATCCAATGGTAAGAATGCAGTTTTCTTGAAAAGAAACATGTGTTTGAATGTGCTCAGTCCCTAAGTCATGTCCAACTCTGCAACCCCATGGACTGCAGCCTGCCATGGGATCTTCCAGGCCCTTGAAATTATCCAAATTATTCTAACCTGTTGCTTAAATAACTCTTTGCCTCACATAAATGGAGGCTTATTTGATAAGGGCTCTGTGTGAAGGAGAGCTTGTCTCGTGTTATTTGGGTCACGAATGTGTGGTCATGGGTTTTATGGTTTAAGGGAATCTTTTATGTTGTAACCCAGTGCTCACGGCCATGTGCGTATAAATCGCAAGTACTCACATGTACAACCAAGAGAAAATTCATGGAACTGTTGTTAGTACACTCGACAGTCTCTGCCATTTACAGTTCTTTCCCAGGCGTCGATTGTGCACCATTATTCTCCTTTCACAGCCCTCTGCCCACAGCGGTGGGAAACCCTGGGGCAGTCCCTGCCCTGCAGGAGCACAGCCGTGTGCTGGTCTAGTTGTGAACGATCTTAAAAGTGGTCAGCAGTGTGGAGGATTCCGTCCTCGGACTTTCCAAGACAGGTTTTATTATGTTCATGGTTTCTACCTCATCCATTCACCGAATACTTATTGAACACCTCCTATGTGCCTGGACCTGTATGGGGCACTGGGGTTCCACGCATAAGCAGACAGCTGCCCTGTGGAGCTGCTGTGGGGGGTGGGCAGTGGGACAGAAGGCAAGGCCAGGGCCTCGGGCATTCCCCCTGAGATCCACTCTCAGGCCAGCAGCATCTCCACTGTGCTTGCACCCCAGGGACTCTACTTTTCACTTCAGAGTTTTGCTCTATTAGACTTAAATCGTAATTATTATGATTATTTATAAAGTTTAAAAGAATTCAGTTCATAAAAGCTGCTTTGTTAAAAGTTTTTTTTTTCCCCCTAAGAGTGAAAAAGCCTTAACACTGAAAAAGATGAGTTTGGGTATAAGATTTACAAGTAAGAGGAGAAAATGATTTTTAGAAGGGAAGGTAGATACCACCAGTGTAGGTAAATGAAGAAATTGGGAAGGGGGGGGCGGTTCTTAGTTGATGTCATAATAATATTGTAGTGGTTCTTTATTATAGAAATAAAATGGAAACTTTATTAATAAGCAAGGATTTTTTTTAGAACTACAGCCAAGAGAATGAAGCAAAAAAAAAAAAGAAAACCCACGTGGCAAATATGCTTCCTCAGCTCCAAAGTGTAACCATGTCAGTGGCACCTTGGAGGGAAAACAGACACACCCCACCGCCTTCTCCTCCTATAGCAGGGTGGTCCCCAGCCTGAGAGGAGAAAGGTTCTTCCCTGTTCCTGGATGGGAGAGTGTTCCCAATTCCTGGTCCCAGGGGAGGTGTGCCTGCCTTGCTAGCCTGGTCTGCTCCCCTAACCCAGGAAAGCCCTGGGGCCACACCTCCCACCAACAGGAAGCAGACAATTGCAGATTTCCATGTTTTACTTAATTTTGTGTAAACTGAAATGGATGAGAATATTTTGGTTGCAGAAAAAAAACAAGTGGAGGAAACTGTCCAAGATACAGGATCTAGAGCCTTGGCATAGGCCCTTTCTGGGCCTCTACAGAACCTGAGCCCTATTGTTAGGAGAGGTGAGAGTATGAGAGGAAAACCAGAAAGATCTAAGAGTTGTGTGTGTGGTTACAGCATCACGGCTGGGTCTTGTCTGGGGTTTTACTCCAGGACTTGATCTTGGCGCCTGCTCCACACCTGGTCGTGTTTCCCCAGTACGAGGCTGGGTTCTGGAAGACTCTGACGAGGAGACCCTTGCACGTGGTGGCATGTGTCCTGGTGCACTGAGCATTGCACAGTGAGATAGGGAGGCCGTGAGAGAATGTTTGTGACTCATCTAAAGTTCTAAGTGTGGTTCTTGTAAACTTTGTATTTTGTCTTTGATTCAAGGTGCACATTACAAAACTTTCAAACTTGAAAACTTCTGTCATTGATTATAATGTTCGAGCTGAAATTTTGTCAATGGGAATGGGCATTGATAACTCAGAACATGTAGAACAACTGAAAAAATTATACAAAGGAGCTAAAATGCCATCTTTTGAAGAAAGCCTGAACCAGACCCTGTAAGTGGATTTTTGTCCCCCTTTGGAAGAGCTGTTTGGTGGAAATAGAACTCACAAGTGGTATGAACATTTTTGCTGAAAGTAGAGTAGTCTAATGAGTCTCTGTGTTCCCATCACTCAATAATTACCAACATTTGGGGAGTCTGATTTTATTCACACTCCAGCCCACACTTGTGTTTTGGCTTGACTTATTATAAAACAAATTCCAAATATATTATTTCACCATACCGCTTACAGAGTGAACTTTTGTTAGCTTCTTATTGACACCACACATCCAGAAAGGCAAACACAGACCAAGTATGGTTTAATGGGTTTTCTGAGCGTGGAAACTGGCCCAGCTCAGAAACCGGGTGCCACTCAGAGCTGCCTCCTGGTTCTCCGCAAGGGCAGCCGCCTTCCAGACACAAAACAACGCAGATGACTCTTCCCGGGCTCGTTCTTTGAGCCATGCCGTGTGTCTCTTGTGTCTCCTGGTGTGTTTAACTGTTGCTTGTGGAATTCATCCATGTTGTGTGTGCAGCTGTAGACCATGGGTTCTTATTGCTGTGTCATATTCCATTGTATGAACACAGTGTGATTTCTTTCCCCATTCTGTGGGTGGGAGGAATTTCCAGGTCTGGGCCACTTCAGGTGGTACTTTAAACATTTCTTCGTCATGTGCTTTGGTGCACTAATGAATGTATTTTTGATGGAATGGAATTGAAACTGTTGAGCAGTTTTCCAGGTGGGTTGTACCAGTTTTCATGTCCACAGCAAGACAGAGAGACTTGTGAAGTCTCTGAGAGAGTATACTGGCAGCCCCTAGACGGGAGGATTGGACTCAGCGTGTGTGTTCACCAGAAGGACTTGCATCAAGAGCTCCTTTCAGTCAGAAACAGCGGACACTTAGGAGAAGGCAGTGGCACCCCACTCCACTACTTTGCCTGGAAAATCCCATGGATGGAGGAGCCTGGTGGGCTGCAGTCCATGGGGTCGCTAGGAGTCGGACACGACTGAGCGACTTCACTTTCACTTTTCACTTTCATGCATTGGAGAAGGAAATGGCAACCCACTCCAGTTCTTGCCTGGAGAATCCCAAGGACGGGGGAGCCTGGTGGGCTGCCATCTATGGGGTCACACAGAGTTGGACACGAGTGAAGTAACTTAGCAGCAGCAGTAGTTCAGTTCAGTTCAGTTCAGTTGCTCAGTCGTGTCCGACTCTTTGCGACCCCATGAATCACAGCACGCCAGGCCTCCCTGTCCATCACCAACTCCCAGAGTTCACCCAGACTCACATCCATCGAGTCAGTGATGCCATCCAGCCATCTCATCCTCTGTCGTCCCCTTCTCTTCCTGCCCCCAATCCCTCCAGCAGCAGTAGAAAACAGGACAAAACATGTGAACAGACACTGCGCAATGTCCAATTCATTGATTAGCTGTCCAGTAATTAATATGTGAAAGGGTCCTCAGGCTCATTACTCATCAGGGAAATGCAAATTAAAATCACAGTGGAGCGGTACCACTTCATAGCCATGGGAAATGAGAGAAAGGAAATACCAAGTGTTGGTGAGGATGTGGGACAACAAAAGGCTTTAAAAAACTTGACTAAAGTGCTGTTATCACAGTTAGCAAAATTATCGGTAATTTCTTAAACTGCATTTTAATTGTGTTAAAATATACAGAACAGAATTTCTCACTTTTTTTTTCGAAGTGTGGTAAAATACGCATAAAATCTATCACTGTAACTATTTTTTAAAAATTTTGTTGGAGTGTTGTTGCTTTACAATCTTCTGTTAGTTTCTGCTCTACGGCAAAGTGAATCAGCTATGTGTATACACATATTGTCTCTTTTTTGAATTTCCTTCCCATTTAGGTTACCACAAAGCTCTGAGTAGAGTTCCCTGTGCTATACAGTAGGTTCTCATTAGTTACCTCTTTTATACATAGCAGTGTATGTATGTCAGTCCCCATCTTCCAGTTCATCCCACCCCGCTTCCACCCTTTGGTGACTGTATGTTTTTTCTCTGTGTCTCTATTTCTGCTTTGCACATGGGCTCGTTTATCTGTCCCATTTTTCCAAGATTCCACATGTGTGTGTTAATATACGATGTTTTCCTCTGACTAATATTAAGTACACAACTCAGTGGCAGCGCGTACATTCACGTCGTTGTGTAACCGTCAGCACAGTCCTTTTGCAGAAGTTTTCAACATCCCAACCAGACACCCTGTACCCAGTTACACCGTAACCCCCTTTCTTCTGTCCCCTCAGCCCCCGGGAACCTCCTCTGTGCTTTGTTCCCAGTAATTTACCTATCCTGGGCACCTCACACCAAGGGAAGCCTACAACATTTGTCCTTCTCTGTCTGGCTTATTTCATTTCGCATAATGTTTTCAAGGTTTATCCATGTTATAGCAGATGTCAAACTTTTGTCCTTTTTAAGGCTGAAAAATCTTGCATTGCATGGCTACACTGGCCTTCCCTGGGAGCACTGCATTTTGGTATCCACTCACCTGTAGTGGATATTTGGCTGCTGTAAATGGTGCTGCTGTGAGCACTGGTGTGCAGACACCTAAGTTCCTACTTCCAGGTCTTCTGGAGTTTCTGGATCCTGTGGCAGTTCTGTGTTTCATTTTTTAAACTGACAACCTGTTTCCACAGCAGCTAAGTGTTGTGTTCCCACCAGCAATGCACAAGTGTCCTGTTTTATCCACCTTCTGCCCTAGAAATCAGCCTGAGGTGAAAGCTTAGGGTCGTCTTAGGACTTTTCTGAGCGAGTGTCTTGTCTTGGCTCCAGACAGCTTAGAAAGGACTACACAAATAATTCACAAGGTCGGCTCTGCCCTCTCTGGCTTCAGGAGTGGAGCTGGGGGAACAGGAAGTTCTTTCAGTGTTATCTAGAGGGAAGTAGGAACTTGGAGTGTCCTAGTCTACAGATTTGTTTTGGATGCTGGAATATTTCTTCAGTCTAACTTTGTTTCAGTTGACCTGATTAACAGATAAATACTTTCAATTGAAGTTGCCAGTAGGTAAAGTTGAAATTTTAAAAATTCATTCATTTATTCAGCAAACATTTATTGAGTGTCTACTAGGCATGCAGTAGTGAAATAAATAGATGAAGGACTCACATTTTAATGGGGAGAGAAAGACAATAAAGATGTTACAGAGATACATATGGGATCAGATGGTGGTATGTGAGATGGAGCAGATTAATGCAGAAGGGAAGGGAAGGTGGTTTGGGGCCTGAGATGGTGAGCCAAGACAGTAGAGCTGAGTCCTGACCCAGGCAGATGTCGAGAGGCGAAGACCCGAGTGGGCAGGAAAAGGCTTGGTTGTTCCTTGGTTCCAGGACCAGAGAGGGAGGTACAGTGATCAGAGGAGTAAACAAGGGGAGAGTCTAGGTGGAAGGGGTGCAGTGGTACGGGGGTCGGATTTTGTTGAATCCCGTGGCCAGTGCAAGGAGTAAGCTCGGAGGAGGAGGAAGTGGAGCCGTGAGAGAGTTTTGAGCAGAGGAAAGACTTATTAATCAGAGCACCCTGGGCTGCTGTGTTGAGAAGAGACGGGAGGGGACGAAGTCTGTGCCCGGGTCGGGACAGGATGACTGTGGCTCAGGCTGGGATGGTAGTGTGGAGGTGGGCGAAGCAGGTGGGCGAAGCAGCCGATTTCTGAATGTACCTGTATGAGAGTGTGGTCTCAAGGGTGTGGTCAGCAGACGCTGGGTGTCGAGAGCCAGCTGAAGGGCCTCTAATGCTGAGAGGTGGCCGGCAGTGGGCATCTGAGAAGGTGCAGCCTGGAGCCAGCTGGGGTCAGGGGGAGCATCCAGGATGGCAGTAAAGGAGGAGTTTCACGGACCAGGGAGCCGTGAGCTGCGCGGTGCTCCTGAGGCCACGTGAAATAAGGACCAAAAACTGTTGGGCGGACTTAGTGCTGTGATCGTGGGAGACCTTGAAGTGTTTCTAAATTACTGCTCAGAGTAGGGGAATTTCAGAGAACATGGCAAAGATGAAAACTGTCTGAAGTTTACAGGGTTTTCTATCTTAATAAAATCGGGTACCTGTGGGATTAGAATATGTTTTGGTTTCTGTACACGTTCAGGAAACAAAACTGTTCCATGCTTGCTTTTTTTTTTTTTTTGCTGTGCTGGGTGTTCTTTGCCGCTCGGGCTTTCTCTAGCTGTTACAGAGCGCGGGCGTCTCGCTGCGGTGGCTTCTCTCGCTGTAGAACACAGGCTCTGGGTACGTGGGCTTCAGTGGTTGCGGCACTCGGGCTCTCGAGCACAGGCTCAGTAGTTGTAGCGCACGGCTTAGTTGCCCTGCAGCTTGTGGAATCTTCCGGACCAGGGATGAAACCCATGTCCCCTGCACCGGCAGGTGGACTCCTATCTGCTGCGCCGCCAGGGAAGTCCTCCGTACTTACTTTTGAGATATTCTTTTAAAACTGAAGATGCCACTGCAGTTGAGTAGGTTTATTCAAGACAAAGGTGGATCACTTACAGGGAGCCCCACAGCTACTGCTGAGCCCGGCTCTGAACCAAGCACCCTGCTCAGTGCCTGTGCACAGATGATTCTGCGGTCGCACAGGAGGGTTGGACGCCTGTGGTCACACATGGAGGGAAGTGCAGAGACCACGGGAGCCACAGAGGACGCTTGCCTCCCAGGAAGGGGCTCCGTTTTGGGAGATGAATAGGCAGCTGTGCATTTCCTGGACCAGAATCGAGGAGCATGGCACCATTCTCACAGCAGACTGGAAAGGGGGACAGAGTCTGGGGACCTGAAAGGTTGACAGACACAGGGGAACGTATATAATTGTGTCATTCTGAGTCTTCAGGACTAAGAAGATAGTGGCAGGGTTGGCTGTTCGAGGATGTTTCCCAGAGAGCAGCCAGCTCAGAGGGGAGGAGACACCACGTGGGTCTGGGACTTGAGTTTCAGGTTATTGAGGTATAAACCTAGAGTGCAGGAAAGTGGATGGGGAGGCTCTAGTTTGCTGGTGTTTGAGGACAGTCATGGCGGAGGAGGAAGGAACTGATCCCCAGTAAATGAGGGCCAGGAGGAGGAGGTCAGAGCCGTGGCGGAAGAAGAGGGTGGGCGACAGAGGGTCTAAGGCTGCATGGTGGTTAGGGGAACAAAGCCTGAGAAAGGGGTCCATGCCTGAGTGGTTGGACCATGGGGCATTGCCCTCCATGCCACAGGCTTCATATGTGTCAGTCAGACGTGCCTTTGGAGACACACACACGCACACTCCCTACCCATAAGGGTGTGTATACGTGTATTCGTATAGGTTTGCTCCTTTAGGTTTCATTAACTCAAAAATGATGCACAAGAAATGATTTCTGTTTTCTCCCTTGGGAAAGGAAATTGGTGACTGGGGAACAGGGGAGGGGAGAGATTTTTCACTGTGTAGACCTTTCTATCTATTTCTAAAATACTGAACCACATGTATGTGGTTACCTGTTAAAACAACCAAAAGAAAAACACAGTTTTTTATAAGAATGAGATTGCCCTCTATATATTGATATGGTGTAATCTCCAGTTATTAAGTACAATAAAGTAAGGGATAGAAAAGTGAATGTAATGTAGTAGGTTCCCATGTGTTTAAACATGTGTGTGTGTTCTAGATAGAAAGATACAGAGGGCAGTATTTGCTTTTTCTTGCAAAGAATGTTTCTAGAAATAGATCCAGAGTGGTAAGAGGGTGTCTAGGAAGCTGGGACAGGAGAGGAAAGGAGATGGCTTGTACTTTCTGCTCTTTTATACTCTTTGAAGTGGGCAGCGGTGCATACAATTCTCACAGTTAAGTGATTTGAAAAGAATTTTATTTTGGCAAATGAGTTCCTGCAGCTGTTGTATGATGTATGTCGACCAGCCACTCGGCCCCTGACGCCAGCAGTGCCCAGGCTGGCTGACCTGCCTGGCGTCTGCCAGTGAGCCGTGAGTTGTACGCAGGTCTGACTGCTGTAGGAGGCACTTCTCAGCCGTGTGTGGCTGGCCTGCCTCCCTCTTGCTGGAAATCCTGGAGGGAGCCAGATTGTTTCTCTCTTCGTCTCATGGTTCACCTCTGCCTCTTCTGCCCAGGGTACCTTCTTCCAGAGAAGACAGTGCTTGTCTGCCGAGCACACAGCAAGAGGACAAGGGCTCAGAGAGAGGAACTGACGCCAAGACAAACTCAGAAAACCAAAAGCATGGTTGGTTATTTAAAAGATGGGTAATTTAAAGTCACTAATGCTTGGACATTTTCTGATGTTTAAGCTTTCTACTTTTAGATGAATTAGAAGGTGATATAAACTGATGTTACCTAACTTTCTATTTTTGACAATTCCGCTTCCAATTTTTTTTTCCTGTAACTTTTTTCCTTTTTGTTATTTGAGGTATAATGCTCATCCAGTAAAAGTGCACAGATCTTAAACATACAGAATCTTCCTGTGTGTACATGTCCATTACCCCACCCAGGTCAGGCTGTTGACCATTTCCAGAATCCCAGTGGTCTCCCTTACGTACCCTTCCTGTCTGTAACCCTGCCTAGGAGCCCTGTTCTTACTTGCGATACCATCAGTGTTGCTGAATTGGAAGCACATGGTATACACTCTCGTGTCTTCTTTCATTCAGCATTATGTCTGTGAAATTCATCTACATTATTGTAGGTAGCAGTGGCACTTTATTGCTGAGTTATATTCTATGATATGGGCTTCCATTCTGGCTCAACTGGTAAAGAATTTTCCTGCAATGCGGGAGACCTGGGTTCGATCCCTGGGTTGGGAGGATCCCCTGGAGAAGGGAAAGGCCACCCACTACAGTATTCTGGCCTGGAGAATTCCATGGACCATATAGTCCATGGGGTCGCAAAGAGTCAGACATGACTGAGTGACTTTCACTTTCGCTTTCATTCTGTGATGAATATATTGCAATTTATTTCCCCATTTCCCTGTTGAAAGACATTGTTTTCAGTTTTTGACTGTTGTTAACAAAGCCCCTTATAAACATTTTTGCTCAAGTCTTTGAACGCCTCAGACGTTTTAGATTGAGAATTTCAGTTGCACTGATTTACAAAATGTTATGTGCTGCAGTGGTCCTTGCATGTACTGACTGCTGTTCTGGAAACTGTTAGGGGTCCTAGCAGGTTGAGATAGCAGGGACATTGGAGCAGTGGTGTCCTATGGCCAACAATTACATGTGGTCCTTTTTCACAGAGTTTACATTCCCGATTGTTTAATCATAATACTGGTCAAGGTAAATAGTTCTTTTCTTAATCTAGTATTTGTTTTATTAGTTACACTAGATGATGTACATTTTACTTTTTTTAAATTGTTCTTTGCAACTGGATACTTTGGTTACTATGAAGTTTATGCTCATATTCTTAGTAGTTCAACTAAAAGTTGCATAAAATGCCAAAAGTACATATAATATATATATAATGGAGTCATATATACATGTTATTTGTAATATATATGTTATATATAATATGTATGTTATATATTATGGAGTCACATATAAATAACCTATAGGAAAATTTGACTTTTTGGACAGAAACTTTACCTAAAAACACTGGAGGTGCTTCCATTAACAAAACTGCAGAGCCGCCGAAAAGGTATGCTCGTTGCTGGGGTCTGCTTTCCTTACTTGCCTAGCAAATACACAGAGAGGAGTATATAATCCTCTTCCCTTTCTTCCAGCTTCCACCCACAAATAAAATGGTTCCAAAAAGAGGATGTGGTCATACTGAAGATAAAAATAAGGAATGTAAAAGACTATAAATGTAAATACTTTAGAGATAGAGTTGTTTTCAGGTGGGTTTATGTATAGCTTATAAAACAAAATAGAAGTAATTTCTAATGTTTTAAAAGGCTGACTTTATTTCTTTTTGTAAATCTAGTGCCTGGGTAGGAGAGAAATTTTACTTGGCTGATTTGGAGCTGCAAGCCAACATAATAAAAGATGATTGCAAATGCATAATTAAATATGACGAACCTGTAATCACTCTTGCAAAAGAGCAAAGGGAGTCTTGGTGTGGCTTACTCAAACAGAGGGTGAGTAGAAGTCAACCATGCTTGGTCTTAACATGCTGAGTATGTTTTATTCTCTCAAGTAATGTAAAGTGTTATGTTGAACAGAATCCCAATGTGGCTTTTGATTTTGATCACTGGGAAGACTGTGACGAGGATAAGGAGGATAGCCACTTTGCCAAAGGTAAGAGCAGGTGCACCCACTCCCCAGGAGAGTCGTAGGACCTGAGCATCATGGGGGTGGACACATCACTCAGCAGATTCCAGGAATGCAATGTAAAAATGGGCCATTACTGTAAAGCCCTTAGGTGTTAGTTTTCTCCTTGTGGTTGATCTCGGTGCTAAATGTTCTGCTTTGAGGAGTATCAACTCTTGGTTATAAACGTACCTCCTTATAACACTTGTACAAATATTTATCCTAGGAAAATAACTTACCCATATGCAGGCAAATTTTACTTGCACGTTTCTTGCTTAAAATAATGAAAACTTGAGTCACAAAATATAGAGCTAGAACCCAAGGGACTTTTTCTGCAATGACGAAAATAATGGGCGTGGGGGAAGATTTGCTAATGAATCTGTAATTATTAATGCATTTTTGATAATATCTACCTCTTTTAGTTGTAAACTCTAAAAACCTGTCCTGCAACGTGGCAGGCTTGGTTGAGACCAGTGACAAAAGTTCGGATGAAGATGAAAGTGAGAGTGAATGAGAATGTGAATTAAACCCTGCAGAGTGGCCAGAGGCTTCTGAACAGAAATGGATATTGCTGTGTGACCAGAGCTAAGAAGACAGGCAGTCACATTCAGACCGTTTTTCCCTCAAGGATCAAGCATTACTAAGTGTCACCTTGCGGCACTGGGATTAGTAATGGTGAGAAATTCTTAATTGATAGAAACATGAGTTGATGATGAGACTCTGGAAGGAAGGTGGAAGCAGAGACACTGTGAGTGCTGGGCTGTCCTGCTGGCCACCTGCTGTGAAGCCTGCCTTGACACTCAGGTTGAGTGATGCAAGCCAGGCGTTCAGGTAATGAACTGTACCACCTGAGTTCACTGTTGTTGTCTTTTCATCTAGACCTGTGTTTGGTACATTCTTAAAACCTGATCTTGCACATATAAATTGAGATTTCTTAAAATTCATACTCTGCACTGCTTAAGAAACCTTTTCAGCGGCTTCCCTGGTAGCTCAGATAGTTAAGAATCTGCCTGCAGTGCAGGAGACCTGGGTTTGATCTCTGGGTCAGGAAGATCCCCTGGAGAAGGAATTGGCAACCCACTCCAGTATTCTTGCCTTAGTTCCATGGGCAGAGGACCCTGGCAGGCTACAGTCCATGGGGTCGCAAAGAGTCAGACATGACTGAGCAACTAACGCTTGACTTCACTTTCAGCCATGAGTTAGTTGGCATTCAGCATAACTGTGTGTGTGCTAATGCTCCTCGTAGTCTTTGCATAGCGATAGCTGATTAGCCAGGCTAAGCTGACATCTTGCAAAGAGACAGTCCAGGGGTGAGAATGGGCTTGCCTCAGCAATAGCAGCCTGAGCCAGGGCCTTCTGGAGGTAAAGCTTCTGAAGTACCCTCGGAACCTGCAGCGTCCGGGACAGACAGGACACAGGTTTCTCTCCAGTGGAAACTGAAGAGGACTTGTGCGTGGAGGTAACGCTCAGAATACCTGCTCATGGTGAGCCCTGCACACATTCATGGCCTCAGCCTGCGGCGAAGCTGCAGCACCTGCAGTCATGAGGTCATCAGGAAATGTGCATTTGTCATGAGCACTTCAATGTGGGACTGCCCAGAGCCTGGCTCTCCATGTTACCCGAAAAGTTAGACGGCGAGCTGCTGGCCAGTTCACACCCTGTGCACTGCCTCAGTGTGGGGCTGGCAGCTTTGCCTAGAACTGGAAAATAACACGGTAGAACATGACTGTTAGGACAGCCCCCCGAGTCTTTATTCTGTTTTACACATCAGAAAGCACAGGGGCTCACGTTTGTATGTGTCCCAGGTATGGAGCACCACCTGAACAGGAGTAAACTTTGTCGTCAAGCTGTCGTGCCCCGTGAGCAGGCGCGAACCGTCCTCTTGCTCTCAGTTTCCTCATCTGTAAAATAAGACGGTCTGTTTCTTGGTGGGCATTGCCCAGTGGTGGGGCCTGGCATGCTGCTGGGTGGAGTCATGCTGCTGCCCTCTGGGGGGCGGACGTGGTGTCCAGCCTGGACAGCTGCCAGGATCGCATCCTTGCTGCCACTGTGAGCCCGTGGTTGACCGGCAGGTGTCCGATTGGCACGTGAGGTGTACCAGCGGTCCTTTTTTCCTGGCTAAACTGGGCAGGCTCTTTGGGAAGTTGTGCTGTCTTTGCTGGCAGAGGTTCTGATTCTGTGCAGCTCTTGTAACATTCTTATCCCATTGTGGTAAATACAGCTTTCGCGCCCACCGGGGAGGCCTTTGGGTCGGTGGCCAGGCCTCCTGAGCTGCACTGGCTTTTCCCCTGAGGTTGTTGGCCACCTGCAGTGTATGCGCCAGTGTATAGTCTCTTTCATAAAACACAACACATGATACTAGCAAGCAGCAGAGCTGCACAGGTGTGTGCCCAGGTCAAGTGAAGGGGTTTCCTGTTCTCAGAGAAGATGTAACATTGGTTCTCTCGTGTGGTTCACTAACAGCTGAGTGAAAGTATTGGGCAGAGGATGGCTACATGTTTAAATTTCAATTTCTTTTTTCAGACATTTAAATTTATGACTATTTGAAGTTCTGAATTACGTTCTGTAAGATACAGGAGTATTGGCTTGTGAGATGTAAACAATTACTCACTGTTTTTTGTTGTTGTTCTCTATTATTATATGTACTGATTTCATGTTTTGGGAAATTTTTTGAAATGCATGTTAAAAGTACCTTTGCATGCTTCTAAAATTGCTCATGTTCTTAGTTTTGGTGTGAAAGTCTTTTGCAATATATCAATAAAATTTCAGTGTTTTCACGGAAATGTTACTTTTCCCATTCTTTTAGACCATATTTTGTCAGGAATATTCCTGAGTGCCAAATGCAATAGAATTTTATACAGCATTCGTCCTGGCTTGACTAAAATACCAGTGAAGGTTGTCAGGGGACCTGTGACGCTGAGCTTCTGTGGACACAGGCTGCAGGTGGTCCTGGGCAGTCAGCTGTGCCCTGAAGGCCTTGACAGCCAGCCTGGGACGGACCTGCCCCCTGCGCCCCCTGTGAAAGACAGGAAGGGGTGGGGCGGGTAGGAAAGCACTCATACTTGAGTATTTTAAAAATCTACTTCAATCAAAGTTCCATCAATTTTATATTTAAATGTATATATGTGTGTGTGTGTGTATATACATACACGTGTGTGTGTGTGTGTCTACATGTATGTACCCTTCTGATGATGGAGCTGAAAGAACACCCTTTACTGAAGTAGGTGTGACGTGCCCCTTGCTAGAGTCGCTGTGTGGTGCCCGTGGCTCTGGTTTAGTCCTTCCCGCCACTACCGTCCTTCTGGGTTATGTCCTTGCCTGCTGGTTTCAGCCAGCACCCACCCAGAGAACTAAGGATAGCTAAAAATAATAGTATCATACACGTGTGAATATGTTTGTTTCTTTTTCCTTAAGAAAAACATCAGGAAGAAATAACCACAAATATTGCTTACAAAAATAAGTTCATCACAGCTTGGATCTGGCACAAGAGGCAGAGCTTGTTACTCTGGAGCTTCCTCTGGGGGGACGACTTCCATCAGCATCTGAAGGTGCATGGTGAGAGGCTCTGGGGGGGAAGTGCAGTTAGAAAAGCGTCATTAAAAATCCGCTTCACCCCACTTAATTGGTGAGCAGTGATAGTGTTACTCCTTGGTGATGTGTCTCCTGTTAGAGCCTGTGTGCGAGGGACACGGTAGGTAGAGATGGACAGACCCATCCTGGGAGCTATGGTGGTTCTTTGGAGATAAGTTATTCCCATTAAAGCATTAGGAACCTGCTAAATATTTTACTGCCACCAAACCATTTGTAGGAAAAATATGAATGACTCAGTTATATGTGTATATTTAACTACCACTGACCAAGGCTGAATATGTAGTCTGAAGTCACTTAGTTGGCATCTCCTTTAAAATACAGATGGTTCATTCTCTTTACTTCCTTAATTCTAACTTAACAGTTTTTGTTGGGAACAGCTTGGCTAAACACTCAAAGCTGAGAAATAGGTGTATTTGGGTGGGGCCTTTAGGTTGTAAGTTATCCTGGCTAGATTCTCTGTCAATAGAATCAAATGCAAGTCCATTTTCAGAGGCATAGGCAAGTGTGGCTGGTTTTCTGATAGTTACTAACCTTTTCTTTCATTTTTGTCGTAGAGCACCAGCAACCCCTCAGCTTTAGGCTTAGATCAGTGTAAAGAGGTTGGAGGCAGGAGGAGCTCTTTCAAGAAAGGAGCAAAGTCCTTGGGAAATAATAGAGGCCACAGGTGGACCCCAGGGGTGTCACACTGAGGGGAACAGGTCACGTGTCCTCCCAAAGAGGAGATGAAATTTTGTTAGCTGTGTGAGACCCTGTGACAAGAAAGTCCTGGTAGCATCGGGACAGATGAGGCTGCGGGGTGTTGGGCTTGCCTTGCTTCACTAGTAGCCCAGCGGTTCCCCGGTTGATACTTACTTGAGATTTTCTGAGCCCATGCAAACTTATAGTAGACAAAAAGGAAATAAAATACAAGGCCGCTGAGCATAAACAACACACAGTAGAGATACTCCCACGCAGGTGCGCTGATGATTGGGGCCAAAACCAAAAACACGGATAAGAGAGTCACCAAGATGGGGATGAAAATGGGCACCTGCAGGCAGAACAACATGAAGTCGTGACTCGGCCTGAGCACTTGTTTCCCTTTTGACATTTTTCATACCCTTGACAGAGAAAGAAGAATATAGTTTCCATCACTTGTAAGTAAATTTGCCGACCTTATTTCACCTGTTCTTTTCCTTTTCCCTAGAATATAAAGAAAACACCTTCACGTCATTTTTACCTGTAAAATCCACATCATGCATTTCTAACTGACAAGGACTTCGATTTTAACCTGTTGGTTCCCTCCTTGCTCTGTCTCGTCATTAATTTGTTGCCGGAATTGGATGGTGTGTCCTACACTGTCTTCATCTTGCTCTGCTGATAACTTGCTCCTCTGTGCCTCTCGTTTCTTAAAACCGGTGGCTAGACCTGGGGGCAAGAGCCTTTTGTGGTGGAGCGGTGCACTTCCTTTCATCACTTCAGGAAGCACTTAAGGTCTGACTGCCACACTTTCGAATCCCTGAAGTCAATCAGTGAGTTCAGGGGCTCGAGAGACATCCAGTCCTAGCAGGTCTGCATTCACCCATTTCTCCAGGGAGCTGTTTCTTTTCGGTAGGAAATGGACACTTAAAAACCATCATGTGGGTGCTTGGAGTATTCAGTGTTCTTTCACCAGGACAGAGAAAAATCATTTTTTTTCACGAAGGGGAAAACATTGCACAAATGATTCTAATAGTTTTGATTCAAATGTAAGATTGCACTTTTTCCCTTACTTTACTCTAGACTTGCATTCTTTCCTAATGCATCTTTTCGAAAATCTTCATAATGGCTTTCACATGATTACTTATTTTCTTTATCTTACAATGTGTCTATAATAAAATAACTATACCAGTTCAATTCAGGTCAGTTGCTCAGTCGTCTGACTCTTTGCAACCCTGTGGACTGCAGCATGCCAGGATTCCCTCTACCAGTACTACCATTGTAAGTAGCATGAAGTAGCATGAAGTTTAAGACTTTTTTTTGCAGTTCTTTTTAACAGAAGAGTATAAGCCACAAGGGAAATGCAGTTAAAAGCCATGCACTTTAGTATCAGTTCTGGTGGTTATGCTGTGTGGTTATGTCATCTACTTTTTATAGAGTAATATTTTTTTTATCTCCATTTGTTTGGAGTTTTCAGGGATTTGCTCTTTCCCTTTGCAGTGTTTGATTTTTTGATATTATAAATTTTTTCTTGAGTTTGCTTTATTCTGCCATTATTTCTTTTTGAGAATAAGCACAAGTATATGCACAAACACGCATACACCTGTTCATCTTCCACTGCCCTTACATAAAAGGTAGCAAATGCATAAAACACAGTGTTACACCTTGTTTTTTTCCATTAAGATACTTCAGAGATAGCAGTGCTGTATAAAATTACTTATGCATTTTACTACTGCATACCACTCTATTTGGTGGATGTTCCAAACTTATCCAGCTAGTCTTCCACTAATTGACGTTTGGGTTGTGTTGAGGCTTTTGCTTTTACAGTTAATGCTACAATAAATGACCTTGGGTGTGTTTCATATTTTTTGTCAACTTCACTTTGGGATCAGTTCAGTTCAGTCGTTCAGTTGTGTCCGACTCTTTGAGACTCCATGAATCGCAGCATGCCAGGCCTCCCTGGGAACCAACTCCCAGGGTTCACTCAAACTCATGTCCATCAAGTCGGTGATGCCATCCAGCCATCTCATCCTCTGTCGTCCCCTTCTCCTCCTGCCCCCAACCCCTCCCAGCATCAGAGTCAACTCTTCATATGAGGTGGCCAAAGTATTGGAGTTTCAGCTTCAGCATCATTCCTTCCAGTGAACACCCAGGACTGATCTCCTTTAGAATGGACTGGTTGGATCTTCTTGCAGTCCTAGGGACTCTCAAGAGTCTTCTCCAACACCGCAGTTCAAAAGCATCAATTCTTCAGCATTCAGCTTTCTTCACAGTCCAACTCTCACATCCATACATGACCACTGGAAAAACCATAGCCTTGACTAGACTTTGGGATAGATTACCTCAAAACAGGATGACTGGGTCACAAGGTAAATCCATGTGTAATTTTGCTGGATATGGCCAGGTTTCCATCCATAGTGGCCACATCATTTGAATTCCAGGACACAACTGAAGCAACTTAGCAGCAGCAGCAGCAATGTTGGAGAAGGCTGTTTCCCCATGGCCACCTCCATGGGGTGTGGCCAAACTCTGGGATTTCTGCCCCATCTTACAAGCAAGAAATGGTAGCCTGTTAGAATTCTGGCATCTGTCTCTTGTTAGGAACAAAACTGAGAGTGCTGGGGTCCATTTGTTTCATGTTTAAGTCTCACTGCATTCTTCTCATTGAACTTTGTTGACTTGTGTCCATTTATATCTTTTGTCCATTTCAGTTGTTAGTAACTCCCATCTCAATTTTAGGAACTCTTTAAATGAGGGCTGTTACCTTTTTTGTGTGTGTGATATTATTGCAGATATTTCCCCCAATGTTATATATATGTGCTTTCAATTTTCTTCTCCTTATTTGAATGCATGCATTTTTATTTTGGCCAGGAGATATGGTTGCCCCTTTTTAAAAAATTACTTCTTGATTTTTGAGTCACTGGGAAGGTTTTCTCCATTCTTGGATTACAAAACAGTGTATGTTTTCTTCATGCATCAGTACTATGATATTTAAATTTTAGAATCTATATTTTAACATTTAATGGCTAGGTTTTCCCTGGCCATTCTTGCTGTTAGTAGTTTGTTCTTCAATATGAACTGTAAAATCAGCTTGTCTAACTCCAGAGAAAAAAATTAGATGGTGTTTTTTATTATAGTGACATGAAATGTCTAAATGAAGGATGCTGAGTCTCCCTATCCAAGAAGATGATGAATTTCCATTTGTTCAAGTTACTTTTTTTGTCTTGCAGGAGAATTTTACTTTTCCACGGAGAAGTCTAACCTCTTGTTAAAGTTTATGGCTAGGTTTTTGTTTCAGATGGAGTAGGGGGAAGATGAGGTGTTGTCTTTCATTTTCTTTTAATTGGACATCATTTTTATAAAGAAAGGCTATTGATTTCAGTGTCTTAATTTTATGTCTTATTACTTTACTATATTTTCTTGTAGTTTTTTCTTTGATCCTTTTGGGTTTTCCAGGTGTACACTTTTATTTTCTTTGAGTAGAGAAAGACTTTCAAAAATCTTCTCTAATCCTTAGGCTCCTAATTGCTTTCTCTTACGTAATTGCCTTGCTGCTATCTTCAGAGCAGTGTTAGCTGATAGTAGAAATCAATAGAAGGAAGGCATTCCTGTCTTAGACCTAGCAGGGATCTCTCTAGTATTAAGGTTAGCAGTTAAGCTTATCAATTAACATTGCTTTTTGCCATAAGGTGTGTTTGTGTGTGTGATCATACCAAGGAAAAGATTATGCGTTTCTAATTGTGTTTCTCTCAGTGATGTATGTTGAATTTTATCTGGTGGTTTTTGGCATCTGTGGGAGGTGATCATAGGGGTATTCACCATAGGTATATTAATATGATGAATTATATCCCCCATGAATTAAATCCTGTTCACTCTAATCTTCAGCCACGCTTGCACAGACTTGACTTAGTTGTGGTATGTTTTTAATATAATTGGATTCTATTTGTTAAATTAGTTTATGATTTTTCTATCAATATTCAAAAGTGAGATTGGTCTGTGATTTTTCTGTGCTGTCTTTGCAAGGTTTGGTATTAGTGTTACAATCCATAAAAATAATTAGAAAAATCAGTAAAACAACCTGTAGCTTACCTTAAAAAGAAAAACAGAAAGCATAAATACACAGATAAACAAAAATGGAGAAATAATCTCCGGAACATAGTAAGTTTTTTTAAAAAGAAATCATAAACTATTTTGTATAGCTGTATACAAATAAATTCAAACACCTACATGAAATGGACAGTTTTCTAGAAAAATACAGCTTACTACCCCAGCAGAATCTGAGTTCATGGTGAAATTCTAAAAAATAATCCAATTAAGAATCTTAAGTTCTTTCTTTAGGTTTACTGATTCCTTCTACATTCTTTTGGTTTTCTTTGTTGATTTTTCTCTTGCTTTTTGAGTTGTCTATTTAATTTGTTTTCATTTTTATTGATGTAAGTAATATAGCGGAACTTCCTTAAAGTACTGATCGTAGATGTCTTGTTATTAATTTGTTATTTTTAGGAATTTATGTACTTTCATTTCCTGTCTCCATTTGGATCAAAAAGATGTTAATTTTTAAAATCGATTTCCTGTTTTATTGCATTATAGACAGAGAATGTACTTTGTAACATTCCTGACTTTTTAATCGGAGTTTTTCTTGGTGGCATTACAAATTCAGACATGTCCCCTCTTCACTTGAAAAGGTGTGATTGCTATTTGGGGAACTCAGAATTTGATAGGAATCTCTAAAATGTACCTGTTATATTGTTTTAGCTCTTCAGTTGCCTTTACTAGTGATGTGCCTGGACCGACCCTGCTCTGAGGGAGATGTTTTAAAGCCTTCTATTTGTGTGTGCCTGTTTCTCCTCCTGTTTCCTGTAGTTTGTTCCCTAAAAGTAATTATGTGGTGTGGTAAACAGGTTTTCACAACTCTTCTCTCTTTAGCCATTATTACTTAATGGTCTTTGTCTTGTGTTCTGGGTCTGAGTGCTTGTCTGATAAGACCACAGCCCGTTTTCTACGAATTTTCATTTGCTTCATTTTTTTTTGCCTATCCTTTTAATCTTTCACCACTTTGTAAACCTGCCTAAAAATTACTTTTTTCTTTTAATGGCCAATTTAAACTATTTAGGCTGAATAAGCCAGTTTATTCATACAGCTGGTAGGTTTTGTTTTCGTATTGTTTCACATGTCTGTATAAAGTACCTTCTACTTAACTGTCATTTTCTTGCCCTTTAAAGAGTAGCTTTCTGTGGGAAGACTCTCACCAGAGGCTCTACTTTCTTTATTGTTAAAGTGGGGAAAATTACCGTGTATCAGGTGAAATCCTAAACTTCTAAGTAGAGTTTTCAGATATAACTATAAGATAGTAAATGCATATATATATCCAACATGTGCTATGGGCTTCCCTAGTGGCTCAGTGGTAAAGAATCCACCTGCAATGCAGGAGACAAGGGTGCAGCCCCTGGGTCTGCAGGATCCCCCGGAGAGAAGGAAATGGCAACTCATTCCAGTATTCTTGCCTGGAAAATGCCTGGATGGAGAAGCCTGGCGGGCTGCAGTCCCTGAGGCCGCAGAGAGTCAGGCACGAGTTAGTGAGTACACAACAACAAATGCGTTATGCCTAGAAGTTAGCTGCTTAAAAAAATCATTTCCTGGCACCAGTTAGTGTGATTGTTAGTAAACGGCCACCTTTAACGCGATAACATGTTTCCCAAAGTCTGAGATGCGCGCGCTTTCCCACACTTTTCAGCACGCCTACACATGATGGTGACTTGTGTCGGATTTGGAATGTCATTTGAAACTTTTCACACATATGTATTAAAAATACTGTAGCGGGCTTTGGAAATTTAAATACTCATTTTTTCCCATATAACTATCAGTTAGACATAAGACTATTAAGAGATTCATAGATTCTGTAAAGTTTGGGAATGTAAAAAAACTAATAAGCAAAAAAAAAAAACAAAAAAAACCCACAGTAACAACAAAAAACCCTAGTAAGCATTCTACTGAGAAAATGTCAACCAGGAAGATATTCTGATTTGTTTCCCTGTCTGAGTCTTCATGTATAGGTTCTTTCATGATGTGGCTTCATGGGTGTGTGTGGGTGTGTGTGTTTTGGATATATTTATCTATAAACACGAATTTTCTTAGTTCTCAACCCAGGGATCAAACCCAGGTCTCCCACATTGCAGGCGCATTCTTTATCAACTGAGCCACCAAGGAAGCCCTTTCTTCTGAGCATTACCATTATAAATAGGTATAATATAATACCTTTGTCTCCCCCTTTTTAAGATATTGTTCATAACAAGCAGTAATGAAGTAAGCTAAAGATTTCTTCTCCCCGCTGCAGCATCCAATTTCAGCTGGTACCCTAAAGCAGTTTCTCTGACACACTTCCCTTAACTTGAATACTTTCCTATGCTTTCCCTTCCACTTTTCTTATATTATGTCATCAGTGCTTAATAATTTACATACTGTTTTGCCATCCTTATCTCCTGTCGTTAAGTCTTAGTTCTTAAATATAATCACCTTATGCCCATGACTTTTTGGTTTCTAAAGCTCATTCTCTAGTGATTCCAAAGGAAGGAAGGTCTCATATAACAATGTATGCTTTGAGTTCTCTCATTGGTAACTTTACTCTTCAAGGTCAGTTTGAGTAGATATAAAATATTTGACTTACATTTCCCGTCCTTGAATATCTTAAATAAGTTGCCCACTGTCTTATGGCATAAAGTGTAGCTGGTGAGAAGTCTGATGCCTGTATATTTCCTTTTCTTTATAAGTGAATTGAGGTGGAGGAGGACAAGAAAGAGGATGTGATATACCCAAAGCATTAAAAAAACAAAAAAACTCCATAGTTTTATCAAAATGTATTTGAACTCTAGTTAGGATGTCTCAGTTATACTGTATGACTTTCAGTGTGTTGATTCAAGTCCCTGCCTCCTCTTAAGGTCCCCTCTTCTCCTTTCCTTCCAAATTCAGGAAATGTTTCTTAAATCACAGCTTTTAAGAATTCTATTACTTTCATTTTCTTCCTCAGCGACTCCAGTTACACCTATGTTGATCTCTCTCATTTTCTTGCCTGCCTCCTTATTTTTTCTCAAATCCTTTTTATTTCTGTTTGAGCAGTTTTGTGCAGATTACCAATCTGTGCTACCATCGTGATTTTGCATGCTTGATTTCCTGATTGAGGGGAGCTGCCTGATCCCAGCAGGCTACTCTACGCCTCTGCTGACTTTAGCGACTGGGTAACAGTCAAGCTACCATGCCAGAAAGACTTTTAACCATATTTATGAAACAGAATTCCAAAGCTAAAGACACTATTTTTTTTCTTGCTATATAGTTTCTGAAGCCCTCTTCTTGCCTACCTTTTTCTTAAATCTGTGCTTGTTATCATAAGAATATATGTGCTAAGTCACTTCAGTCGTGTCCAACTCTTTGCGACCCTGTGGACTGTAGCCCACCAGGCTCCTCTGTCCATGGGATTCTCCAGGCAAGAATACTGGAGTGGGTTGCCATTTCCTTTGCCAAAGAATATATACCATAGGTTTAAAAAAAAAAAAAAAAGAGCCCATAACATAAGCAAAACACAGTACATTCTCCTTCCCCATCGGTATATGGACCCACACCAGCCATGGAGGCAGGTGGGAAGGAGCCTAAGACAGATTGCAGAGGTGCACTGTAGGTGGCTGCGTGCACAGGACAGGCTGGGTCTGAGTCAGAAGTCCCCATCAGTAGACAAAAAGTGAATGCTCGAGAGATCCTGGAACTGCCAGAACTGGAAATCTCCCTTTGCTTAGACAGGTCACAGGTATTGCTGATAACTTTAATAAATTAATAATGAGATGGCTGACTGGATCATAATTTATGATATGAGTTGAAGAGGAAACTCCACTCTTTTAAGTATGACATTCAGGACAAAAGGTTGAAAATAGAAAGCAGGCTCCTAGAACTTAAAACAGTTCCATCTAAATAAATAAATTAGTTACCACTGTCTAGCTCACTTCAGGAAAACAAAGCCACTTGTGACATTTGGGGAACTAAACCTACCTTGATAGGTCTTTTCAGCTCTTTCCTTGTAAACCTCATCACAATGAGTCCGGTGATCGTCAAACCATAAAACAGCCATGCAGCGAAACTGAAGTAATTGACTAATGAGTTTATGTCACCAGGGATGATGTAAATGATCGCTATCATGCCCTAGAGGAAAGAAGAATGAATTCTTAGGTCATCACTACATGAAAACATTACCCTTACGACTTCACAAAAGACAAAAGAAGCAGTGGATAAACACTTTAATGTGAAAGAAAACTTCTGTTTATCCCATTACATTTGGAGTCAAGCCAGACTGGTGGAAGCTCTTTTCTTTGAGGTGTGATGGAAAGGACTTGGAAAATAGGTGGCTCTTTTAAACAGGAGGAAAACAAAATGTATATTGCACCAGCTTCCTAATTATTAATTTTCCTGCAAAGAGTTTTCACTGGGGGAAAGAACCCTGCACTAGAAAACCCAGGCTGTCTAGGTCTCGTATTGGCTGCATTTACTCCACTGTCCTGGACTTGTAATTCCTGTAATTCTGGGTCTGTTTTCTCATCTCCAGAGGGAGTAGGCTGACAGAACAGGGGCTCTCCTCAGGGTGGGAGAAAGAGTCTGGCCCTTGAGCTAGGGTGTGGATGGTCCAAAGTTGCCCATAACAGTTGCATACAACCAAGAACTACCCCTCACTGAGAAATTCCAATCAGAAAATGTCAAAGGGCCTTTAATTCACAAGCATCCCATGACTTACGAATTATTGGACCACAATGAGAAGCTGTTGTCATTAGCTACCTCGTAAAATGCCTTCTCCTTCCCCATAAGCTAGTCGGGTTTTGTGCAGTTTGTTACCAGGGACCCAGAGCACACAAATGTGCATGTAAGACGTGTAAAGGGTACGAGCTTAGAAGATTCAATCAGTGTCTTTCATAGATGAATTCAGAACAAGGAGCAGAAGTTGGGTAAATTATTTTAATTGTTTTGAACTTTTTTATATACCTGAGGACTGGGAACCCTGGGTCATTTGAAAATCACTGAACTTAGTGACCAAGTTTATATTTTATCATCCAGACTGAGGGACCCTCTGCCTTAAGAGGGTGTTTTCACGGCACAATTCATACTTACATGAAACATGATGGCAGGAGCTGGAGTGAGGCGCCTGACGCTGACGTAAGACAGCACTTTCAGCATGTGGCCTTCCCGGCCCGCAACGAAAACAAGTCTGAAAGGGCAATAATAAGGAAGTCAGTCGATGAAGGCGTGTGGGCTACAGTGTGAACACAAAGCAAGTGTGTCCTAATCTCACTACTGAGGCCACACAGAAAAGGACTGAGTTATGACCCTGGTATTTTCAGATGGAGTCCAGTCTCTTGAATAAGTGAGTTTTGCACAAGTAAGCTGATTAAATGCATTTTAGATGAATGCCTTTTCACACTGTTCATGGGGTTCTCAAGGCCAGAATACTGAAGTGGTTTGCCATTCCCATCTCCAGAGATTTCTTCAAGAAAATTAGAGATACTAAGGGAACATTTCATGCAAAGATGGGCACAATAAAGGACAGAAATGGTATGGACCTAACAGAAGCAGGGACTCCCTTGGACTGCAAGGAGATCCAACCAGTCCATTCTGAAGGAGATCAGCCCTGGGATTTCTTTGGAAGGAATGATGCTGAAGCTGAAACTCCAGTACTTTGGCCACCTCATGCGAAGAGTTGACTCATTGGAAAAGACTCTGATGCTGGGAGGGATTGGGGGAGAACGGGATGACAGAGGATGAGATGGCTGGATGGCATCACTGACTCAATGGACATGAGTCTGAGTGAACTCCAGGAGTTAGTGATGGACAGGGAGGCCTGGCGTGCTGCAATTCATGGGGTCGCAAAGGGTCGGACACAACTGAGCAACTGAACTGAACAGAACAGAAGCAGAGGATATTAAGAAGAGGTGGCAAGAATACATGGAAGAACTATACAAAAAAGATGATAATCACCCAGATAACCATGATGGTGTGATCACTCACCTAGAGCCAGACATCCTGGAATGCAAAGTCAAGTGGGCCTTAGGAAGCATCACTATGAACAAAGCTGGTAGAGGTGATGGAATTCCAGCTGAGCTATTTCAAATCCTAAAACGTGATGCTGTTAGAGTGCTGCACTCAATATGCCAGCAAATTTGGAAAACTCAGCAGTGGCCACAGGACTGGAAAAGGTCAATTTTCATTCCAGTCCCAAAGAGGCAATTCGAAGAATGTTCAAACTACCACACAATTGCACTGATCTCACACACTAGCAAAGTAATGCTCAAAATTCCCCAAGCAAGGCTTCAACAGTACATGAACCTAGAACTTCCAGATGTTCAAGCTGGATTTAGAAAAGGCAGAGGAATCAGAGATCAAATTGCCAACATCCACTGGATCATAGGAAAAGCAAGAGAGATCCAGAAAATATCTACTTCTGCTTTATTGACTACGCCAAAGCCTTTGACTGTGTGGATCACAACAAACTGTGGAAAATTCTTAATGAGATGGGAATATCAGACCATCTTACCTGCCTCCTGAGAAATCTGTGTGAAGGTCAAGAAGCAACAGTTAGAACTAGACATGGAACAACGGACTGGTTCCAAATTGGGAAAGGAGTACATCAAGGCTCAATAACCTCAGATATATGACTTCCCTGGTGGCTCAGATAGTAAAGCGTCTGCCTACAATGCAGGAGACCCAGGTTTGATCCCTGGGTCGGGAAGATCCCGTGGAGAAGGAAATGGCAACCGACTCTAGTACTCTTGCCTGGAAAATCCCATGGATGGAGGAGCCTTGTAGGCTACAGTCCATGGGGTTGCAAAGAGTCAGACAGGACTGAGCAACTTCACTTTCGCTTTTTTCAAATATGCTGATGACACCACCCTTAATGGCAGAAAGTGAAGAGGAACTAAAGAGCCTCTTGATGAAAGTGAAAGAGGAGAGTGAAAAAGCTGGCTTAAAATTCAACATTCAAAAAGTGAAGATCATGGCATTTGATCCCATCACTTCATGGCAAATAGATTGGGAAACAATGGAAACAGTGACAGACTTTCTTTTCTTGGACTCCAAAATCACTGCAGATGGTAACTGCAGCCATGAAATTAAAAGATGCTTGCTCCTTGGAAGAAAAGCTAGACAGCATATTAAAAAGCAGAGACATTACTTTGCCAACAAAAGTTCATCTAGTCAAAGCTATGGTTTTCCCAGTAGTCATGTATGGATTTGAGAGTTGGACCATAAAGAAAGCTGAGCGCCAAAGAATTGATGCTTTTGAACTGTGGTGTTGGAGAAGACTCTTGAGAGTCCCTTGGATTGCAAGGAGATCAAATCAGTCAATCCTAAAGGAAATCAGTCCTGAATATTCACTGAAAGGACTGATGCTGAAGCTGAAGCTCCAATACTTTGGCCACCTGATGCAAAGAACTGACTCATTGGAAAAGACCCTGATGCTGGGAGAGGTTGAAGGCAAGAGGAGAAGGGATGACAGAAGATGAGATGGTTGGATGGCATTACTGACTCAATGGACATGAGTTTGAGTTAGCTCTGGGAGTTGGTGATGGACAGGGAGGCCTGGCGTGCTGCAGTCCATGGGGTCGCAAAGAGTTAGACATGACTAAGTGACTGAACTGAACTGAGACTGAATATGAAGCATAGAGAAATAGAAAATATAGCCAGGAAATTAAGAAAGAAACACAGGGATAAGCTTGAATATATTGAATGGGATAAGAAAATTCACAGAAGAGCAGAAAGGGACTTCCCTGGTGGTCTGGTCCAATGGCTAAGACTCCGAGCTCCCAATGCAGAGGACCTGGGTTTGATTCCTGGTCTGGGAACTAGATCCCACATGCTGCAACTAAGAGTTTGCATGCTGCAACTAAAGATCCTGCATGCTGCAACTAAGACCCAATGCAGCCACATAAATAAATCTTAAAAAACAGCAAAGAAGAGCAGAGAGCCTTTACACAATCAAAACATTCTGAGCATTCAGACTGAACCCAGTTCAGGAAATAAAACATCAGATCAGTCGCTCAGTCGTGTCCGACTCTTTGCAACCCCATGAATCGCAGCACGCCAGGCCTCCCTGTCCATCACCAACTCCCAGAGTTCACTCAGACTCACGTCCATCAAGTCAGTGATGCCATCCAGCCATCTCATCCTCTGTCGTCCCCTTCTCCTCCTGCCCCCAATCCCTCCCAGCATCAGAGTCTTTTCCAGTGAGTCAACTCTTCGCATGAGGTGGCCAAAGTACTGGAGTTTCAGCTTTAGCATCATTCCTTCCAAAGAAATCCCAGGGCTGATCTCCTTCAGAATGGACTGGTTGGATCTCCTTGCAGTCCAAGGGACTCTCAAGAGTCTTCTCCAACACCACAGTTCAAAAGCATCAATTCTTTGGCACTCAGCTTTCTTCACAGTCCAACTCTCACATCCATACATGACCACAGGAAAAACCATAGCCTTGACTAGACAGACCTTTGTTGGCAAAGTAATGTCTCTGCTTTTGAATATGCTATCTAGGTTGGTCATAACTTTCCTTCCAAGGAGTAAGCGTCTTTTAATTTCATGGCTGCAGTCACCATCTGTAGTGATTTTGGAGCCCAGAAAAATAAAGTCTGACACTGTTTCCACTGTTTCCCCATCTATTTCCCATGAAGTGATGGGACCGGATGCCATGATCTTAGTTTTCTGAATGTTGAGCTTTAAGCCAACTTTTTCACTCTCCACTTTCACCTTCATCAAGAGGCTTTTTAGTTCCTCTTCACTTTCTGCCATAAGGGTGGTGTCATAAACATAGTGGAAGGGAAAAAAATTTAAGCTACCGAATTTAAAAGATTAACTAGAAAATTAGGACAGTCAGAACAACAGCCATCTCATGAGAAATAACACTTTGAAAGTGATGAGGGAAATTGATTTGATTTTCAGATTAGAATTCTGCATAGCTAAATCATCCTTCAAGACTACTGGCAAAATAAATGTTTAGATAAACAATAGCTATGATACATTTACTTTTCTTCAGTCCTTGTTGGAAATTTAAAAAGTCTACTCCAACAAAAGAGGACACTGAACTAAGTTTATTGAAGAAGTAATGTTAAGGAGACAGCAGTAAAGCACATTTTCTATGTATGTAAGTATTGGATTTTTTATTTCTGTCATGAGAGACTTTTTTGGAGGATTGGTTCGCTTTACAAACATGGTGTAGCTGATATACTAGATGATATGAAAGGGAAAGCCCTTGCAAGAGAGGAAAGAAAACTGAGATACTGATAGACTCTACTAGGTATTCATGTTAAATTTTAAAGGTAATTACTAAAAGAATAGAAATATAACTTCCATCTATATCAATACAAGAAAAAAAAAGGAATAAAAACATTTGATGGTTAATAAATCAGGGTAAGATTTTTTTAAGCCAAGAAAACACAAAGCAATATGATAGGAATTAACCTATCTGCAGCAGTAATCATATCCAATATAATCAAATTCCACGTGCTCAGCTGGAGACTCTCAGGTTGGGTTTGTTGAAAGAGACACAAGCCAGAACCCATATCACTGAAAGGTAGACATTTAAAAGGGGTTAGACATGTTAGGCAGAGGAACCAGAGATCAAATTGCCAACATCCACTGGATCATCGAAAAAGCAAGAGAGTTCCAGAAATACATCTATTTCTGCTTTATTCACTATGCCAAAGCCTTTGACTGTATGGATCACAATAAACTGTGGAAAATTCTTCATGAGATGGGCATACCAGACCAGCTGACCTGCCTCTTAAGAAACCTATATTCAGGTCAGGAAGCAACAGTTAGAACTGGACATGGAACAACAGACTGGTTCCAAATAGGAAAAGGAGTACGTCAAGGCTGTATGTTGTCACCCTGCTTATTTAACTTATATGCAGAGTACATCATGAGAAATGCTGGGCTGGAAGAAGCATGAGCTAAAATCAAGATTGCTGGGAGAAATATCAATAACCTCAGATATGCAGATGACACCACCCTTATGGCAGAAAGTGAAGAGGAACTAAAAAGCCTCTTGATGAAAGTGAAAGTGGAGAGTGAAAAAGTTGGCTTAAAGCTCAACATTCAGAAAACTACGATCATGGCATCTGGTCCCATCACTTCATGGGAAATGGATCGGGAAACAGTGTCAGACTTTATTTTTCTGGGCTCCAGAATCACTGCAGATGGTGATAGCAGCCATGAAATTAAAAGACACTCCTTGGAAGGAAAGTTATGACCAACCTAGATGGCATATTCAAAAGCAAAGACATTACTTTGCCAACAAAGGTCCGTCTAGTCAAGGCTATGGTTTTTCCTGTGGTCATGTATGGATGTGAGAGTTGGACTGTGAAGAAAGCTGAATGCCGAAGAATTGATGCTTTTGAACTGTGGTGCTGGAGAAGACTCTTGAGAGTCCCTTGGACTGCAAGGAGATCCAACCAGTCCATTCTGAAGGAGATCAGTCCTGCGTGTTCTTTGGAAGGAATGATGCTAAAGCTGAAACTCCAGTACTTTGGCCACCTCATGCGAAGAGTTGACTCATTGGAAAAGACTCTGATGCTGGGAGGGATTGGGGGCAGGAGGAGAAGGGGATGACAGAGGTTGAGATGGCTGGATGGTATCACTGACTCAATGGACATGAGTTTGAGTGAACTCTGGGAGTTGGTGATGGACAGGGAGGCCTGGCGTGCTGCAGTTCATGGGGTCGCAAAGAGTCAGACACGACTAAGTGACTGAACTGAACTGAGACATGTTACTAAAGGTAGAAGTCTGAAAGACAGCTGATTCAGCAATGTCAATATCAGAATAGAGTTTAAGGCAAAAGGAGCATTCCTACTGAAAAAGGAAATAATCTACCAAAAAGATAAAAAACAGGAGCCCTTGCAAAGAAACAGTAAAGGTAGAAAATCAACCACATACAAAGCTAGTAGGAAGGTTAAATGAAGGTAAAAAATCATCTATATATCACAACAAGCAGTTAAAGAGTACACAAAACAATTAGATGCAGTAAAACATGTTGTCAAAAACAGTACTCATAAGTGGGGGACAATACAAATGCAGGGTTGTTAAATGCATTTAAAATTAGATCAGCAACTTAATAATTGTGTGTGTGCGTGTGTGCGTGTGTGTGTGTGTGTGTATAGTTTGTTATATATAAACTTCACATAACTCAAACCAAAACTATAATAGATACAAAAATAAAAAGGAATTCAAACATAACATGAAAGATAGCCATCTAATCACAAGAGAACAAAAGAAGGAACAAAAAATTAAAACAACCTCAAATAACAAAATGGTGATAAGAACATACATTTAAGTAATTACTTTAAGTGTAAGTGGACTAAATGCTCAAAAGACATAGAGTGGATATAAAATGGATGGATATATGAGTGGATATAAAAATAAGATCTGTATATATGCTGCCTACAGGAGATTCACTTCAGATCTAAATATGCACATAGATTGAAAGTGAGTAGATGGAAAAAGTTATTCCATGGAAATGGAAATCAAAACCTGGGTAGCAATACTTATATCAGACAAAATAGAGTTTAAAGACTTACAAGAGATGGGCATTACATAACGATCAAGGGGTCAATCCAAGAAGATATAATGATGGTAAATATAATACGTGCTCTCAACATGCTGCTGCTGCTGCTGCTAAGTCGCTTCAGTCATGTCCGACTCTGTGCGACCCCAGAGATGGCAGCCCACCAGGCTCCCCCGTCCCTGGGATTCTCCAGGCAAGAACACTGGAGTGGGTTGCCATTTCCTTCTCCAATGTATGAACGTGAAGTCGCTCAGTCGTGTCCGACTCTTAGTGACCCCATGGACTGCAGCCTACCAGGTTCCTCCGTCCATGGGATTTTCCAAGCAAGAGTACTGGAGTGGGGTGCCATGCTCTCAACATAGGAGCACCTAAATATATAAAGCAAATACTAACATGTAAAGGAGAAAATAAAAGTAACACAATGATAGGAAGGACTTTAACACTCCCACTTATATAAATCGACAGATCAGACAATCAATAAGCAAATGCTGGTCTTAAATGACCTATTACACCAGATGGACTTAACATATATAAAACATTCCATCCCCAAACAGCACAATACACATTCTTTTCAAATAACACATAAAACATTCTTTAGGAGAGACCACATGCTAGGCCACAAAACAAGCCTTGGTAAATTTAAGAAAGCTGAAATCAGAGCATCTTTTCTGGCCACAATGCTGAGAGGAATCAACTACAAAAAGAAAAACTGCAAAAAGCACAAACACGTGGAAGCTAAACAATATGCTACTAAATAACCATTCGATCACTGAAGAAATCAAAGAGGAAGTAAAAAAGTACCTGGAGACAAATGAAAATGAAAACACAATGATCCAAAATCTACTGGACACAGCAAAAGCAGTTCTAAGAGGGGACTTTACAGCAATAAAAGCCTACCTCAGGAAAAAAGATTCTTTAGTCATCAATAAGATGACTTAATCTTTCACCTAAAAGGACAAGAAAAAGAACAAACAAAACCCAAAGTTAGTAGAAGGAAATAAATCATAAATATAAGGGCATAAATAAATAGACACACAAAAATAGAAAAGATCAATGAAACTAAAAGCTGATTCTGAAAAATAAAATCAAAAGACATCAAGGAAAAAAGAGGGCCCAAATCAATATCAGAACTGAAAAGGGGAAAGTTATATGTAACACCATACATACACAAAGGCTCATAAGAGATTACTGTGAACAATGATATGCTGATAAAATGAAGAACCAAGTAGAAATCAACAAATTCCTAGAAATGTACAATTTCTCAAAACTGAATCAGGAAGAAACAGAAAATAGACCAATTCCCAGTAGTGAAATTGAATCTGCAATTTGAAAACTCCAAAAAAAGAAAAGTCTTGGTCCAGATGGTTTCACAAGTGAATTCTACCAAATATGTAGAGAAGAGATAACACCTATTGCTGCTGCTGCTAAGTCGCTTCAGTCGTGTCCGACTCCGTGTGACCCCATAGAGGGCAGCCCACCAGGCTCCGCCGTCCCTGGGATTCTCCAGGCAAGAACACTGGAGTGGGTTGCCATTTCCTTCTCCAATGCATCAAAGTGAAAAGTGAAAGTGAAGTCACTCAGTCGTGTCTGACTCTCAGCGACCCCATGGACTGCAGCCTACCAGGCTCCTCCGTCCACGGGATTTTCCAGGTGAGAGTACTGGAGTGGGGTGCCATTGCCTTCTCCGAGATAACACCTATTGGTCTCAAAAATTCCAAAAAATGCAGAGGAAATGCTTCTGAACTCATTCTGTGAGACCAGCATTACCTTTATACCAAAACCGGACAAAGATACTACACAAAAAAGAAAATTACAGGCCAGTATCACTGTTGAACATAGATGCAAAAATCCTGAAAATATAAGCAAACTGAAGTCAGCAAATGTTTAAAAAGATCAAAGACCATGATCAAGTGAGATTTTTCCCAGGTATGCAAGGATGGTTCAGTATCTGTAAGTCAATAAGTGGAATACATCACATTAACAAATTGAAGAATAAAAACCATATGATTATCCCAAGAGATATAGAAAAGCTTTTGACAAAATTCAATATCCACTTATGACAAAAGCTCTCCAGTGGGTAGAGATATAAATAAAGGCCATATATGATAAGCTCCCAGCTAACATCATACTCAATGATGAAAAGCCGAAAACTTCCTCTAAGATCAGAAACAAGACAAGGATGCCCAATCTTGCCACTTATATTCAACATAGTATTGAAAGTCTGAGCAACACACTCAAACCAAAAAAAGAAAGAAAGAAAAAATACAAGAAATCCAAACTGGAAAGGAAGAAGTAAAATTGTCAGTCTTTGCAGACAACACAATACTATACAGAGAAAATCCTAAATACACTACAAAAAAAAAAAAAAATACTAGAGCTCATTAATGAATTTGGTAAAGTTACGGGGTACACAATTAATATACAAAAGTCTGTTGCATTTCTAAACACTAACAACTGCCAGAAAGAGGATTTAAGGAAATGGCAACCCACTCCCATATTCTTACTTGGAGAATCCATGGACAGGGGAGCCTAGTGGGCTGTGGTCCATAGGGTCACACAGAGTCAGACATGACTAAAGTGATTTAGCATGTATGCACAAAATTAATACACAGAAATCTGTTGCATTTCTATACAGTAACAACTGTCAGAGAAGTTAAGGAAATAGCAGCATTTACAATTATATAAAGAATAACATACCTAAACATACAGGTAAACTTACCTAAGGGAGTATTAATAGAAGATCTACACTCAGAAAACTATAGCACATAGATGAAAGAAATTGAATGTAACATTAACAGATGGAAAGATATACCATGTTCATGGATTGGAAGAATTAATATTGTTAAAATGACCATACTACCCAAGGCAATGTACAGATTCAATGCAATCCCTATCAAAATACCAAAGGCATTTTTCACAGAACTAGAACAAATAAATTTTGTATGGAAACACAAAAGGCACCAAATAACCAAAGCAATCTTTAGAAAGAAGAATAGAGCTGGAAATATAACACTCCCTGACTTTAGACTACAAAGCTACAGTTATCAAAACAGTAAGGTACTGGCACAAAGACAGACACAAACACACAGATCAGTGGAACAGAACAGAGCCCAGAAACAAATCCACATACCGATGGTCAACGAATCTACAACAGAGGAGGCAAAAATAATACAATGGTGAAAAGACAGTCTCTTCAATTAGTGGTGCTGGGAAAACTGGACAGCTACATGCAAAAGAATGAAATTAGAACATTCTGTCATACCATATTCAAAAATAGACTCAAAATGGATTAAAGACCTAAATATAAGACCCAAACCCACAAAACTAGAAGAAAACATAGGCAGGATACTCTTTGACATGAATTGTAGCAATATCTTTTTGGATCTGTCCCCTAAAGAAAAGGAAATAAAAGCAAAAGCAAATGAATGGGAACTAACTAACTTTAAAAAGCTTTTGCACAGCAAAGGAAACCACTGACAAAACAAAAAGACAGCCCACTGAATGGGAGAACATATTTGCAAATGATATGGCCAAAAAGGGGTTAATATCCCAAATATATATAACTTATACAACTCAATATCATAAAAACAATCCAATTAAAAATGGGCAGAACTGAATGTTTTTTATGAAAAAGACACAAAGATGGCCAACAGACACATAAAACAATGCTCAACATCACTAGTCATCAGAGAATTGCAAATCAAATCAAAACCACAATGAGATATCACCTCATATCTGTCAGAATGACTATCATCAAAAGACCATAAATAACAAATGTTGGCAAGGATGTAGAGAAAAGGGAACCCTTGCAAACTGTTGGTGGGAATGCAAACTGGTGCAACCACTGTGGAAAACAATATGAAGTTTCCTCAAAAAAACTAGAAATAGAAATATCATATGTGCATGTGTTAGTTGCTCAATCGTGTCCGACTCCTTGTGACCCCATAGACTATAGCCCACTAGGCTCCTCCATCTGTGGAGTTCTCCAGGCAAGAATACTAGAGTGGGTAGCCATTCCTTTCTCCAAGGGATCTTTCTGATCCAGGGATTGAACTCAAGTCTCCTGCACTGCAGGCAGATTCTTTACCACTGAGCCACTAGGGAAACCATGAAATTAAAAGATGTTTGCTCCTTGGAAGGAAAGCTATGACAAACCTAGACAGCATATTAAAAAGCAGACATCACTTTGCTGACAAAGGTCATATAGTCAGAGCTACGGTTTTTCCAGTAGTCATGTACAGATGTTGGTCCATAAAGAAGGCTGAGCACTGAAGAGTTGATGTTTTTGAACTGTGTTGGAGAAGACTCTTGAGAGTTCACTGGACTGCAAAGAGATCAAACCAGTCAATCCTAAAGGAAATCAACCCTGAATATCCATTGGAAGGACTGAAGCTGAAGGTCCAATACTTTGGCCACCTGATGTGAAGAGGCGACTCATTCAAAAGGACCCTGATGCCTGGAAAGATTGAAGGCAAAAGGAGAAGGGGGTGGCAGAGGATGAGATGGTTGGATGGCATCATCGACTCAGTATGCATGAATTTGAGTAAATTCCAGGAGATAGTGAAGGACAGGGGAGTCTAACGTGCTGCAATCCATGGGAAAGACACAACTTAGTGACTGAACAACAAAAAGAGTTGTACCTACAACAGACTAATCAGAAACTGAAATTTTTTGCATTTTTGAAAATACCATTTATAATAGCATGAAGAAATATGAAATATTTCAGGGTAAATCTGACAAAATGTGTGTAAGAATTATATACTGAAAACTGCCACTCCAAAAAAAAAAAAAAAAAAATGAAAGAAGACCTAAATAAATGGGGGGATAAATCCATGCCCATAAATTAGAAAAATCAGAACTTTGAAGCTTGCAGTCCTCTCCAAACTGAACTATAGATTCAGTAAAGTTCTAATCAAAGTCCCTAAGGCTTTTTTATATAAATTGATAGGGTAATTCTAAAATTCAGATAGAACAACCAAGACACTTTTGAAGACGTCTTAAAGGACTAGCACTAAGGCATGATTTTGTGGTATATATTTCATTTTTTAAAGTGTATATGCATATAACCTTTGGCAATTTCAATCTCAGGACTATACCGCCAAGAATGCTGGAGAGATGAACAAAGACAGGCTCAGAATGTTCCCTGACAATGTCTGTGAAAAGCTCCCCAGCCCAGCCCATGAGTGGAGGTGATGTGAAATATGCTACATTGGTCAAGAGGATTCCAACATAACTGTCTCTAGACCAGATAGGGGCCAGAGGCCCGGCAGGAACTGGCGAAGTGCCTGGTTATGTAAATGAAGTTTTCCTGGACCATAGCTACAGCTGTTGGCTTTCCTACTGCAAAGACAGAGCAGGACAGGTTTACATGGCCTGCAAGCTTAAAATCCTCACTATCTGCCCTTTAGTTTACCAATTCCTCATCTAGCTGCTGCTGCTGCTGCTGCTAAGTCGCTTCAGTCGTGTCTGACTCTGCGACCCCATAGACGGCAGCCCACCAGGCTCCCCCGGCCCTGGGATTCTCAAGGCAAGAACACTGGAGTGGGTTGCAGCCTACCAGGCTCCTGATCTAGACTGTGTATCTATTAACAAGAAAAGATGGTCCAGAAAGCTCATTCTGTGGAGTCCCACAAGTAAACCTCGCTCACCCGGGTCGCCAAGCCCTGCCTTGTGCTGGCGCTGGCGGCACTATCCCCACTCGCTCTGGGCCACTGGGACCAGCGCCACGAGCCCGCCGGCTCTACGTCCTCCCTCCCGCCCAGTGTGTGATTTCCGCTCTGTCACTGGGGACTCATGCCCGGCCCTGGCGCCGCCCCGCGTGCGTGCGCGCGCTCCGCCCCAGGGTAGGTGCTGGGTCCTACCTGCCAGCAGTAAAGCACGACCCGTTAGCGGCGCCGATGGTTGAAAACGCCACGAAGAGCGGAACGATCCACGAGGCGGGGTAGAGGACACGGTCACCAAACGTCTGAGAGAGAAGTGGGTGCGTCTTGAGACCGTGCGCCCCCAAGAGCCACCGGCCCCACAGGCTGCTGAGCCGTCCCAGCGGCCCCACTGAGCTGGGCTCCAGGACGCCTCCCTGAGGAACGGTGGGGCACCAGTCTGGAGAAAAAGACCAACATCCCCGCCCCGCCCCACCTCTGCGGATGGTGACAGACAGCTCTTCTCCCCTGCTGCCTTGGCGTAATTCTCAGTGTTTCCACATCCTCTGACGCCCTCACTCTCCCTTCCTCGGAATGACCAGATCTCCCTCCCACTTGAGCCACCTCGTCTCAGGGTCAGTGGGCCGGTCACCAAGCCTGCCTCTCTCTGCTCCCTGTCCATGTCCCCTCATTGCCTGTTTTCAGTTTCATTTCTTGTCCTGCCCCAACTCTGCAGGTCTTCTCCAGCACATGGACCCCGCCCACCTTTCCCCTGTCCCTCATCCCCATCCCCCTGTCCTTGCTTCCCTCCTCACCCAGATGAATTCCACAACCCACTATTATCACTCCGTCCTACAATGACTCCCCTGATCTTGCTCTCCCCTACACTTGCCTGTCAAAGTCCCAACCCGGGTGAAGTGGAGCCCTGCGCTCTATGTTGAGGAGGCAGGTAGGGTGCGCTGGGAAGGCAGGACCTCCCAGCTGCTGGCCACCTGGAAGGTAGGCCAGGTCTCTGGTGCTGCCCTATCCTGCTCAGATTCTCCCCGTGTCTGGTCTCCTAGACGATTATTCCGCCCCCCAACCCCCCCTACACACACAGGGTCCTTCAACTTGAGCATTTATCCCTTGCCTGTCCCCTCCCACAGAGACCCCGGGGCACTCACCACGGCCACAGCCTGGGACTGCAGGAGCTCGGTGGCCGTCATCACAGTGAAGTAGGACACGTTCATGAGGATGTAGCAGCCTGTTACTAGTGGGATCCCAATGATGATGGCCAGGGGCAGGTTTCTGGGAGGGGCGGGGACCCAGAGACTCAGACCAGAGCATCCATGACAGACTCACAAGATTGTGGTCTTCGTCTAGTCCTTTCTTCCAGCTGCCCGGCCGGCCCTCCACCTGCTCCCGGGGGGAACTGCCCTTCCTGAGGCTTCCTGATGCTCACCAAGAAGCAGGGAGCTAGAGGGACAGCAGAGCCCCAGTGGGGACACTGACACTTTCTAATGAGAAAGAACTCTCCCTCTCCTTAGACTCCAGGGCAGTAAATCCGAATTTGGTTATAATGCAAAATAAGCTAGAGTTCTTCCTTCCTCTTAGCAACCATTCTACTACCTCAAACAAAACCAAGCTCTAACGAATGTCAATGAGCTGATAGGAAACCATCCACTGTCTGGAAGTGGGTGGTGGATGATTGGGGGGAAGCAGTTCCACCTTATGTTTGGGGGAGAGAAGTATGCTAACCTGTCCACTGTCTCCCCTCTGACTCAGCTTTCTTACCTGAAAGGGTTTCTGAGTTCTTCTGTGATGTAGTTGAGTTGATTCCTACCAGGAAAAAAAGTAACATTGAATAACATAACTTTGACTTTCTTTGCTAAGATTATGAAACACAAAATAATAAGTGTATGCCTCATTTAAACTGTCGAAATGCTGCACTCAATATGTCAGCAAATTGGGAAAACTCATCAGTGGCCACCAGAATGGAAAAGGTCCGTTTTCATTCCAATCCCAAAGAAGGGCAATGTCAAAGAAGGTTCAAACTATGATGCTAGCAACTGTATTAGTTTGAGCTAGTAAGGTTGTGCTTAAAATCATTCAAGCTAGACTTTAGCAGTGAACCGAGAACTTCCAGACCTACAAGCTGCGTTTAGAAAAAGCAGAGAAAGCAGGGATCAAATTGCCAACATTCGCTGTAACATAGAAAAAGCAAGGGAATTCCAGAAAAACATCTACTTCTGCTTCATTGACTATGCTAAAGCTTTTGACTGTGTGGATCACAAAAAAAACTGTGGAAAATTCTTAAAGAAACAGGAGTACCAGACCACCTTACCTGTCTCCTGAGAAACCTATATGTAGGTCAAGAAGCAACAATTAGCACCAGACATGGAATAATGGACTGGTTCAAAATTGGGAAGGGAGCACATCAAGACTGCATAGTTGTTGTTATTCAGTCACTAAGTTATGTCTGACTCTTTGCAACCCCAGGCTTCCCTGCCCCTCACTACCTCCTGGAGTTTACTCAAACTCAGGTCCATTGAGTCAGTGATGCCATCCAACCATCTCATCTTCTGTCGCCCCTTTCTCCTCTTGCCCGCAATCTTTCCTTCAATCTTTCCTTCAAGACCCTCAAGCATCAGGGTCTTTCCCAGTGAGTCCGCTCTTCATATCAGATAGCCAGAGTATTGAAGCTTCAGCATCAGTATCCGTCCTTTCAATGAATATTCAGGGTTGATTTCCTTTGGGCTTGACTGGTTTAATCTCCTTTGGTATATTGTCACCCTGCTTATTTAACTTATATGCAGAGTACATCATGCAAAATGCCAGGCTGGGTGAATCATAAACTGGAATCAAGATTGCCAGGAGAAATATCAATAACCTCAGATATGCAAATGATACGACTCTAATGGTAGAAAGTGAAGAGGAACTAAAGAGCCTCTTGATAAGGGTGAAAGAGGAAAGTGAAAAAACTGACTTGAAACTCAATATTCAAAAAACTAAGATCTTGGTATCCGGTCCATCACTTCATGGCAAATAGAAAGGGAAAAAGTGGAAACAGTGATAGATTTTATTTTCTTGGGCTCCAAAATCACTGCGAATGGTGACTGCAGCCATGAAATTCAAAGATGCTTGCTCCTTGGAAGGAAAGCTATGACAAACCTAGACAGCATATTAAAAAGCAGAGATATCGCTTTGCAAACAAAGGTCCATATAGTCAAAGCAGACTATTGGTTTTTCCAGTAGTCATGTATGGATATGAGAGTTGAACCATAAAGAAGACTGAGTGCTGAAGAATTGATACTTTCAAACTATGGTGCTGGAGAAAACTTTTGAGTGTCCCTTGGACAGCAAGAAAATCAACCCTGAATATTCATTGGAAGGACTGATGCTTAAGCTGAAGCTCCAATACTTTGGCTGCCTGATGGGAAGAGCCAACTTTTTGGAAAAGACCCGTATGCTGGGAAAGATTGAAGGCAAAAGGAGAAGAGGGTGGCAGAGGATAAGATGACTAGGTAGCATCACTAACTCAATGAACATGAATTTGAGCAAACTCTGGGAGTAAAGGACAGAGGAGCCTGGGGTGCTGCAGTCCATGAGGTCACGAAGAGTCAGACGTGACTTAGCGATTGTACGACAACATCATAGAGAAAATTCCCCTGTAGGAATTTTTTTCCCCCTGTAGGGCTTTCTCTTTTAAAGAAAGCCCTGGTGGTGGGGGGGCTACTAAGATCTGCACATTCTTCAGTTGGTAAGTCTTTGTACTCCATGGGAATTCTGTAACTTTTCAACAATTATTGGGAGTAATGAGTCCCCAGCGTGCTTTGAAAAAAATGCAAGATTCGTTGTCTGAAAAGAGAACGAAGCCTGCAGATTCTCTGCACGAGGGAAAGGCCAGTGATCTGGATGGCCACGTGTATTTGCAAAGTGGAAAGGAAAGTGCTCCCGAGCAGTCTTGCCTTGCGCCATGCCCGGCAGCCCTCATTGCTTCCAGTCCAGCTGAGCCTGTGCTCGTCTGGTGAAGTTTCTGCAGGAGCCCCAGCACTGGGGCTCATGGGCCACTGTGTCGGGGTCTGGTGCCAGGTGAGTGGCTGGGGGAGGGGCAGCTGCCTCTAGGGTTCAAGGAGAACAGAAGGGTGAAGGGTAGGGTACTTAACAAAAGGGAGATGGGAAGGTACATGTTAGAGTCCCACCAAATCCCCAAAAGGAGAAGTTATTGCTTTCCATGTGGTTTCAGGAAGATAGCCTAAAGAAACCCACAGGCAGACGTGTGCTGTCTTAGACCGAGTGCCTTACCATCCATCATACGCCCAGAGTCCATTATATAATGCCAGACTGATGGAGCCCACAGACAATGATGCGCCTTCAAAAGAGTTTTCAAAATTCCTCGTATTTCCTGTAATCAAGGCAGATAGTTATCAGCTGACTAGACTGGAACTGTGTGAAGGAAGCGGATGACCAATGACCTCAGGTAATTAAACAAACTCTGAACAACTGGGAAACTATTTCCACTGCATGAAATGTATGCTTAGCAGCAAGACCTCCAGGTGGTCTGTGGCGTGTGGCCCCACCCTCCCCTCCAGCCGAAGGTCACCTTGGGCCAGGAGGACAAGTCCGCTGACGATGATAATGACCACGATCACCATCTTGGCCGCCGTGAACACGTTCTGGACATAGCTCCCCAGCCGCACGCTCAGCGCGTTCACCGTGGAGATGAGCACTGGGAAGTCAGAGGTGGGCACTGTTCTGTGTCTATGGGCTCAACATCTCCCTCCTGTCTTAAGGCCCTGGAAAGAGCCTCCTTTCCATTCCCAGGCCCCGTTCCCCGCCAGCCTCCCCTCTCCACTGCCATATCCATGCACCTTTGAAATCCAGCCAGGGCTGTCCAACCCCCTCCCCGACCCCCACCTCTAAGAGCAATGGAGACGCAGCCAGACTCCAGCCAAGCGCTGCCCTGTGGGGCAGCCTGCAGCCAGCCCTCCCTGATGGCTCTGATGGCCCCGCAGAGCGGAGACCGGATGGCAAAGACCATCATGCTTGGGACCAAGGCCAGCCCTGGCCCTGCTCCCTCCCGGCGCCTCCAGGCCCACCTGGCCTCTTTCTGGGTGTGCAGGAGCCCAGTTTCTCCACCCCCAGCTGTGCCAGGTCTTTTCTGCCCCCTGCCTGGTGTTCCTCACAGGTACTCACAGATGGCAGCGGCAGCCAGGGATTTAACGACAACTTGGGGAGGGCTGCAGCCTGAGTAGAAGGGCGCACAAACGTACTCGGAGAAGCTGAGGCAGATGATGGCAAAGGATGAGGGCTTTATGACGAACAGGCTGCTCCAGGAAAAGAGGTATGCTGGAATGGGGCCAAAGGCCTCCATCAGGTAGGGGTACTCGCCCCCCGACTTGGTGATCATCGTGCCAAGCTCCGCGAAGCACAGGGCGCCTGGAATTCAGAGAGAAAGGGGGCCCCGGGCCCCTTGTGAGGTCTCGCCCTGGTCAAGGGACCCCCTCTCCCCAATGGGGGTTGTGCTCCCAGGGCCCACCACGGTGCCCCTCATCCTGAGCTCTGGCCTTTGGACATTCCGTAAACCCCAGTTTACACACATCTGCACACAAGCATTGAGGGGGATCCGGGCAGCGACACAACCCCACACAGACAGAGCTCCAACATCCTGCCCCACATGCAACAGGGGGTCATTGCCAGGGTGGGCATCTTTGTTACCCAGTGTCGCAAGAACCCCACACATGGTCCATATGATGAGACAGGGTCCCACGGCTTCCATGTTCCTGAGCACAGACTTGGGGGAGATGAAGATCCCAGAGCCAATGATGGTGCCGACGATGATGCAGGTGCCACTGAACAGGCCCAGCTGGGTTGTAGAGCGGGGGAGAGAAGAGTTAGTGCCGCTGCAGGGTGCAGCTCAGAAGGCCGCACGCAGCCCTCTTCCTTCCATCCTCCTCCCCTTCCATGCTGGGTACAGCCAGGCAACCCAGAGTCCCAGGCACCTTCACCCTGTGCTGTTACAGGGAGAGCACCAGGGTGCTGCTTCTGGGGATTTGTGTGTGTGCATATGTGCGCGCGTGTGTGTATGTGTGTGTGTGTGTGTGCACACACGCTCAGTCATGTCCAAACCTTGCAACCCCACCAGGTTCCTCTTTCCATGGGATTCTCTAGGCAAGAATACTGGAGTGGAGTCATTTCCCCCCTCTAAGGGTTCTTCCTTACCCAGGGATCCAACCCAAGTCTCTTGCATCTTCTGCATTGGCAGGCAGATTGCTTATCACTCTGCCACCTGGAAAGCCCCTTGCTTGTGTGGAGTAAGTCCGTTAATCCTCACAACAACAGTGAGTCAGTTATGCCATTATCATATCCATTTACAGAGGAGAAAATAGAGGAACAGAAAGACCCAGATATGCCCAGGGTTCACAGCCCGTGCAGTTCACAGGCCTGGCTGAGGTTCCAAGTGCCAGCCCTTACCGCTCTTGACAAAGAGGCCCAGGTGGTAAGGCCTGACTTGACAGTCACTCACCAACAAAGGCCCTTAGGACCTACCTCTGAGCTGGGCCGAGTGGCACGGAGTTCCTCCCCCAGACTGTGAGTGAAGTCAGGGTTTTGGGCTCCTGGCCGGGGCCATGGGGGTGAGGGGTGAGTGACAAGGCCTCTGGGGACAGAAACACTCAGGGGCTGTGAACTTTCTCTGATGCCCTCTTTTAGAATATGACCTTCCTACCAATGAGACCAGGCTCGGACACACCCCATATGATTCCATTCCCATGAAATTCCACAACAGGCAGAACCAATCTGCGGAGATAGAACATGGAGGGGTGGGGGGTTGCCACCTGGAAAGGGGCAAGGGGGAAGTTTCTGGGGTGACCACTTTGTCATACTCATCAAACACTGAAGATCTGTGCGTTTCACTCTGTGTAAATCCTACATGAATCAAGAAAAAAATTCTAAGGAAGAAAATGGTCTGTTTCATGTTCCTACTTACAACATCAGCCCCCTGAAGCCACCAGCCTGATTTCTGGAGCTTGAGTTGAATGTACATGTGCCTGTCTCTCTGGGCACAGGCTGCACTCAGAGTTCCAACTCAGAGAACATGGAAGAGCCCAGCTGTGACGAGCCCCCAAGGGACACACTATTGGAGGAGAGGGGGTCCAGAGAAGTATCAGCTTCTGTTTCCCATGGCCATCTCAGATTTCCTCCTCTGATGGCCCAGGTTGACTCACCAATGGCTTGGACCTTCTACTGAGCTCTGCATTCACCCTGAAGCTGCCTACTCAAGTTTAGGACGTGCTGAGGGTTTGCTTGGCTGTGCTTCTCTCACGGCCAAAAGGAGGGTGTTTCTGCTCATCAGCCAATTCCTGGGGCCCTGGGATCCCAGGGTGACATAAGTCAAGCCACATCATTCCCCCTGCCAAGCCTCTGGTCCCTCCATCTCTTCTGCAGCCAGACATGGGAGCTCCGGAGGCTCTGCCCAGAGCCCAGCCCACTTGTCCTGCCCTTGACACCATCCTGACCTCACTCTGGGCGCCCTTGGTCCTCATCCTCTGAGCCCGAAGCTTGTCCATTCACTCCCCCACACCCCCAAACCTCTGCCTCCTCACAGGGCCAGTGACAACCCCATCTGACCCCTCTCTAAGCTGCAGGCAACTCCAAGTTCAGCCCTTGTGTGTGCTAAGTTACCTCAGTTCTGTCCAACTCTTTGTAGCCCCACGGACTGCAGCCCTCCAGGCTCCTCTGTCCATGGGGATTCTCCAGGCAAGAATACTGGAGTGGGTTGCCATTCCCTCCTCCAGAGGATCTTCCCTGCTTCCAACCAGGAAGCAAACCCACGACTCTTAACGTCTCCTGCGTTGGCAGGTGAGTTCTTTACCACTAGCACCACTTGGGAAGCCCTGGTTCAGCCCTTACTACATTCCAACCTAGAGGGATCACCTGTGTGACTCCCATGTCAGACTCACCACCCCAGCTACTGGCTAAGAAGAAATGGGACTTCCCTATCACCGGAGGAATTCAAACTTAAGAGGATACATGTGGTGAAGGTGCTGTAGCAGGGATCCGACATCCGAAGTTGTCTCTGACTATCCGGGAAAAGACTGTTGGCCTGAGCAAACACCAGCCATCTAGGTGCTTACCCAGCACATACAAGCACACATGTATTAGCCTCACAAGAATATGCTGAGTTCACTGGCAAGCAAAGGGGTGTGAGTGTGAGAAACTGTTTAATCAGAAGTGCTGTGTGTGTGTGGTGGAGGGGGAGGATGACTTGGTTGCGTACACCCACCCCTCCTTGATTGGACCTGGGAAGGGCCAGCCCCCAAGGATGGCCTTACCTCCTTTTGGAGACTCGTGGTCTTGGGTTCGCTGCTCTGGATCGACTTCTCATCCCCCCTCCTTTTCCTCAGGCTCGTCTCTTCCATTTTCCCCTCCCGCCAGTTCTAGGAGGCTGCAAGGAGACTCGGCAAATGCTCTAGCAGGCAAGGTGCGAATAGAGTCAGCTGTGGGTTGTGAGCACTGATTTCACAAGCAGATAATTATCTACAGTTTTACAGTTGGAAAAGTGCAGCTGTCGACTCCGTAGGCATAATTTGCTCGGGTCCAACAACATCCTGAGTGCCCTTCAGACCCTGGGGCAACTGGGGTTCCAGGCTCTTTTCCAAACTCCTCCAGCGCCCCCACGCTCCCTCTCCCATCCTCTGGGTCCTATATCTCGGCAGTGACATGCCTGAAAGTCATTCTGCAGCCCAAGCTCATCTTTTCAAAAGCTTTTAAAAAGAAATATTTTAAAACATTCTAGAATCTACTTAATGGAGTCTAGCCTAAGGAAAGAAAGCTTTTCTCACAATTAGTTTCCAAGTTTAAGGCCCCTCGCGCATAATAGATCCATAGTACAGATATTTTTTCGTTGAGTGATGCAAAGAGCATTGATGAGCAAATAAAACGGTACAAGGCTGAACTAGTTGGTGGTCATTTCCTGTTCCCTTTCTCCAGATAAAGGCCCTCTAGGGTCCCCAGGCCAGGGGCTCTGCCAACCTTCCCATCACCAATGGCCTTACCTTCACCTTGACCTCGAGGAGCCCAGGGATCTCCCCTGGCTGTCTGACCACCTTCCTCCACACAGCTGTGTCCTAGGAATGGCCATGTCTCCTGCCCAGGAGAGGAGTAAGCCAGAAGGTACAGAGGTCAACAAAGGTAATTATTAAGCACCTTTTTTTTTTTTTTAATCTATGAAGCTTGGGTAGACCATGCAAAAAAGGGGAGGGTTGGGCAAGCCAGTTTCTCTCCCAAATGTTTTTGTTTTGTTCATTTGTGTCCAGACCGGGTTGTTTTAAAATTAACCAGATTGCTCCAAATCAGCCGCATCTTGTAAGGAGAAATCTCTTTCTGAAAGATGAACCAGAGGAGGTAAATTTTGGAACCCACTCTTCTGTTATCTTAATAGCTGTGTTTACAACTCCAGGCAGGCAGCACAAACAAACAGCAAAGCTGCGTGTGGAGCCCTTTCAAGGTGGGGATGCGGGGAGGACGGGAAGAAATTTCCCTCCCCACTGAGGAATTTCCTCCAGCATCCTTGGTCCACCATCCCCCTGGTTCTGACCAAGGCTGCAGGGTGGTGGACGAGTCCTTCCCACTCACCTTGGCCGGCAGCTGGATTTTGGTGCCCTCTGGATCCACAAGATAGTTTGTCCTATGGGGACACAGTGAGGCCTCTGCTCTGTCCACACCTGCAGCCCTGGCCACACGCCTCTGTGATTTGTTACTGCTGCTGCTCAAGTGGCCCAGGCCCATGCTCAAAGGACTTTTTTAAAATTAATTTTTTTAATCAAAGTATAGTTGATTTACAATGTAGTGATTTACAGTGTTTACAGCAAAGTGAGTCAGTTATACATAATACATCTATACTTCTTTTTTTTAAACTTTTAGTTTTGTATTGGAGTATAGCTGATTAGGGGCTTCCCAAGGAGATCCAACTAGTCCATCCTAAAGGAAATCAGTCCTGAATATTCATTGGAAGGACTGATGCTGAAGCTGAAACTCCAATACTTTGGCCACCTGATGTGAAGAACTGACTCATTTGAAAAGACCCTGATGCTGGGAAAGATTGAGGGCATGAGGAGAAGGGGACAACAGAGGATGAGGTGATTTGATGGCATCACTGACTCAATGGACATGAATTTGAGTAAACGCCAGGAGTTGGTGATGGTCAGGGAGGCCTGGTGTGCTGTAGAGCATGGGGTCGCAAAGAGTTGGACACAACTAAGTGACTGAACTGATGGCTTAATGGTAAAGAATCTGTGTGCTAAGGCAGGCGATGCAAGTTCAGTCCCTGAGTCCGGAAGATCCCTTGGAGAAGGAAATGCCAACCCACTCGAGTACTCTTGGCTGAGAAATCCCATGGTCAGAGGAACCTGGCGAGCTGTAGTCCATGAGGTTGCAGAAGAATCAGACACTTAGCATGTAAACAACAGCAACAACATAACCGATTAACAATGTTGTGATGGTTTCAGTGGACAGCAAAGGGACTCAGCCATACATATACATGTAACCATCCTCCCCCAAACTCCCCTTCCATCCAGGCTGCCACATAACATCGAGCAGAGTTCCCTGTGCTATACAGCAGGTCCTTGTTGGTCATCCATTTTAAATATAGTGGCATGTACTTGTCAATCTCAAACCTATCTCCCCAGTGCCATCCTTCCCCACTTAGCCACTCTTTTTTAGATTCTACCGCCATATAGGCCATTACAGAGTACTGAGTTCCCTGTGCTATACAAAGGTCCTTATTAGTCGTTCATTTTATATATTATAGTGTGTATATGTCAATCCCAATCTCCCAGTTTATCCCTCCGCCCTTTCTCCCCCTGGTAACAATGTTTGTTTTCTATATCTGCGGCTGTTTCGTAAAGAGGTTCATTTTTTTAGATTCCACGTATAAGTGATATTACATTTGTCTTTCTCTGACTTCACTCAGTATGACAATCTCAGGTTGAAGGACTTTAAAGTGAAAAGGAGCGCAGATGTGATAAATTTCGCATTCTTGCTTACTCTCACTTGGGGAAACCGAGGCCCCAGAGGGAAGGAAGCACATCAAGGGGTCCGGAGACCTCTCGTCTCAGAGAGGCTGCAGTTGTGCTCAGCGGGGCTGGGGGCAGACCCAGCCCTCCCCGCTGACACCAACTCCTCAGCTTTCACTAATCCCTTATCTCAGATGAGATCATACCTGAGACGGAAGAGCCCAGCCTAAAGCATGGTTGCTTATCACTGGGCTCCTCCGGCAGCTGTGCTTGGGGGTAAATGTAACAGCATTCTAGATATCCAGATGAGCCCAAAGGTCACAGGACAGTGCTAGTGAGTCACTGGGGATTACTTTGGGACAGGCAGACCTGGGAGAAGGGAAGATTTCTCAGGGTCGTCTCCTAAAGCCTTCTGAGAAAGTGGGGGATCTTTGCTAGCCCAGAGTCAGGGTCCCGATGTGGAATTTTGTTACCTATTCCCTCGGTGGGGCCCCGTCTGCTCATCAGGGCACCTGCTCCCCTTGACTGGCATGGTGCCAGAGCCCGAGGAGCGTGCTCATTCGAGGGCTATCTTTCTTCGCTGGCTATCTCTCTCTCTCTCTGGAGCATGGCGGCAGGACCTGCCCACAGGCTTGTTAGAGTCACTCCTTCAGTATTTGCTAACACTGCAACATTCAGAGGAAGGTCTGAATGCAGACCTTGCAGAACCCTGCAGAAGGCTCCCTGGGTCAAGGTCTCCCCAAAAGGCTGCTAGGCTAACAGAAATCACTGAAGACAGCAGAGTGGCAGTGATGAGCGGGAAGGGCCTGTGGATCCACACCAGCCACATGGCCTCAGAGTTACTTACTGCTCTCTGAGCGTTGAATTCTGAATCTGTGAAATGGGCTGGTAGTGGTACACCCCCCTCACCAAACAGTGAGAACTGCAGAGGGCTATGCAGTAAGCTTCCTGCGTGTGTATGTGCTAACTCACTCGGTTGTGTCTGACTCTTTGCAACCCCATGGACCATAGCCTGCCAGGTTCTTCTGTCCGTGGGGATTCTCCAGGCAAGAATACTGGAGTGGGTTACCATGCCCTCCTCCAGGGGATCTTCCCAACCCAGGGATCGAACCCGAGTCTCATGCCTCCTGCACTGGGAGGTGAGTTCTTTATCGTTAGTGCCACCTGGGAAGCCTGCATTAAGCTTCAGGGTTCTGTTAATGCAGAGGATCCCCTGGTCGTCTTGGGCCTCTGTCAAATGCTCAAATGCTGAGTTTGGAACTTCTGGGCACAAGGATCCTTGTTGAGGGTCAGTTCATTTTTAGTCCATGTGAGCATTTCTTTTCTTAAAACTTGTTTTCGTTTCATTTTTTCCCCAACAGAGAGAGTGTTCAATCAATTATAACGCTCCCCCCACTCCCGCTCTTGCTGCAGCAGGGAAAATAATGTGGATTTGTCTTAACACCATTTTCCCCCAATTCTTTAAGACCTTTGGCTCATTGTGCATCCAGCCCTTCCACCACATGGCTTAAGTTTTACCCCATTGCAGTCAATTTCCTCTTACAGTTAATTTCCTAGGAGGTTTCATGCTATTTTATTTTTTCATAAAACTCCATAAAACTTGTTTCTTAAGTTTCTGCTAAAACTCTTGACTTTCCCTTTCTTTTCTTTCTTTTTTTTTTTTTTTTTGGCTACACCACATGGCATATGGGATCTTAGTTCCCCAACCAGGAATGGAACCCACATCCCCTCCAGTAGAATCGCGGAGTCTTAACTACCGGACCACCAGGGAAGTCCTGACCTTCACTTTCTTTTAAAAAAAAATTATTTAGCTAGTTACTTTTGGCTGTGCTGGGTCCTTGTTGCTGTGCCAGCTTTTCTGTAGCTGTGGCAAGCAGGGTTTAGTCTCTAGTTGCGGTAACGGGCTTTGCATTGCAGTGACTTCTCTGGCTCCAGAGCAGAGGCTCTAGGACACTCGGGCTTCAGTAGTTCCATCATGTGGACTCAGCAGTTGCAACTCCCAGGCTCAATAGTTGTGGCACATGGGCTTAGTTGTTAGGATGTGGGATCTTCCCAGACCAGGGATCAAACCCATGTCTCCTTCATTGGGAAGTGGATTCTTTACCACTGAGCCACCAGGGAAGGCCCGTGACTTTCAAACTGTGCTTTCTCCAGTTGTAACGATGCTTGCAATCTGAAGATGATAACACCATCTGCATCTTATCATCTTATATTTGGTCTGTATTTGGTTCCCTGGCCCTGTAATGGTTTATAAAGACATGTTTAGCCCCGCAGTGTAAATCTATATCCCCATAGCCTCTTGGTATCTTGCCCTCAGAGTCACCGTCCTCTGAGTCAGCAGCAAGATCAAACCTTCAGACAGATTCTGGCTCTTCCTTTACCCCTTAAATCTTGTTCCAGACCTGGCTGCGAGTTTTCAGACCTTCTCTTCCTACGTTCACTCACCTTAGATCCCTTCCCTGTGCTTTCGACAGTAGTTCAGAACTTTGGGAGAATCCAAAGGACTGCACTAGTGTTCACTTACTGACCTGAATTCCAACTGGAAAAACTCATAAACAGTCAGTGGAATGTGCAAAGTCTTTAAAAGTCAAGGATTTACAGTCTGACTGTAAAACAATTAGCAAGGAAAGCACAATTTAAAATCTCTTATCTGGGAAACAATCTGTATCTATACATATATCCAAGAGCTATTTGAATAGTGCAATTCTACCTTAGAACTTTGTCCATTCTTTTTTGAGATATAATTGACATATAGTATTATATTAGTTTTGAGTGTACAATGATCCTATCTATATTTGTAAAATGACTATATTGTGAAATGACTGCCCCAATAAATCTAGTTAACATCTGTCACTACATCTAGTTTTAATTTTTTTTCCCCTGGTGATGAGAACTGTAAAGATCTACTTTCTTAGCAATTCTCAACAAAGACAGCATTGTTTACGATTTTTATTTCTTTTATTTGACTGCATCAGGTCTTGGTTGCGGCATGTGGAATCTTTGCCGCCGCATATGGGCTCTCTAGTTGAGGTGTGAGGGTTCAGCTGGATGCAGCTCTTGGCCTTAGTTGCTCTTCGGCATGTGGGATCTTAGTTCCTTGACCAGGCAGCAAACCCATGACTCCTGCACTGCAAGGCATATTCTTAACCACTGGACCATCAGGAAAGTCCCTCAAACAATACAGTATTATTAACTATAGTCACTGTGCTGTACATTGTGTCTCTAAAACATTTGTTTTATAACGAGAAGCAGTGCCTTTTGACTACCTTCACCCATTTTGCCTACCTCTCACCTCTGGCAACTGCTAATCTGTTCTCTATATCCATGAGTTTGGTTTGCTTGGGTTTTGGGAGAGCTTTTTGTTCATTTTTGGGGCTTGTTTGTTTGAATCCTACATGCAAGTGAGAGCATTTTTTTTTTTCTTTGACCTGTTTCACATAGCATAATGCTTTTACAGTCCATTCATGTTGTCACAAATGGTAAGATTTCTTTCTTTTTATGGCTAAATAATATCCTATTCTCTCTGTATATATTTGTACACTTGTGTATATATGTCCAGAGAAGGCAATGGCACCCCACTCCAGTACTCTTGCCTGGAAAAGCCCATGGACAGAGGAGCCTGGTAGGCTGCAGTCCATGGGGTCACGAAGAGTCGGACACGACTGAGCGACTTCACTTTCACTTTTCACTTTCACACATTGGAGAAGGAAATGGCAACCCACTCCAGTGTTCTTGCCTGGAGAATCCCGGGGACGGGGGAGCCTGGTGGGCTGCCGTCTATGGGGTCACACAGAGTCGGACACGACTGTAGTGACTTAGCAGCAGCAGTATATATGTCATACCTTCTTTATTCATCCTTTGAGGGACACTTAGGTTGTTCCCACATCTTGGCTACTATAAATAATGCTGCAGTGAAGGTGGGGATATAGATATCTTTTTAAGTTTGTGTTTTTACCCAGAAGTGGAATTTCTAGATCATATGATAGTTCTGTTTTTAATCTGCATATTGTTTTCCATAGTGGCTACACCAATTTACATACCACCAACAATGTACAGGGGAGAAGGCAATGGCAACCCACTCCAGTACTCTTGCCTGGAAAATCCCATGGACGGAGGAGCCTGGTGGGCTGCAGTCCATGGGATCGCTAGGAGTCGGACATGACTGAGCAACTTCACTTCCACTTTCATGCATTGGAGAAGGAAATGGCAACCCACTCCAGTATTCTTGCCTGGAGAATCCCAGGGGGATTCTGGTGGGCTGCCGTCTATGGGGTCGCACAGAGTCGGACACGACTGAAGCGACTTAGCAACAATGTACAGGGTTCCTTTTTTTCCACATCCTTGCAAACACTTGTTATTTCTAGTCTTTTTGATAATATCCATTCTGATAGATGTTAGATGATATCTCATTGTGATTCTAATTTGCATTCCCCTGATTATTAGTGATGCTGAGCATCTTTCCATGTACCTGTTGATCACTGGTATGTCTTCTTTGGAAAAACATCTTCAGATACCTCTGCCCATTTTTTAATCAGATTTTTTTTTGCTGTTGACTTGGACATATATATATGTATATATACACACACACACACACACATATATACATATATATATATATGATATCATAGTTTCTATTGAAGCATAATTTTTTTTCTCTAAGGCCACCCTCATTTCTACCAAAGATAACTGAATTGAGCCTCATTTGTTTTCAAAGTAAGTTTAGTTTCGTTAAACTTGGCCTGATTATTTACATAAGTTCAGCAAGAACATCAATTGACCATAGAGACTATTTTAAATCTGCATTGCTGGAATTTTTCATAAAAATCTCCAGATTAAATTTTTCTAATAGCCTCTTGAGGCCAGGAAGCTGTGTTACGGACTTGTCATCAGGCTCACCTGTAATACCTACATTCAGGTAAATTCCTCTCTTCTTGAAGGCCCACAGAATATCCTGAGGTTGACAGGCCGCCAGAAAGTGACGTTCCTTACTCACCTGACAAGGCTGTTGGAAACAGTGTGAGCAAGGAAGCAGGCTGCTTTTCTAAGGAGCTTTATGGCTCAGTCGTGCCCGACTCTTAGAGACCCCATGGACTACAGCCTACCAGGCTCCTCCATCCATGGGATTTTCCAGGCAAGAGTACTGGAGTGGGGTGCCATTGCCTTCTCCGTTTAGACAGACTACTCAGAGGTAAAGAAAAACCTATTACAATTTCCTTATCAAAGTGGACTTTTGTCTTTTCAACATGGAGAAAAAAACAAATTCTAATTTTGTACCAGCTTTTAATATTTATTCACTCAAATTCATTTCAATCTTAGCCAGTCCTGACCATGCACAAGACTTTTTTCTCAGGGTTCATTTCCCCTAAACCCTCTTAAACTTCCCTTTTTCCATTCAGATTTTGTCCTATGCTTTCCTTCTCTTTTCCCCTTTTTAAGCATCTTGTTTATTTATTTATTATTGGCTGTGCGGGATCTTGGTTTCATTTCTGCGTGTGGGCTTTCTCTAGTTGCGGTGTATGGGTTTCTCATTGCAGTGGCTTTTCTTGTGGAACACAGGCTCTAGGGTGTTTGGATTTCAGTAGCTGCTACTTGTGGGCTTAGTTGCCCCACGGCATGTGAGATATTCCTGGACCAGGGATGGAACCCATGTCCCTTGTATTGGCAGGCAGACTCTCAACAACTGGACCACTTGGGAAGTCCCTCCCTCTCTTTTTTTAAACCTCTCTTTAGGACCTCTCTTTTCTTTTTGTTATTGTTGTTCAGTAGCTAAGTTGTGTCCAACTCTTTGCAACCCATGGACTGCAGCACGCCAGGCTCCTCTGTCTTCCACTATCTCCCAGAGTTTGCTCAGATGCATGTCCAGTGAGCCAATGACGCTATTTAACCACCTCATCCTCTGCCACTCCCTTTTCCTTTTGCCTTCAGTCTTTCCCAGCATCAGGGTCTTTTCCAGTGAGTCGACTCTTTGCATCAGGTAGCCAAAGTATTGGAGTTTCAACTTCAGCATCAATCCATCCAATGAATATTCAAGGTTGATTTCCTTTAAGATTGACTGGTTTGATCTCCTTGCTGTCTGAGAGACTCTCAAGAGTCTTCTCCAGCACCACAATTTGAAAGCATCAGTTCTGTGGTGCTCAGCCTTTTTTATGGTCCAACTCTCTATTCTCTTAGCAACATTCATTTACATTTTTTATATATCTTTTAAAAAATTTCCTTGCATATGAATATATTTTTTCTATTTATTTTATTGGTTTTAATTACATCAAATAATTAGAATTATTGGAACTCTATTCAGAAACTTTTTTCTAGTGAAAATTAAAAAGTAAGCAAGTGTGAACTGTTTGCTTTTTGACTGGCAAACTTATGAATACATTTCATAGTTTCTAGAAACATTCATTTCCTCATAGTTTTTTTCAACGTGGTATAATATGTGTTTTTAATGGACCTAAACATCTTTAGTTTTTATGTAATAAGACAAAAGTAGGTAAACTTAAGATTTGTTTAGCAAGTAATGTTTCAGTGTCTCCCATTATTTGGAAATTATCTAGAATATTCAGTGAATTCCCATCATTTAACTTAGGAAAACTAAGGTTTTAAGTTACCAAAGGATTTTGGAAGATAATTGTGAGTTTTATCCCACTTGCATCTATCTAAATCATTTGTTCCCAATAATGTGCATATTACCCATGAAAACTTTATGAGACATTAAACAAAATCAATCATTTTCTTTCTTTAAAAAAAATTCATTTCTTTAGACTGCTCTGGGTTTTCACTGCTGCATGCGGGCTTTCTCTAGTTGTGGGGAGCTGGGGCTGCTCATGGTGGTGACTGCTTTTGTCGCAGAGCTTGGGCTCTAGTGTGCACAGGCTTCAGTAGTTCCGGGCTCAGTAGTTGTGGCACATGGGCTTTGTTGCCCCTTGGCACGTGGGATCTTCCCAGGCCAGGGATTGGACCTGTGTCTCCTGCATTGGCAGGTGGATTCTTTACCACTGAGCCACCAGGGAAGCTCCTGGAGACAGGTTTAATTCTGGACGGGCGGACCCAAACTAATGGCTCCCTGGCCTTTGATCACTGTAGGAGTGCTCAGCAGGACTTGACGAGGACTCTTTAATTTTGGAAGTAGGTTGTAGGGGTTCATTCTTCCAGGACTTTATGAATACCCAGTCTCCTGAGTTTACAATGGAGTAAACCGGGGCTGTTACCTGGAGTAGGCTGGCCTCTGTTTCCATTTTCTACTGAACCTGGCCTGAGTTAATAACACTGGAGATGGCCTTGAATTTCTGGGTCAGTTAACATGTTTAGAGTGAGGGAGGGTCTTCCATAAGTCATTTCAAAAGGGCTTACCTTGATAGTTGTCTTAGGAGTCATCCTGACCGTTAAGAGAGGTATTGGCAGCAGGCGATACCACCGCTCTGATGTTTCCTGACAGAATTTCCTTAAGGTTTTCTTTAGAGTCTGATGAGCCTGCACTACTTTTCTGGAGGACCGAAGCCTCCAGGGTGAATGCAGGTGGTATCTGATACCTAAGGCCTATGAGAGCTGTTGGGTAACCTTTGCTACAGATGAACAGCCATTGTCACTCTGGAGATAGCAGGGCAACCCGAACCTGGAAATGATTTCTCTTAAAAGCACTGTGGCCACTTCAATTGCCTTTTCTGCCCCAGTGGGAAAGGCCTCTATCCTTCCAGTAAAAAGTATCTATAAAGACTAGTAAGGGGACTTCCCTGGTGGTCCAGTGGTTAAAAATCTGCCTTCCAATGCAAGGGACACAGGTTTGATCCCTGGTCAGGGAACCAAGATCCCACATGCCGTGGGGCAACTAAGCCCGTGTGCCATGAACCACAGAGCCCAGCGCTCTGGAGCCTGAGCACAGCTACTGAGCCCTCATGTCACAACTTGAGAGAAGCCTGGTGCCGTGACAAAGATCCTGAGTGCTGCAACCAAAACTCAATGCAGCCACAAGATAAAATAAATAAATGTATATTTTTGAAGAGATTAGTAAGTATTTGAAACACTGGAAAGAAGGCATCTGGGTAAAATCTATTTTTCACTCCTCTCCTGGCTAAGTCCCAGTTGCTGGACTGGGCTAGCAAGAGGGGAAGGAAGCTTGAGGTTGCTTCCTGGATTATGAGTGGCACAGAGGGCACAGGCTCAAGTAACCCTCGTTATTGTATCTGAGAGTCCTTTTCTGTAAAAAGCTAGAAAACAACTGTAGACATTGCATTTCTCCCAGGTAGAGAGAATCATGCAACCCTTTAACGATTTTCCATTGTTCAGAGAGAGTTATAAGTAATTTCTGATCTACGTGCCACCAACCATCCTCTCCCTTAGTTCCCCTTTGGTCCTGTGCCCAGGTCACTTCTGGAGTCGAGTACCTGGGTACAATGTTAGAAGTGATCAGGGACGGGATTAATGTCATTTCTCTTATAGACATAGGGCAGCTTCTTAGCTTCCTGACCTGCCCTGTTTTTCCCTGGATAACGGGAATTTCCCTTTGGTGCCTGTGGCCGTGGGTGACTGTGGCCGTGGGTGACTGCCACCTGTTTTGGCTTTTGGACTGTTTGTATGAGGCGCAAAATCTCAGCCCCATATTTTATAGGGGAGTTTCTTGCATTTAAAAGTCCTCCTTTCCAGAAAGCTGCATGGGCATGTAAAACAAGAAAGGCATATTTTGAGTCTGTATATCTGTTTATAACTTTCCCTTCCCTTAGGGTTAGGGCTCTGGTTAGAGCTATCAGTTCAGCCTTTGGGGCTGAAGGGTTGAGTGGCAAAGGTTTTGCTTCTGTGACCCTGTGGGCGCTCACAATAGCATAGTCTGTCCTCCTGATGCGAGGGACAGAGTAAAGGGACAAAGTAAATAATTAAATAGTTAATCCCACTAGGGGATTATAAATAGAAAAAATGTGGGAGACCCCTATTTGTTAATGATTACTCAAGAGAGAAGGTTTGCTTAACCACAAAATCAGGTAGGCTTGCTTAGCACCCAAACCTTGCAACAGAAGCTGGAGACGTGCCCCCAAACAATAAAACAATGTGACGTAAGACCCACGTCGTGCCCAGTGAGCTCAGTAAGTTAATGATCCCTAGGACATGTTCTCTGCACATGTAAGAAAGGATAATTTGTAGACCTAGCTTGACCGTGAAGGGACAAGAAAACTCTCCTGCTCAGTCTGGAGGAGGAGATGATGATGGAAGCATGACGTCTACTCAAGAAAGGCAAAGGAGTTCTTCTTCCCCTCCCCACATTTCCTTTGATTATAAAACTGTAGCTCAGAAAGTTCTCGGGGCACAGCATCTCTTGCCTATGTGCCTGTAAGCCTCACATGCATCCTATTCTAATAAACCACTTCTTATCGGTCACTTTGCCTCTCGCTGAATTCTTTACTGCACTGAGACATAAAGAACTGTGTACCAGGGCTCATCAGAGCCCCCCAGATGACACCAAACAGTTGCACTGACACCATCTTTAATAAAACTACTGTCATCAGTAAACTGTTCTTCCTCAGGGTTTTCTATGGCTTGATCTGTTAGAGCAGACCTACAGGAATAAGACCTGCTCCAGGGATTCGAGGCAAGAATGTCAAGTTCTGGGGCTTCAGCAGACACTGGTGTAGCTGGGTTCAGGGTGTGGCAAGTTTTAAGAGTCACTGCTGGAGAATCAAGAAGTAAAGCCCATACTTAGTATTCAGCCTCCTGTTAGCCAGGGGTGGCCTTTGATCTCCAGAATCAAGCTTTGCACTTGAAGGGGGAGGTGGGTCTGGACCGCTTGTGGCTGTCCAAAGGTAAGCTCGGCTGCTCCTTCCACTAACAGAGTGGTGGCATCTGCTGCCCAGAGGAAGCCAGGCCAGCCTCAAGCCATGGAACCTATTTGCTTGGAGAAATAGCCTGTGGGCTGAGGAACTTCCCCTAGCTTTTGAACTAGGAAACCCCCAGTGGTGTCCCTTGTTTTTCAGCTCCATACAAGATGAATGGCTTGTTTAAACTGGGGAGACCCAGAGCAGGGGCTTTGGCGAGGGAGGGCCTGTTGATATCATTAAAAACCTTTTCCTGTTCCCTGTTCCAGAGCAAAGACTTGGAATCAGGGCCTTTAGTGGCTTCATATAGGGGTGTGGCCATTAGCCCAAGTCCTAGAATCTGAATTCTGCAAAATCCTGCCATGTCCCAAAAGTACAGAGATGTTTCTTAGTCTGGGCCCAGTATGGCTAGTTTTCTGTCTGAACTAGCTGTCTACTCCCAGGGTTTATAATATATCCCAGGTATTTCACCTGTTGCTTTGAAATTTGTGCTCTTCTCTGAGAGACTCTGTAATCCTGGGTTTCAAGGAAATTAAGGACCTCAATGGTGCTTTGATCTGAGGCCTCTCTTGTGGGGCTACATGTTAGTGTGTCATCTGTATATTGCAGAATAGCACCTCCTTTTATGTACGCTTCCCTTAGTTCCTTTCCTAGGGCCTCAGCGAACAAGCGTGGGCTGTCCTGAAACCCCTGAGGCAATACCGTCCTCATATATTGTTGGATTTTGCCTAAGTCAGGGTTAATCCACTCGAATGCAGACAGATACTGTGATGAGGGCTGAACTAGGATGCAGAAGAAGGCATCCTTGAGGTCGAGCATGGTAAACCATTGAGCATTTTCAGGGACCTGAGAAAGGATGTCAAAAGGATTGGCCAGGAAGGGATGTATATGGATCACAGCATCGTTTGCTACCTTAAGGTCTCGTATCATCCTATATTCCTTGTTTGGCTTAACAACTGGCAGAACAGAAGTACTGTATGGAGAATGGCAGGTACCAAGATTCTATGCATTAAGAATTTATCTGGGGGGTGGTTATAACCCCCTTTTTGCTTCTAGGTTGATGGGGCACTGTCTTTTGTTAGGGTAAGTTACTTCTGGCTTAAGGCTCATTTTTACGGATTCGGCATTTCTGGCTTTCCCAGGGACCCCTTGGTCCCACCCGGGAGAGCTCACTGCCTGCAGAAGGTGATTTGGAACAGGACTTTGTTCTTCTGGCTTGTCTTCATCGTCAGGGTCAAGATGAGTGGGCTGCTGGGGGTCTCCTAAGCGGAGTATGGCCTAGTTAGGGAGCTCAGGAGGTCCTGCTCCACCAGGCGGTTGGGACACTCATGCATAACTAAAAAGGCAGTGAAATCAACCGCTACTCCAATGGGCAAGTGAGAGCTCCAGTGAGGTGATGGGTGTGAGGCTTTCCGTCAACACCAGTCATAGTACAGCTTTTGGAGGAAAGAGGTCTTGCGTGAGAAATTGAGACAGAGTAAGTGGTTCCTGTATCAACTGAAAAATCAATTTTCTTACCTGCCACATCAAGGACTGCCTGGGGCTCCTCAGTGGAGACAGACTAAAATCCCTGGGCTGTCTCAGTCACCCAGCATGGCCATCTTGGGAGCCGGTTTCCCACTTCCCCTTGGGGACTTGCCCTCTGTTTGCAGGCTGGGCATTGCCTGGGGGGCTCTTTCTGGCAATCTCAGGCCCAGTAGCCAGTTGACTTGCATTTTTAGCCTTCCCCTTGTCCCCTGTGGGTCCGCTGGTTAAGAATCTGCCTGCAACGCGGGAGACCTGGCTTGGATCCCCGGGTTGGGAAGATCCCCTGGAGAAGAAGGGAAAGGCTACCCACTCCAGTATTCTGGCCTGGAGATTTCCATGGACTGTATAGTCCATGCGGTCACAAAGAGTCGGACACAACTGAGCAACTTTCACTTGTTGATTTTACCTCCAGACAGATACTCGACTTTCTTGGCCCCCTTGGGTTGTTCTGAGGTCGCAAAGGCATGGCTGACTGCAGTGGCTCTCAGGTTTACGTAAGCCCTAGCCTGTCTTTTCTCACGCTGAGTCCTTTTTTTGCCTCCTCAGCCTGATCTCAATTGTTAAATATCCCAAAAGTCACCTCTAGGAGTTGGGGCATGGGGGTTTGTGGGCCAAATTGTAACTTTGGGGTTTTTTTGCCTAATATTGGGGTGGACTAGATGATAAAGTGTTGTTCCTGCAGGGACTGCCCAGAAGTGGAGGGATTTATGTTGGTATACTTTCTAAATAACTCTGCTAGCTGCCTGTGAACGATGGCTGGGTTTTCTTTCTCTTATTGGGTTACCTCTTTAACCCTTTCAATAATGACTGGTGTTTAGACACATTTTCTCATGATACACATTGGATCATGTTTCCTGGCTGTTGTTCCCACCTGGGAATTATAATTTGGGGGTTCCTGATTTGGGACTGCATTGCCATACATAGCATGATGTTCGGGTTGGTCTCTGGCAAGCTGGTCAGCGTGCTCCTGGGCTGTTGTCCAGATTCTCTGTTTTTCCCCAGGAGTACAGCAGGTGAATAGAACTACTTGGACATCTTTCTAAGTCAAGTCATAGACCAGGGCTAGGTCATGAAACCCTTCAACAAACTTACTAGGGTCTTCAGAAAATTGGCCCAGTCTCTGTTTGCATTGGCTAAGTCAGTTAAAGAGAACAGCACATGTATACTCTGATTGTTCCTTTACCATTTGCCACTTCCCTAACAGGGCATGATTTTTCCACTCCTTGGAGATAAGAAGTCCCACCATGGGTCACCCTGCAGGACTATTCTCTCGAATCTGGGATATCAGATTGTGCGATATAGGGGAACATAGGGAGGCAGAGTTGGGGATTGGTCAGAAGGACCAGGAGAAGCTGTTGGCTCTGGAGAATCAAGAGGCTCTGAGAAGTAGAGACCCTGTTAGGAGTGGGAGGAGCTGGGTTATCCTGACAGAATGGGAATCATCTAAGATGTCAGGAAAGTTTTCTGATTCCCCAGGCTTTAAATGGTAAGAGCCATATAAGGGCAGGATTCTGGTAAAGAAACAAACCAAAAGCTTGAACATAGGGAACCTCAGTCCATTTCCCATTTTGCAATAGTAAAGATCTAATTGTGAGATATTATAATAATTTAGGGACCCATTTGCAGGCCATTTTTCTCCATTTCCCAGCTAATACAAAGGTCAGGCACTGCTACGGTAAGATTTTTCTCCTTTCTTAGCCCCTCTGTCTTAAAAAATTTCTAGTTCCTAAGAATACACTCAAGGAGTGTTTCTTCTAGCTTTGAAGGGGACCCTCCCATGTCGAGTAACCTGCAACCGAGAACAGAGTGCTCCTAGAAGTGTAATCCAGCCTCCTAGGTACCTTTAGGAGGCACTGGAAGGGGTTCTGAGCATCCCTGGGGTTCTCTTCAATCTTATTGCTTGACGGGGTTTTGAGCATCTTCTGCTCCCCCATCGAATCACGGTCAGACGTTTCTCTGGCCCCCTTGATACCCTGTGCAAGGTGCCCAACCCAGCACCACTGGAGAAGGACTTTTGAGCCAGTATAGACTGGTTGTCAGGGCTTGGCTTAGGAAGGAATCCCTTACCTGGAAAATCCCAAGGACAGAGGAACCTGGCAGGCTACAGTCCATGGGTCAGAGAGTCAGACACGATTGTGCATGCACACACATGCACACACATACTTTGTTTATAGAGCTTATGTCCTGTGATAAGTCTCCCTACGCTGGGGTGTATTCCTTGAGACTGAGCATCTATGACGTTCATCATTTGGGCCTTTGGGGGTGGCCAGCCCAATAGGCTGTCCACAGCAATATGGAGGTTGCCAAGGCCTGGAGTAAGGGAGGGGTGGGTTCTGATAGATGCAAAGAGAAATGCTTGCAGAAACTGGAGTTGGGCGATCAGAAGATGGCATGGGGTTCAGGGCTCGCAGGCCAAGTGGGGAAACCCTCATAGTAAATTTCTGGGCATTTAGTAAGGTGGGAGACTAGACAGCAGAAAATTCAAAATCCTTTGCCCTGTCTGTCTTGCAGCTAAGACAGAAGTGGGTACCATCTGGGTTCTGTCTGACACGGGCACCACTGGGGTTGATGGTGGTAGGGTCGCAGTGTAGGGATGTTGTCCAGGAAACGCTTTCCTGAAAGGGCGCAGAGATCTGAGGTGAGAAAGAAACCTAGTTGTGTGAGGGAAGTGGAAGAAAAAGGCACAGTGAGGGGTTCCATGTGGGACAGACAGAGCGAGCGAGAGAATGAGTGTGAGAGAGGGAGAGAAAGAGACACAAAAGACGCCTTGGGTTCCCAAGACTGAAGCTCACCGGGGCTGAGAAGGGAACCATGGGTGTGTGACTCTCAGGCAGATGCAGCCAAGGGGAGCGTGGGGCGAGAGGAGACAGGTCCGAGGATCCAGCACGTAAGGGCAAGCACAGCATCCCCGAGTCCACAGACATTAGTGGTGCCCGCTGGGAGCTGCCAGGGCGTGTGGGGCCGGATGGGGGCTCCAGCAGCTGAGGCAGTAACTGTGCTGGAGCCGGGCAGAGGGTCAGGGGCAGCCCTGTCCATGAGATGGGAGAATGTGGGGTCCAGGAGGAGTTTCTAGTTCGGATGGAAGACACCTGAGGAGTCTTTACTGCTGATGGGAAAGCCTTGGACAGACAGAAAGGCTGCCCAGAGTGACCTGAACTTCCAGTCTAGCATATCTGGGAGGGGACAAAGTCTTCCAGGATGGAGGTGACCCCCCCACCCACCCACTAAGCCCAGCGGCCTGAGGAGTCAAGGAGGTGACAGTCACCAGCTGGAGAGGGGACAAGCAGGTCTGTCCTGCACAGTTCTCCGGGAGCCTGGGAGCTGTGGGGGGCTGGCCTGAGGCTCACCCCCGCTCTTCCCTTTTCTCCCCACCTCTCTCCTTCTCTCCCTTTCCTCTCTCTGACCTGAAGTCACAAATTATCTTCTAGCTTAGTTTTGCTTCTCACATTAACGTCCAGACAGCACTGTCCAAGGGAAATATAATGGGACTTACAGGTTTCCAGCGGTCATATTTTTTAAAAAGTAAAACAAACAAAAACCCAAACAAGGACTTCCCTGGTGGTCCAGTGGTTGAGAAGCAGCCTCCCAATGCAGGGGACACAGATTCGATCCCTGGTCTGGGAAGATTCCACATGCCTCACAGCAATTAAGCCCATGCTCTGCAACGGGGAGAGACCACCACAAAGAGAAGCCTGCACACCGCAACCAAGACCCAGCACAGCTGAAAATAAAAATAAGTAAAAATTAAAAAAAAAAAAATCCCAGGTGAAGTCAATTTTAGTAACATTTTATTTAGCCCAATATATACAAAATATTATCTTGACATAAAACCAATAGAAAAATTAGATAATTTTACATTTTTTTTCATAGTAAGACTTCAAAATCCGGTGTATATTTTATGGTTGTATAATAGAATATCTCAATTCAGGTACTAGATTTTCATTGCAAATACTTGGCCTGTATCTAGAGTTCATAAAATCTACATTTGAAAAGGCAGGTTCACATACCCACGGGCTCCAACACACAGCATCAGTTTTCCCGTGATGGTCTGAGACCCTGCTGGCCTGCAAGCCCATGGCCCTGGGCTCTGCCCTGGAGCTTTCCTCCTGAGCACCTAGCATGCTCTGTAACGACGTCTGCCTTCGTCACTGCTGCTGTTCTCAACGATCAGTGCGCATGGGTGAGTACCCACAGCACACTTGCTGAATAAACATATTTACACCAACATTTAAAAAACCCAGAATCTCCCCCTCTCCTTAGATGATGCCCTGGTCTACAAAGACGTAAGCTGTTGGAAAAGGGTGGGTCTTCCCCATTCTTCTCAGTGGTTGAGGGCAGAGAATTTTGATCCCATCGCCCCTGTGCACGGGAACAGCTGGGAAACAGGACAGCGCCCCCGTCCCGACCCGCTGGCACACCAAACTCCAGCCACACCCACACTTGCACCTGGCCCCCTCTCCACTCAGTCCTGACTTCCCCAGGGCTGCTTGAAAATAGTGCCAAAGGTGGCAGGGCTCACTTGGGTCCCTGGGTCATGTTTTCTGTTTGCCATGGGTTACTTTCAACCTGATCAGGACCTTTCTAGCGCCCCATAAAGACTCACCAGGACCAAGAGAGAACGGGACAGTTCCTGCTGAGTCAGGCCTCACTGGCCACCCCAAGCTCCAACCCCAGCCCGTCTGCCCCTCTCCAGCTCCTGAGACCCTGTCCGTCCTGCAAGGCTGGGGTGTTCCAGCTCAAGCCTGGGCTCTCTGCCTCTCAGCTGCATTCTTTCACTACCTTGCCTGCTTTGCACTTTCCTTTGCATCCCAGACTCCGAGCTCACCTGCCCATTTGCTTTGGCACCCAGTGGGAGGCTGGCAGAGCCCGAGCACCATCCCTGCTGGACACTGATGAGATCCAGAGGTCACTGAACTTGCAAAGTATATTTGTAGGGAATAAAATGTTCTCCCTGAAGGCAGGAAGACAGGGATACAAACGTGGTCCTCTAGGTGACAGGACAACAGCTTTGTCCCACAGACAATCCACCTCAGCACTGATCTGGAGGCTCTTGGGGCTGCTGCTGCCTGTCAGCCTATCTACAGATTATTGGATGGCTGGCACAAATCCTCTTGAAAATACAGCAAAGTTATGCGCTTGGTCATCTCCTAGGAGATGATACATAGTTTTATATCCTGGTGAGTCCTTCTATCACCTATAAGATGAAAATAAATTAGAACTCTTTTACACTGTTGAACAAGTTTAATAAAATGTAAAAGAACTTCACTACAACTGACTCATATTCATTCTTTCTTTGTGGTTGAGTAATGTTCCATTGTCTATATGTACCACATCTTTATCCATTCATCTGTCGATGGACAGCTAGGTTGCTTCCATGTCTTGGCTAAACAGTGCTGCTATGAATGCTGGGGTACCTGAGAGGATAGAGCCTGTTATACAGAGTGAGTCAGAAAAAGAAAAACAAATATTGTATGTTAATATATATGGAATCTAGAAAAATCGCATTGATGAGCTTATTTGCAGGGAAGGAATGGAGACGCGGACACAGAGAACGGGCTTGTGGACACAGTCGGGGAAGAAGAGGGTGGAATGAATTGACAGAGTAGCTCTGATATACTCTACCACGTGTAAGACAGATAGCTAGTGGGAAGCTGCTGTGTAGCAGGGGCTCAGGCTCGTGCTCTGCGACGATCTAGAGGGGTGGGATGGGAGGGGGCAGGAGGCTCGAGAGAGGGGGGATATATACACACACATATGTATGTATATATATATAATTATGGCTGTTTCTTGTTGTACAGCAGAAACCAACACAACACTGTAAAGCAATTATCCTCCAATTAAAAAACATTTTTTAAGTGTAAAATAACAATGATTTTCTATTTCAACTTCCCACTGAGCAACCAAAGAGCACAGCTGCAATTTATACAGGACCAGGGGCCAACTGCAGGGGCGGGGTGTCTGTCTCCCCACCTGAAACCACACAGGCCTTGGCTGTGAGGGGTTCAGTAAAAGGATGTGACAGGACTCTACCCTCATACACTGTTTAGGATCTTCTGCAGCCTTTGGCCAGCGTGCCAGGGACCAGCCGCCCCAGATGGTTGGCACCACCGCCAGGACGTCCTGGGAATGGTCCGAGAGGCCAGGGTGATCTACCTGAGGAGGCGGCACAGGGCAGGGTAGGAGCATGGCCCCGCACCCTTCTCGGGGGTGACAGTGGGCAGGGACCCCCCTGCCCCCATCGTGCCCAAAGTCAAGGCTCTCAAACGAGGAGGGAGGCGACATGGCCCCAGGAAAATGACCTTCCCAGGAGGACAGAGAAGGACTGGCGGGGAGAGGGCAGCACAGAGTTTGTACAACTTCATGGGGCATGCAGACCAGCCCCTGTTTTTTGCCAAATAATAAAATACCACCGAGCATGAACGCACAGGTGTCATCGCTCCTGCTTCCATCCAAGGCTCAGCCAGTTAAACTGACTCATCGAGGGCTGGCTGAGTGCTGGGCCTGCCTGCCCTTCCCCTGGAGACCAGCCAGCTTTGCAGGTCACCTGTGAGCCTGAGCAGTGGAGTCCAGCTCAGTGGCAATACGGTCAGAGGGTGTGTACTGGCTAAACAGAGCTCAGCAGGACATTTTTAAAATAGAGAAAAATGTAAAAACCTGGGTTAAATTTCTGAGACCATTTATTTCTCCTCGACCCTGAGGAGAAGAAACCTGCGGGGGTGGGTGGGACCTGCCCTCCCTCCACCCCTCCCTGTCCTGGGTAAGGTGGAGCTCTCCCCCAGGGGCCCTGGCCCTAGGGCTCCTGCAGGCCCTGGAGGGTGCTAGGCGGTGGCTTCATGTCACAGCATCCAGCATGGCTTGCTGAGAGATAACATCCAGGCAGCGGTCCTCAGAAACTCTGGTGTTCTCCCAGGGGCCTGTCCTCTCCAGAGTGGCCTGGAGAAGTTCTCGGATCCTCCGGTTTTCCTTGGACGTGGACTCCCACACAACCTCCAGCTCGCCTTCCACTTCTCTGAGAGAAATAAGTAATACAAAGAAAATGTTTAAAATAACACAATTTAATAAATACTTACAGAGCCCATAAGAATCGTAAAGTCACAAGAACCCAAATGGAAGAATGATTAATGTCAGAGAACAGAGCCCACGGTGTGTGGGTTCTGAAGCAGAGACTCCCAGTGTTGAAAGAAACCGGAAGTGCTCTGCAAACCAAACAAAAAACAAAGGCACAGGCTGAAAATGGCGTCTTAGCTCTCTTCTGTTTTGCCTTCTCCTTTATTTTGGCACCAGTGCACACCCTCTGTTCTCTGTGGCATTAATGTACAGCAATACCACGTAACAGCTACCGTGGCTGACACACAGCACAGCGTCCCGGCTGTGGGCGCCCACACAGCACGGGCCTTGCAGGCCTCTTCTATGTCCCCTCTGCCTGTCCCCACTGTGACCCGGCCAACACTCAGGTGCCTGCCAAACCTCCATCCACAGAGCCACTGATGGGCCCAGAGAGTGGGGCAGGGGGCAAGGAGGGGACTATGGGGAGTGGGGGTCACAGCCCAGGACACAGTGAAGACCGGCCCAGATTACGTGCCAGGAGGACGAGTGTCCAGAGGGATCCAAGGCCGCTGAAGAAGGAAAATCCTGAGCCAGGGCTCTGTGACGGGCCCCGCGTGGGGAGCTGAGGAATCAGGGCAGACAGGGCATGCGTGTCCTCAGGTGGCCCACCAAGGGGGCAGACCAGATAGCAGCCACTACCTCACGGGAGCCCCACGGGGAGGGAAAAGCAAGCCTCGGCCTTGGACGAGGAGCAGGCCTTGGGCAGGACAGCACGGCTGGGGAGGCGGCTCCTTCACGGACACTGCCAGTTGGTTATGCAAAATGCTAGAAACTGGGTTACCAGGTGGACTTAGAACTGTTGTCTAGAGAGGAGGACACCAACTTCCGGTGCCGGGGGCATAGGTTCGACTCCTGGTTGGGGAACTAAGATCTCACATGCACAGCCAAACAACAAAGAAAAAAATAAATTAAAAATAAAAAGAGGAGGCGACCAAGATTCAGGGAGGCCAGTGACATGCCCACTCATTCAATATCATTTTCCTTGTGAACTGTTGCTTCCTTCCAAAGCCCATGATGCCGAGTGCTGGGTACTATTTAATTAAACTATGTATAAAAATCCCCAGGCTTCTGGTTTTGGACAAAACACCCAAATGTTTGCAACATCATGATAATTTACAGCTAAACTCAAAACAAAGTGAGAAGGAAATTTCTAAGGGCAGAAGAAAAATATGAAGACTAAACCGAAGCAGAGGCGGGCAAACAAAATGCTGGCATTGCTCTGAGGACAAAAGCCCACGCTGTGTAGAAACCCAGGCTTCCAGAGAGAGGAGACTAGTCTTGGGCCCATGCAAACTGGGTGCAACAGAAAATCCCAGGGCTGACTCACGTCCATGGTCCTCTCCTCTTCTTCCTAGTGACACGCAACTGTGTATCCCAGAATCACGCAGGTAAGTGGAGACAGGTGAAGAACCCTCAAAGGAAGGATGCTTGGGTGGGAAAATCTGCCAGTCTTCAAAAGAAAGCTGCTCTGAGAGGCTCCTTGGGGGCTGTAGTCACTGATTTGTTCTCAAATGAACATGGGGTTTGAATCTACATTGTTTCCCACTGTAAAGCATCCCCAGGCCCTGACTGGAGTGAACCAAAAGTAAAAAGGCATTTTTGAGGCAATCATGGAAAAAACTCAATGGAAGAGTTAAAAGTACATTAGACACAACCAGAGGCAGAATTAATGAAGTGGAATATTGAGCAAACAGAAAAATATATGTTAAGAAGTTAAACATTAATTATAAATGTAATAATGGCATTGAGAATTTTTTTTTTTTTTTTTTTGCTGAGCTGCATGGCTTGGATCTTAGTTCTGCAACTAGGGACTGAAGCCACAGTGAATGCACAAAGTCCTAACCGTTAGACCGCCAGGGAATTCCCTGTGAATATTTTAAAAATCTTTTTGTATTAAAAAAAAAAAGCACTACAGTAGATTTTTTTTTTAAGTTAATAATAAAATTAAAGTGACTACAGGTTTGAAAGTACTCTCTGGCACCAAGAGAAGCAAATGCAAACCTTTTCTGGAGAAAAACATCCTCAATCCAGATCCCCAGGACTCCACAGGGTAAATTCAACCATTCATGGGTTCATAGTAAAAAAATTACAGTACATAGAATGAAATATGGAGAAGGCAATGGCACCCCACTCCAGTACTCTTGCCTGGAAAATCCCATGGACAGAGGAGCCTGGTAGGCTGCAGTCCATGAGGTCGCTAAGAATCGGACACAACTGAGTGACCTCACTTTCACTTTTCAGTTTCATGCATTGGAGAAGGAGGTGGCAACCCACTCCAGTGTTCTTGCCTGGAGAATCCCAGGGACAGAGGAGCCTGGTAGGAGGCCGTCTATGGGGTCGCACAGAGTCGAACACAACTGAAGCGACTTAGCAGCAGCAGCAGCAGAACGAAATAAGCCGCATAGGGCAAGAGTCAATAGAACCCCCAAATTCCAGATAAAGAAGCTGGCACAGAATATAAAATAACTATGAATAAAATGTTAAAGGAAATAAAAGACGTACTAAAGATAAGCAAAGATCAAGAATTTATTTTAAAAATCACTAGGGAGATTTTCAAAGGAACCAAATAGGACTTCTGAAATTGAAATATACAGTTGTTGAAATAAAAAATCTCAATGTCTGGGTTAAACACACACTGAACAAAACTGAAGAAAAAACTAGTAAATAGAAATATTGAGGAGAATTACAGAGAGTGTAGACCCCCCCCAAAAAAACCCAGGATATAGAAAGTGTAAGGGATAAGACACATGGAAGGTTCAGTAAGGAGGTATAACATACATTTAATCTGAGTTCCAGAAGGAAATCTAGACGCAATAAGGGGAAAAGACTTATCTCAAGAGATAATGACTGAAAAACTTCAAGAAGTGATGAAAGGCACAAAATCACAGATAAAGAGAATAACTTAAACCAAGTAGTTGAGTAAAACAAACTCATAGTTAAACAGAACGGAGGGGACTTCACTGGTGATGCACTGGCTCAGACTCTGTGTTCCTAATGCAGGGGACCCAAGTTTGATCCCCGGTCAGGGAGCTAGACCCTGCAGGCCACAACGAAGATCGAAGATCCTTCATGATACAACTAGGACTCGGTACAGCCATGTAAATAAATAAACATTCTAAAAACAACACAGTGGAGCTGCAGACTCTGAGAGTCAAGAGGAAATCTTAAAAGAGGCAAGAGATATGATGGATTGTCTAGTTTTAAAAATGACAAAAAAGACTTCTCAGCAGTAACAATGAAACAGAGGAGACAGTGAAATGTGGTGAGAGAAAAAGACTGTTGAGGTAGAACCCAGCTTCCAGCAAACATCAGCTCATAAGGATGCAGCCAAAATGCAGACACTGTCAGATAAACAAAAACTAAGAAAGCTTACTGTCACTAAAGAAACTTCTACAGTATGTACTTTAGGAAGGAGAAAAATACTCTGAGAAACAGGGTCTCAGATGCAAAAGAAAATAATAAGCAAAGAAACTGATACACTGTGGGTGAATCAAAATAAACAACTCTATTAAAACTAGTAATATGCAGTTTCTGGGGGTAAAATGATGATGTAAAATAGATCTTTTCTTTTCACCTTCATATATCTGTACTTACATGTAATGACAATAGACAAAAACAGCATACATGCTGAGTGGGGAAATAATTAGATTAGAGCGTTAGATCTTGTATTTGGTGGTAGAAATGCAGAGGCGCTGATCTAATTTTAGATTTTTTTAATGTTAAGTAACTATAGTGAAATTTCAAAGGGAACCACTAAAAGAATAAAAATAGAATGTCTAATTTTTGAACCATTAAAGGGCAAAAAAATAGAATAAGGGAAAAAGTATAAAACAAAGTTCCATTTTATTAATGCAGTTCTAAACCACTTGTCTGGCAAGAAGCTTGGTATCATCCCAACTTTTACAAAATGACTGTTCATGGTGGTAAGAACTTCTGTGACTATAGAAGACCTGTTAGATAACAGTTAACTCTGCCTGGCATTAAAAAGCGTCTGGCTGACAGAAAATAAACAGCTGTCTGCATTCTGCTTGGTATCTATCTAATACACAGATTCTATCATAACTTGAAGAAAATCACATCTGAATGTCATGCTTTCTCTCCATGCATCATGCAACATAAACATGTTGTTCCAGTCTGTCAAAGACAGCACAGCCATTCTGAACAGGCCACCTTAAACGTGGACCCGGACTACTGGAGGGGACCGCCATGCTCACCTTCACAACACGTGTGCTGTTTCCCAGGGCTGGTTCTCAACACACTGGCAATACCTGCTCCGTCACACGGGGAGCCACAGCGAACATGATATACCCATAATCTCCTGACTGTGATCTTACAAAAAGGGAAGAATCTGAAACTTTAAGGTTCTCAGAAACGAAAACGTAATAGCAGAAATAAAATATTTAATCAAAAAAATTCAAAGTCTCCCAAGAAGATGGAATAAAATAAAAATATTAAAGAGATGGAAAAGAGGGGGAGAGGGGGAGGACAATGGGAGGCCTGGATTGACTTAGGAAGCCCAGTATTCAAACAGCAAGAATTTTTAAGGGAGGGATAAAAGAAAATGAAGACCTGGGATCTAATGTACAGCATGGAGACGACAGTTAACAGTTCTGTATGTCTGAAAGTTGCTAACAGAGTAGATCTTAAGTGTTCTCACCACCACCACCACAAAAAATGGTAATTATGTGAAGCGAAAGCTATGTTAACCTTATTATGATAATCATTTTACAATATATATGTAAATCAAACCATCACACTGTATACCTTAAATTTATACAAGGTTATATGTCAATTACTAGGGGAAATCTTTTAAAAGAAAAAAAAGAGAGAGAGAATGGAGGAGCAAATACAAAACAAGGTCAGGATTTCCCTAGTGGGCCAGTGGTTAAGATTCCACCTGTCAGTCAAGGAGACACACAGGTTTGATCCCTGGTCTGGAAAGACCCCACCTGCTGCAAGGCAGCTAGGCCCGTGTGCCACACTACTGAGCCCTAAAGCCTGCGTTCCATAACAAGGGCGAGAAGCCCATGCACCGCAACCAAGACCCGGTGCAGCCACAGATAAAAGAGTATTTTAAAATATCAAGACCAACATTAAAATCAGACAAAACTAAAATGTAAAAACAAAAATAAGCAATCAAATGAACAAAAAACAGGTCCAGAGCATGTTACTGGAAAAATCTTACCAAACATTCAAAAACCACAAACCACCCAGGGGCTGGGGCGGCCAGACCTTTTCTGCTGCAGCGCCTTGTCCAGGATGTCCTGCTTGTCCAGGAGCATCCGATGGAGGTGCCTCATCTCCTGCTGGTACTGAGCTGACTTGCTAGCGAAGTCCTCCTGCTGCTCTGTCAGATGATGATTCATGTCGTCCAGCTTCAGCGCCATCTGCTTCTTGTACCCCTGGGGACGAGGATGGACTCAGTGAGGGGATGCTGCCTGGGGCCCAGGGTCTGGCTTTGTGGATTGCTCCTTCCCCACTCCTAGGCCTATCAGAGCCCCTGAACTGAGTAACCCCTGGACAGGTCTCATCTGGGAGGGCAAGTTGGATCACAAAAGTCATCACAAAGTAATAAAGGAATTTCAAGTATATTAAAAAGAATTTCTGACTTGTACCATGCCTAGTTTTTTACATGCTACAAATAAAAATTAAAACAGAAAGACCTGGCAAGGACTGTCACACTCTCTTGGTAAACAGATGACTGAGATAAAAGCCTGATTCACTTATTTTCCTTCTTACATATCTATTGTTTAGTATTTAAAGTTAATAGATTTTCCACTGAGCATTTCCAAAACTGCTGTCACACAGATTTTAACTTTGTAGTTCAACTACAAAGATTTAATTTTGTAGTTAGTCACAAAAGATTCAGTTCTCCTTAGAAATTATGACATCCAAGAACCTACTACAGTATGACTCAGGAAACTCAAACAGGGGCTCTGCGACAATCTAGAAGGGTGGGGTGGGGAGGGAGCTGGGAGGGAGGTTCAAGAAGGAGGGGACATATGTATACCTGTGGCTGATTCATGTTGAAATCTGGCAGAAAACAACAAAATTCTGTAAAGCAATTATCCTTCAATTAAAAAATAACTTCAAAAAAAAAAGAACCTACTTTATACAGCACAGGGAACTCTATTTAATACTTAGTAATGACCGATATAGGAAAAGAACCTAAAAAGAGGGGATATATGTGTATATATATATATAACTGACTCACTTTGGTATATACCTGAAACTAACACAACACTGTGCGGTAGTTTGAGCATTCTTTGGCATTGCCTTTCTTTGGGATTGGAATGAAAACTGACCTTTTCCAGTCCTGTGGCCACTGCTGAGTTTTCCAAATTTGCTGGCATATTGAGTGCAGCACTTTCACAGCATCATCTCTCAGGATTTGAAATAGCTCCACTGGAATTTCATCACCTCCACTAGCTTTGTTCGCAGTGATGCTTTCTAAGGCCCACTTGACTTCACATTCCAGGATGTGTGGCTCTAGGTCAGTGATCACACCATCGTGATTATCTGGGTCGTGAAGATCTTTTTTGTACAGTTCTTCTGTGTATTCTTGCCATCTCTTCTTAATATCTTCTGCTTCTGTTAGGTCCATACCATTTCTATACTTTATCAAGCCCATCTTTGCATGAAATGTTCCCTTGGTATCTCTAATTTTCTTGAAGAGATCTCTAGTCTTTCCCATTCTGTTGTTTGCCTCTATTTCTTTGCACTGATTGCTGAGGAAGGCTTTCTTATCTCTTCTTGCTATTCTTTGGAACTCTGCATTCAGATGCTTATATCTTTCCTTTCCTCCTTTGCTTTTCGCTTCTCTTTTTTTCACAGCTATTTGTAAGGCCTCCCCAGACAGCCATTTTGCTTTTTTGCATTTCTTTTCCACAGGGATGGTCTTGATCCCTGTCTCCTGTTCAATGTCACGAACCTCATTCCATAGTTCATCAGGCACTCTGTCTATCAGAACTAGGCCCTTAAATCTATTTCTCACTTCTACTGTATAATCATAAGGGATTTGATTTAGGTCATACCTGAATGGTCTAGTGGTTTTCCCTACTTTCTTCAATTTAAGTCTGAATTTGGCAATAAGGAGTTCATGATCTGAGCCACAGTCAGCTCCTGGTCTTGTTTTTGCAAAGAAAGGCAATGCCAAAGAATGCTCAAACTACTGCCCAATTGCACTCATTTCACACGCTAGTAAAGTAACGCTTAAAATTCTCCAAGCCAGGCTTCAGCAATATGTGAACCGTGAACTTCCTGATGTTCAAGCTGGTTTTAGAAAAGGCAGAGGAACCAGAGATCAAATTGCCAACATCCGCTGGATCATGGGAAAAGCAAGAGAGTTCCAGAAAAACATCTATTTCTGTTTTATTGACTATGCCAAAACCTTTGACTGTGTGGACCACAATAAACTGTGGAAAATTCTGAAAGAGATGGGAATACCAGAACCACCTGATTTGCCTCTTGAGAAATTTGTATGCAGGTCAGGAAGCAACAGGTAGAACTGGACATGGAACAACAGACTGGTTCCAAATAGGAAAAGGAGTATGTCAAGGCTGTATATTGTCACCCTGCTTATTTAATTTATATGCAGAGTACATCATGAGAAACGCTGGACTGGAAGAAACACAAGCTGGAATCAAGATTGTCGGGAGAAATATCAATAACCTCAGATATGCAGATGACACCACCCTTATGGCAGAAAGTGAAGAGGAACTAAAAAGCCTCTTGATGAAAGTGAAAGTGGAGAGTGAAAAAGTTGGCTTAAAGCTCAACATTCAGAAAACGAAGATCATGGCATCCGGTCCCATCACTTCATGGGAAATAGATGGGTAAACAGTGGAAACACTGTCAGACTTTATTTTTCTGGGCTCCAAAATCACTGCAGACGGTGACTGCAGCCATGAAATTAAAAGACGCTTACTCCTTGGAAGGCAAGTTATGACTAACCTAGATAGCATATTCAAAAGCAGAGACATTACTTTGCCAACTAAAGTTCGTCTAGTCAAGGCTATGGTTTTTCCTGTGGTCATGTATGGATGTGAGAGTTGGACTGTGAAGAAGGCTGAGCGCCAAAGAATTGATGCTTTTGAACTGTGGTGTTGGAGAAGACTCTTGAGAGTCCCTTGGACTGCAAGGAGATCCAACCAGTCCATTCTGAAGGAGATCAGCCCTGGGATTTCTTTGGAAGGAATGATGCTAACGCTCAAACTCCCAGTACTTTGGCCACCTCATGCAAAGAGTTGACTCATTGGAAAAGACTCTGATGCTGGGAGGGATTGGGGGCAGGAGGAGAAGGGGATGACAGAGGATGAGATGGCTGGATGGCATCACCGACTTGATGGACGTGAGTCTGAGTGAACTCTGGGAGCCGGTGATGGACAGGAAGGCCTGGTGTGCTGCGATTCATGGAGTCGCAAAGAGTCGGACACGACTGAACAACTGAACTGAACTGAATACAACACTGTAAATCAACTACACTCCAATAACAAAATTAAAAAAAAAAAGAAATCATGACATTCAATTTGTACATCTTTTCTGACCCAAGAGTCATTCGTTTACTGCAGTTTTTACATGTCCAGGTGAAGGAATATTTTTCACTCTCATTTTATTTATTTCTGGTATTCATTTTTTTGGTCAACAGATATCTATCTTATTTCTACTTTGGAAGCTTCCTGAAACTTTATTTTTTGGTAGCCAATCTACAATCAATTTTTGTGACTGTTCTCTATATATTTATGTCTATGTAGACATAGATATATACGGGCTTCCCAGGTGGTTCCAATGGTAAAGAACCTGCCTGCCAATGTAGGAGACATAAGAGACGTGGGTTTGATCCCTGGGTCAGGAAGATCCCTTGGAGGAGGGCATGGCAACCCACTCCGGTATTCTTGCCTGTAGAATCCCATGGAGAGAAGAGCCTGGCAGACTACAGTTCATAGGGTCGCAGAGTCAGACACAACTGAAGTGACTTAGCACGCATGCACATAGGTATATACACATAAATATCTTACAGATTATGCTGTAAAATTCTGTATGTTTACTCTTGTATAACATTGTGATCTGTCCTGGACGAAGAGAAGTGGATTAAAGCTCCACTAAGCTTCCATTTCCCCTTGTATCTCCTGCAGTTTATAAGTTTTGGTGTTATTTAGTATACAGACATTCATAACTACTATATATATTTAAAAAAATTTTTTTTTGATGGGCACCATTTTTAAAGTCTTTTATTGAATTTGTTACAATATAGCTTCTGTTTGTTTTTTTAGCCCTAAAGCACATAAGATCTTAGCTTTCCAACCAGGAATTGAACCTGAACCCCCTTCATTGAAAGGGGAAGTCTTTTCTACTGGACAGCAGGGAAGTCCCAATAACTACTATTATTAATTGTAGTCTTTAGCATTATTAAGACCTCCCCCCGCACTTTATTTTTCCTTTGGTTTCATTTAGTGCTTTGGCCCAAATTTTCTCTTAGCAGATGTAAAGGTCACAGCTTGGCTTTCTTCTTGTTTGCATAAACCTGTATTATCTTCACTCATCCTTTTAATCTTTCTGAAGTACTGTTCCTTCTGGTCTCTTGGTTCTAGCATGTAAATAGTGTTTTGCTTACTTTCTTTTAATAGGTAAATTAAGCTCATTTACATTTTCTTATACTGCAGATTTATCTGGTCTTAATTTTATTTTATGTTTTATTGTTTAACACATTTTTTAGGACTTTAATGTAGTCTATTTTCTCTGCTGTTGTATTTTGCTATTTAGGTATGAACCTCTTTAGATTCCTGTAGTTACTTTCATGTTTATGTCTGTATATTACATGTCCTTATTCCTCTCACTTATTAAAATTAACAATGTTGGCTCTGAACAATTTTTTCTTCATTCTTCCCCTATTTAAATATGCTAAGTTCTTCCTACTTGATTTTTATCTTTATTTTTGTAAAGACATTATTTCCTACTTTTATTTTTTTCATTGTTCTCCTCATTCTATTTATTTTTTAAACTTTTTATTTTGTATCGGGGTATAGCCTATTAACAATGCTGTGATAATTTCAGGTGAATAGCAGAAGGGCCTCAGCCATACATATACACGTATCCATTCTCCCCCAAATTTCGCTCCCATCCAGGCTGTCACATAACATTGAGCAGAGTTCCCTGTGTTACACAGTAGGTCCTTTTTGGTTATCCAATTTAAATACAGCGGTGTGTACAGGCAACCATAAGTGTGTTCTCTAAGTCTGTGAGTCTCTTTCTGTTTTGTAAGAAAGGACATTTGCATCATTTCTTTTTAGATGCCACATATGAGGGATGTCATAGGATATTTCTCCTTCTCTGTCGGACTTGCTTCACTCAGTATGACAATTTCTGGGTCCATTCATGCTATTATTTATTCTTGGCTGTGCTGGGTCTTCACTGCTGCATGTGGGCTTTCTCCAGTCGTGGCAAGCAGCTGCGACTCTAGTTACGGTGCTCAGGCCTCTCACTGCGGTGGCTTCGCTGGTTGCGGCACGAGGGCTCCAGAGCGTGGGCTCAGTACTTGCAGCCTGGCTTAGCTGCCCTGTAGCATGTGGAATCTTCTGGGACCAGGGATGAAACTCGTGTCCCCTGCATTGGCAGGCAGATTCTTAACCACTGGACCACCAGGGAAGTCCTTGATTTTTCATCTTTAAACCATATCCTTTGACCTCTTAGTTATTACAGATAAAGCAATCAGCAAGTTCATTCTATTTTCTGTCTTTCTTCCCCATTCACCTATCACTTTTTCCTTGCCTGTATTATTTCTACATTGTCAGGTTGTATTATATCTACATTTTATTGCATCAGCCTTATGCCTGCTTCCTAAAAGTCTTAGTTCACAGTTGAATATATTCTTTGCTCATGAGCAATACTTTTTTTAAATCTGCTCAATTATTTCTTGGCTGAACTCAAGTTGATTGATCCTTAGGAAAGGTTTATGGAAGAAAAAAAATAAGGTTCCCAGAATTCTTACATGGTCAAAACTATCTGTGAGCAGCCTGGCTGAGTGTAACATCGTTGAGTATGCATAGACAGAATTCCACTGCTCTCTGGCATACAGTGTTGCTGTTGAGAAGTATGAAGTCAACATGACTTTCTTTTTTTATGTCTTGATCTTTTACCTGGATGTCCAAGGTATTTTTTCTCCTTCTTTTTTTTTTTTTGGTCACCTCAAGCAGCTTTGGATCTTACTTTCCCAAGCAGGGATTGAACCTGAGCCCCTTGAAGTGGAAATGCAGAGTCCTAACCACTGGGCCACCAGGGAATTTCCCAAGGTAATTTTTCTTTATCTTGAAGTCACAGGTCTTGGTGTCAATTTTCTAGGCCCATCCTGGGTCAGTTTCCCTTTCAAGACATAGATTTAACTCTTTATTTATGTCATGAAAAGTTTACATAAATTGCAGCAATGTCTTTTTCAATCCATCTCCCAGAATTATTGAAATAAAAAAATAAACAAATGGGACCTACTATAACTCAAAAGCTTTTGCACAGCAAAGGAAACAAAAAATGAAAAGACAACCCACAAATTGGGAGAAAATATCCACAAATGATGTGACCACCAAGGGATTAGTCTCCAAAATCTACAAACAGCTCATGATGCTTAACAGCATCAAAACAGACAACCCAACCAACGAATGGCCAGAAGACCTAAATAGACATTTCTCCAAAGAAGGCATACAGATGGCCAAGAAGCACATGAAAAGATGTTCAACACTGCTAATCATTAGAGAAATGCAAGTCAAAACTAAAATGAAATATCACCTCACACCAACCAGAATGGCTATCATCAAAAAATCCACAAACAACAAATGCTGGAGAGGGTGTGGAGAGAATGGAACCCTCCTGCACTGCTGGTGGGAATGTAAACTGGTATAGCCACTATGGAGAACAGTACGGAGGTTCCTTAAAAAAGTAAAAATAGAGCTACCATGTCACCCTGCAATCCCCCTCCTGGGCCCATATCTGGAGAAAAACATGATCCAAAAGGATATATGCACCCCAATGTTCATTGCAGCACTGTTTACATCAGCCAAGACACGGAAGCAACCTAAATGTCCATCGACAGAGGAGTGGATAAGGAAGATGTGGTGCGTATATACAACAGAATACTACTCAGAATGAAATGACGTCATCTGCAGCAGCATGGGTGGATCTAGAGAGTATCATGTGGAATGACGTCAGTCAGACAGAGAAGGAGAAGTGTCATATCATGCCTTATACACGGAATCTAAAAAAGAAATGATACAAATTCACTTCTAAAACAGAAAGAGACTCACAGGCTTAGAGATGAATCCACGGTTGCCTGGACACACCGCTAGACTTGAAATGGATAACCAATAAGGACCTACTGTATAGCAAGCACGTGGAGCTCTGCTCAGTGTTCTGTGGCCGCCAGGGTGGGAGGGGAGTGTGGGGGAGAATGGACACACGTATGTGTGTGGCTGAGTCCCTTCCCTGTTCACCTGAAACTATGACAACATTGTTAATTGGCTATACCACGACACAAAATAAAAAGTGAAAAAAGAAAACCAGATCAAGAAAATGCTGGAGGAGAGCTGAAGATGCAGGGGATTTACTGGTTCTGAAACATCAGTACTCAGGGGCATGGTGGACCAATGTGGGATGGTGGAGTGGTCAGGGGCAAAGGTGGGGCTTGTATTAAGGATGTAGAGATACTCAAGGGATGATGGTGCTATTGAAAACAGATGGCCAGAGCAGATTATTGTTACAGCAATGGTGGAAAAATAAATTGAGCTGGCAGATTAGGTTCTGATGAGAAATGGTACAGAACCCATTATTAGTCAGATTACTTTGTGAGTCTAGACGATGGTAAACTCCCAAACTACAGCCATTATGCTGTTAGCACTGGAGTTGCTGAAAAATGTGCACAAATTGATTTTAGAAGTCCAAATGTTCATCCCATGAGATCCTAAAATCCAATTCCTTTACAAAGGAAACCATTGAGCAGATTTTAAAATAAAGTTAGTTGTATAAGAGGATATTCATTGAAATGTTATACAGTAGTAAAAGTATAAAAATTTTTTTAAGTTTATGAATAAAAACTTTTAAGAAGTACTGTTTCTGCCAGAGAAACAAAACTGCTTTACTCTGTGGACGATTAGGGACACATGTATGCAAAATGGGTCATTTTCTTAAACATGGAAATCTGACCCCAGGTAGCCAGTTTCCAGGTGAAACTGGCTAAATGTCTGCGTACCTTAATTTTCTCTTTCAACCTTCCCAAGCGAATACTGTCTTCTGTCATTCTGTTGAGAACTCCATGGTTCTCACTTTCTAAACATTTAGCCTATGGAGTAAAGCAAGAAGAAAAACAACAAAGGCTTCTTAGTTTAATAGAAAACTTAAAATATTAAAACATTCTTCTGCTAAGAGTATTATTACAAAGAGTATTACCATTCTGCCACTTCCCATCTCCAGATTCCTAACCCCTGTGTGAGGGCTGTGGGCAGAACTTGGACCAATAGCTGAGGGCGGGAAGAGCCAAGAGTGGCATGCTGGGCACCCCTCCTGCACCCAAAGGCAAATCCAAATCCCTCAAACAAGGGGGATGTAAACTTTCAGCACCTTTTCTATTCTCAGGAAATATACCATTCCTTTCATCACATCCAAAGAGTAAGTGCCAAGATGCAAATCATCAGGGAATGTTTAACAGGAGGATTCCTACATGCTGTTTCTCATAAATCCTCTGTTCCTTATTAGTTTCTGTCATCAGAAATCAGTGGAGCGGCAAGCCACTCCCAGGACTGAGGTCATGATATGAGACAGGCTTGAATCTCCTTCAGTAAAGACAGAACTGCTTAGTCTCCACCCTCTTGAGATATGGATTGTCTCCTGACCTTGTGACCATTATTAATCCCTTGTTCCCTTGGTAACGGTTGGTGGATGTTTGGTTTGCTGATCTTTATCATTGTCGAAAGAAATTTCTTGTACAACAGCCTATATATACTCACAGAAAGACCATTAAAGCACCTTTGCTCCATCAGACCTTGGGTCTCCGTGTCTTTCTTTTCTCTCTCTCTCTCTCTCTCCCCCCCTCCCTCTGGCTCTCTCACTTTCTAATCGTCAACTCCGGACCACCAGGTTCCGGTCCATTAAAGGACTCCAACAGCAAATAAACTTCTCACTTGACTATTTGAGTAATTAATAAAATTAAGGATAACAAGATGAAGGCACAATGCCATTCTCCAAACCAAATGTGACAGGCAGGAGATCCAAGAGGGATGTCACTAAAGTGGAATGACTTAGATTAACACCCAGATGGGACACAAACTTCTACGTATTATAAATTAACTGTTTCAAATGGTAAAAAAAAAAAAAATTAAGTAAAGGTGAGCATTCCTTCTAAGGTAATACAATAGTGTCAACTGATTTTCTAGAAAGTTAAACTAAGACCCAGGTAATAAAACTTGCCATAAGTCACATGGAAAACCCATCCTAAAGGTAGGATTAGAAATGAAGATGCCAGTAACAATAAAGTAAGATATAAGGGGCTCTCACAAGGCCCAGGACAGGGTAACGTAGGGGTGAGTACTCCTGTTGTAGCTGCCTCTTTGTGCCCCTTTGTGAAGAAGGCTGAGCGCCGAAGAATTGATGCTTTTGAACTGTGGTGTTGGAGAAGACTCTTGAGAGTCCCTTAAACTGCAAGGAGATCCAACCAGTCCATTCTGAAGGAGATCAGCCCTGGGATATCTTTGGAAGGACTGATGCTAAAGCTGAAACTCCAGTACTTTGGCCACCTCATGCGAAGAGTTGACTCATTGGAAAAGACTCTGATGCTGGGAGGGATTGGGGGCAAGAGGAGAAGGGGACAACAGAGGATGAGATGGCTGGATGGCATCACCGACTCAATGGACGTGAGTCTGAGTGAACTTCGGGAGTTGGTGATGGACAGGGAGGCCTGGCATGCTGCGATTTATGGGGTCGCAAAGAGTTGGATACAACTGAGCGACTGAACTGAACTGAAACTGTGTCACTGGGATGAATTCTATTGAACACAGATAGAATTCTTTTCTTTTCAACCTGATTTTTAAAGTATTTATTTACCTGGCTGTGCCAGGTTCTCAGCTGTGGTGCATGTGAGGAAACTTACCAAAAACACAAGGTTGTCACGCTCCTGGGTTACATTCTCTGCCAGGCCAACAAGATTTGCCAGGTACTGGTGAGCGGACATTTCATTCTCCATGGCTTTTTCCACCTGCTTTTTGAGGACATCAATTTTCTTTTGAGATCTCCTAGAGAGTGCCCCCAAATGGTGGAATAAAAAAATGTATTAGCCTGCATGGCCAGGGCACAGTGAATATCTGTATTATAAAAACAGCAAGTATGTGAGCATTTAAGTATATTCTTCATCAACCTCAATCTTCCATGAAGTTTCAAAGTGAGAATAGGTACCTGAATTTAATTTTAAAGGAAGCATTAACTATTGACTTCAAGACAAGAGAAACTGCAAAATGTTTAACCCAAGTAACAGGCTAATATTATATTAATTTTTGGCTTGTGTTCTTTAAAAGGCATTTGTGAAAAAGAAATCCATTAATCCCTGGATTAGACTTTTGGGAAACACTTAGTAAAGAACTTCAAGAAATTTCAGATTCTTAAGGGTCATCATTATAACATTGGTCATATTTTATATTTTGATATTTAATAATCTCATTTATCCCTTTCCATTTCATTGCCAATATGAGAAAAAGAAAAGATAAAGAATATGAAATAGAATATTCAATGGTCTTTTTTTAACTATTAAAAAAAGAAAAACAGTTTAAGAGAAAAAAAAACCTACCTATTTATTTTCTGTGCCTTTTCGAGTTCAGCTTCCAGTGCCTTGTTTTTAGCCATCAGATTTTTCTTCTCTAAGAGCAGGCTCTTTTTCTGTACTTGCAGGGCTGCCAGCTTTTCCATCAACTCTTCCATCTCAGCATTTTCTTTCTCTTCTTCTTTCTGCAACTGGCTGATGGACAAAAATATCACCAGCTTGCATCCAATACAGTGAGGTTAAATGAGGTGGCCACTGCCAGGCAGCCCGGGGGGGTCCTTTGGAGGCCTCTGTGGGAACAGCCTCAGGCAACCCCTGGGGGAGTTGGTGGGGAGTTCCTGCAGGGCAGCAGAGAGGGCCTGGCTGTAGACATACTCCTCTGATGGTGATGATCTCATCCCTTTTTCTGCTCACAATTTTTGTTCATGTCTCTGTGTATGTATATAAATATAGTTAAAGGAAATCAATCCTGAATATTCACTGGAAGGACTGATGCTGAAGTTGAAGCTCCAATACTTTGGCCATCTGATGTGAACGAAGAGCCAACTCATTGGAAAAGACCCTGATGCTGGTAGAGACTGAAGGCAGGAAGAGAAGGGGACGACAGGATGAGATGGTGGGACGGCATCAGTGGACGTGAGTCTGAGCACACTCCAGAAGCCTGGCGGGCAACAGTCCATGGAGCCGCAGAGTCGGACACGACTGAGCGGCTGAACAGCAAAAACAAATACTCCACTCCTTTCAGAAAGAATTTAAGACAGCTCTTTTTTTTTCTTAACACAGTTATAACTGCCCCTCCCTCAAATCCGAAGGCTAAAACAAATTTTATTTCAGACTTAAATAATTATGTTTTTTTTGATAAACAAACGATAAAACAAGGAGGGCATACAAATAGTATATAATTCTGGCAAAATGATGCTTGAAAGAAGATTGTTCCTTCACTGGTTTTCTTGCTCAATTTTCCTGAAATAACCGAGAATGAACAGGTATGGCCACACACCCAGAGGCTACTGGGTGAGATGCTGAGAGATGGGGGCTCTCCAGGTACCACGGAGTCTCTTTGGGTACCACATGGGGCTTCCTTCCTGGCTGGCTGGCTACTGAACAAGCCTCACACTGCATATGTTTGGGGTTGGCCTCACTTGCCACACAATTTCAATGACTTCAGCCTGAGTTGGCTCCCTAAACAGTAATTTTCTAAACAGTTTCCACTTTTCCACTGTTTCCTAGTTCACTAGTTTCAGTTAGTCAAAGAGTGGACACCCCACAGAATTGATGTTTGAATTAAACTCACCTTTTATCTTTTTATTTGCTGTTTTTTTTAATAATCTTTTTATTTTATATTGGAGTAAAGAAGATTAACAATGGGATAGATTCAGGTAGATAGCAAAGGGACACAGCCATACATATACATGTATCCATTCTCCCCCAAACTCCTGCCCGGTCCAGGCTGCTACATAACACTGAGCAGAGTTTGAGTTCCCTGTGCTATAAAGTAGGTCCTTGTTTGCTATCCATTCTAAATACACAAGTGTGTACATGTTGATCCCAAACTTCCTAACTACCCCTTCCTTCCATCTTTCCCTCCTGGTTCTCTGCTGTTTTTTGTTTGGATTTTAGAATTTTATTTAAAAGTGTTTTCATCGCTCACTTGGTAGCAAAATCTAGTTCACAAAATCAATCAAAAAGTTCATAATGAAGAGCAACCAAAGACAACAGGAAATGCTGGGAAAGTGCTGCTGGGTGTGCACAGCTACCTGAGAGAACAATATGTCAAAATCTAAAATGTGCAATTACTCTATGGCCAAACAATGCCACCTCTACCTATATATTTAGGGAAACATTAATCTGCACAAGAAAGTTTACTGGGGCATTGCTTAATGGAACAAACTTAGAAACAAGTAAAATGTAGCATTTCATATGGAGAACATCTGTAAACTGAATGGGAAAAAACTCCAAAAGCAAAAACCTATCAACTTGGCATTGTTTACCCAGTGAAATTATCAATAAAGTTTAATGATTTTTCCAATAAAAGTACTGTGAATCTTTCTATTCCTATTTGTGAGGCTTTGTTAACAGTACCTCCCTTCCTCCTTTCCTTTTTATTGCAGGGGAGGGGAGGGATTCTTCTTCAAAATGTCACTGTCTATATATTTATTCCTACAAAGAAATATGATTAAATTTTTAGAAAATATTATTTATTTGGCTGCACAGGAGTCTTAGCTGTGGCATGCAGGATCTTTAGTTAAGGCATTTGGGATCTAGTTCCCTGACCAGGGATTGAACCTGGGCCCCCTGCATTGGAAGTGCAGTCTTAGTTTTTTATAAATTGTTTCTACCAATTTTGCAAGAGTTCACTATTATTTATTTTTAACTGAAGTATAGTTGATTTGTTAACGTGTTAATTATTGCTCTACAGCAAAATGACTCAGGCATATATATATATATATATATATATCTACACACACACACACACATTCTTTTCCATATTCTTTCCGTTATGCTTTATCACAGGATATTGAATATCGTTCCCTGTGCTACGCAGTAGGACCTTATTTATCCATTCTGTAAACAGAAGTGTGCATCTGAAACCCCAAACTTAAAATCCACCCCTCTTCCACTCTCTTCCTCCTTGGCAACCACCAGTCTGCTTTCTATGTCTGTGATTCCGTTTCGGTTTCATGATGGGTTCGTGTTATATTTTAGATTCCACGTATAAGTGATATCATATGGTATTTATCTTTCTTTCTGACTTACTTCACTTATCCAGTTGCATCCATGTTGCTGCCAATGGAGTTGTTTTGTTAATTTTTATGACTGAGCAGTAGTCCCCTGCATTAGGTTGGTACAAAAGTAACTGTGGCTTTGTATTGCTGAACTTTGCCATTTGATATCGGAATACATTCTTAAATGTGGCTATGTTCTACATGATTTCAATGTGCATTTCTTGCTTTATGTTTTTTGCTAATGACTTATTACTTGCTGTTTATTTTATATTTATTATAGACCACAGAAGTGACGTTAGAAAAAAAGCAAATTCGAGCTATTTTCTTTTTTTTTTAATTTTTTTTAATTAATTTTTTTTTCCAAGCTATTTTCTTATTTGGATTCAAAACGGGTCATAAAGCAAGACAGACAACTCACAACATCAACAATGCATTTGGCCCAGGAACTGCTAACGAAATTACAATGCAGTAGTGGTTCAAGAGGTTTTGCAAAGGAGACAATGGCCTTGAAGATGAGGAGTGTAGTGGCCGGCCATCGGAGGTTGACAATGAACAACTGAAAGCGTCATCAAAGCTGATCCTCTTACAACTGCACAAGAAGTTGCTGAAGAACTCAACATCGACCATTCTGCAGTTGTTCAGCATTTGAAGCACATTGGAAAGGTGAAAAAACTTGGTAAGTGGGTGTCTTGTGAGCTGACCGAAAATTTTAAAAAATGGTTGTTTTGAAGTGTCATCTGCTTTTACCCCACGCAAAAACAATGAACTATTTCTCAACTGGATTGTGATGAAAAGTGGATTTTATAGGCAACCAGTGATGACCAGCTCAGTGGTTGGACTGAGAAGAAGCTCCAAAGCACTTCCCAAAGCAAACTTGCACCAAAAACAGCTCACAGCCACTGTCTGGTGGCCTTCCACCTGTCTGATCCACTACAGCTTTCTGAATCCCAGCGAAACCACTGCATCTGAGAACTATGCTCAGCAAAACAATGCTGCTGCTAAGTTGTGTCAGTCGTGTCCGACTCTGTGAGACCCCATAGACGGCAGCCCACCAGGCTCCGCCGTCCTGGGACTCTCCAGGCAAGAGCACTGGAGTGGGTTGCCATTTCCTTCTCCCATGCATGAAAGTGAAAAGTGAAAGTGAAGTCGCTCAGTCGTGTCTGACCCTTCTCGAGGCACTGAAAACTGCAATGCCTACACTGGTCAGAAGGGCCTAACTCTTCTCCACAACAATGTCTACCACACATCACACAACCGACACCTCAAAAGCTGAACGAATCGGGCTACAAAGTTTTGATTCATCTGCCATATTCACCTGACCTCTCTTGCCGACCGATGACCACTTCTTCAAGCATCTTGACAACTTTTTGGAGGGAAAATGCTTCACAACTAGCAGGAAATGCTTTCCAGGAGTTCGCTGCATTCTGCACGGATTTTTATGCTACAGGAACAAACTTATTTCTCATTGGCAAAAATGTGTTGATTTTAATGATTCCTATTTTTGATAAATAAAGATGTGTTTGAGCCTAGTTATGATGATTTAAAATTCACAATCTGAAACCACAATTATGTTTGCACCAACCTAATATATATGTACTGCCTCATTTTTTGGAGAAGGCAATGGCACCCCCCTCCAGTACTCTTGCCTGGAAAATCCCATGGACGGAGGAGCCTGGTAGGCTGCAGTCCATGGGGTCACAAAGAGTCGGATATGACTGAGCAACTTCACTTTCACTTTTCACTTTCATGCATTGGAGAAGGACATGGCAACCCACTCCAGTGTTCTTGCCTGGAGAATCCCTGGGACAGGGGCCTGTCCAGGGCTCCGCCTGTGGGCTTCCGTCTATAGGGTCACACAGAGTTGGACACGACTCAAGCGACTTAGCAGCAGCAGCCTCATTTTTACCCATTCATCTGTTGAGGGACATTTAGGTTGTTTCAATGTCCTGGATATTGTGAATAGTGCTGCTATGAACATAGGGGTGCATGTATCTTTTTGAATTATAGTTTTGTCTGGATACATGCCCAGGAATGGGATTGCTAAATCATACGGTAATTCTATTTGTAGTTTTCTGAGGAACTTCCATGTTTTCCACAGTGGCTGAACCAACTTACATTCCCACCAACAGGGTAGAAGGGTTCCCTTTCTCACACCCTCTCCAGCATTTGTTACTTGTAGAATTTTTAATGATAGCCATTCTGACCAGCATGAGGTGATACCTCACTGTAGTTTTGACTTGTACTTCTCAAAATTAGCAATGTTGAACAAGGTCTCATGTGAATATCAGCTCTCTGTATGTCTTCTTGGAGAAATGTCTCTTTAGGTCTTCTGCCTGTTTTTCAATTGGTTTTTGTTGTTTTTGCTATTGAGATGTATGACCTATTTGTTTATTCTGGAAATTAAACCTTTGTTGGTCACATCATTTGCAAATATTTTCTCCCATTCTGTAGACTGTCTTTTCATTTTGCTTAAGGGTCTTCCTTGGTGGCTCAGCAGTAAGAAATCCCCCTGCAATACAGGAGATGCAGGTTCGATTCCTGGGTCCGAAGATCCCCTGAAGGAGGGCATGGCAACCCACTCCAGTATTCTTGCCTGGAGAACCCCATGAGCAGAGGAGGCTGGCAGGCTACAGTCCATGGGGTTGCAAAAAGTTGGACATGACTGAAGCGACTGAGCATGCATGCATGGCTTCCTTTGTTGTGGTAAAGCTTTAAAGTTTGCTTACGTCTCATTTATTTTTGTTTTTATTTCTATTGTCTTTGGGAGACTGATCTAAGAAAACACTCGTACGATTTATGTTGGAGAATGTTTTACCTATGTTCTCTTCCAGGAGTTTTATGGTGTCACATCTTATGTTTAAGTTCTTAAGCCATTTTGAGTTTTTTTCTTTTTAATTTATTTTTAACTGAAAGATAATTGCTTTACAGAATTTTGTTGTTTTCTGTCAAACCTCAACATGAATCAGCCATAGGTACACAGCTTGTATACGGTGAGAGCGTGTGTTCTCACTTCATTGATTTGCATGTGGCCGTCCACCTTATCACCACCACTTGCTGAAGGGGCCAGGTTTTCCCTATTGCATATTCTTGCCTCCTCTGTGGAAGATTAAGTGACTGTAGGTGTGTGGGTTTATTTGTGGGCGCTCTGTTCTTTCCCACGGACTCGTGTCTTTTTCTCTGCCAGTGCCATGCTGCATTTATTTTTTTGGCTGTCCTAGGTCTTTGTTGCTGTGTGCAGGCTTTCTCTAGTTGTGGCGAGGTGGCTTCTCATTGCAGAATACGGGTGTGCAGGTTTCAGCAGCTGCAGCACACAAGGTCAGGAGTCACAGCCCTAGAATGTAAGCTCAGTAGTTGTGGCACATGGTCTTAATTGCCCCATGGCATGTGAGATCTTCCAAGACCAGGGATCGAACCCACATCCCCTGCATTGGTGGTGGATTCGTAACCAACGGACCACCAGGGAAGTCCCTACATTGCTGTTTTGATTACTGCAGTACAAAAATCAATTATTTCTAATGATATATTTGTAATTTGTTTTCTATATATGGAATTGTACCATCTATGAATAATGACACTATTATTTCCTTCTTCCCAAACTTTATAACTTTTTTCTTGCCATGGGCACTAGTTTCCATTTCGTAACAATGTTGTTAGTGTTGTTTAGAAATGGTATCAGAGGGCATCTTTGTCTTGTTTCCAGCCTCAATAGGAAAGCGTATAACATTTCACCACTAACAGTGACATTTACTATTGTTTTATTTTTTAATAGAACCATTAAGGAAGTTCATATCTATTACTAATACTGTTTTTAGAAGCTTTTTTTTTTAGGGCTTCCCTTGTGGGTCAGCTGATAAAGAATCTGCCTGCAATGCGGGAGACCTGGGTTTGATGCCTGGGTTGGGAAGATCCCCTGGAGAAGGGAAAGGCTATCCACTCCAGACTTCTGGCCTGGAGAATTCCATGGACTCTATGGGGTTGCAAACAGTAGGACATGAGCGAGTGACTTTAATTTTAGAGTTTTTACATCTAGAAGCATAAGTGAAAATGAACTGTAATTTTCCTTTCTTAAACCATCACTGTTGGCTTTTGGCATCAAGGTTGTATTTACCTCAGAAAATGAGTTAGAGAGCATTAACTCTTCTTCTGTTCTTGAAGAAGGGTTTATGTGAGACTGGAATTATTCCCTCCTTGAATATTTACAGAGTTCTCTCGTGAAGGTTTCTAAGTCTATAGTTTTCTTCAAGGGAAGATCTTTGGATTCAATTTCTTTAATGACCGAAGGAATATTCAGGTATTCTTTTTCTTTATGAGTCGGTTTTGACAAGCTGTATTTTTCAAGGAATGTGACCATTTCATCTAAATTTCCAAATGTGTTGATGTGAATGAACTTTTTTCTGAGTGCACACAAATTTAAACATCTACCTGATGGACTGAACCCTTTATCCCTATGAATTGATCCTCTTTGTTAAGTAGAGTTTTTTTACCTTAGCATTTATCTTGTCAGATATTCATGTAATTTACCACTTTTCTTTTGGTTTGTATTTGAGTAGTATAGCTTTATCTGCCTTTTTCTTTTGAACTCCCTGCGTCTGCTTGGGGTGTACATCTTAAAGGCAACACAGAGTTGCTGTAGAGAGTTCTGGTAAACCACTCCATGACCCCGCTGCCTTGGCATCCATTTTCTGTGGCCAAGAGGCCCGCAGGGGCTTTGAAGTAACACTAGGCCCACTCTGGAACACAGGCCCTAGATAACAGCCAGCGGAGTCACAAGTCAATGTAAGTTCATGGCATGACTCCCCCAGGGACGCCTGTGAAAGGCACTCTTCCCCACCTCCCAGGGCCTTCCCTTTGTGCACCCTTTAGGTAAGATCCTTCCCCATCCCCACTGAAGCTTACCAAAACTCTGCTCTTCTGGCTCTAGCCCAGGAACCCCAAAGCATTCCACCCATGGACCCTAATAAAGGCGTGTGCCCCAGGTCCTGCCAATTTCTCTCTGCCTACACCTGCCCTGACCTCCCACGTGACCCCACAAGGAGTGCTCTGTACTTCCTCCAGGACCTATGAGTGATGAACTTCTCCACTTCACTTTTCCTTTGACTGATACATTTGCCTTTCAATCTAATATTTTTACTTTGTGTTTTCTATTTTCTCACTTGTTATTTTTTTGCCATCATTTGGATTAGTTTTTAAATCATTCTTTCCCTATACTGGTTGAGAAGTTAAACACATACTGTTTCCAGAAATTTCATCACACATATTTTCAAATAATAAAATCAACACCTTTATCCATCTTCTAAATGATAGACTTTAGAACACAAATTCCATTTACTGCCTCACTAATTACATGCTGTTTTTGCTGTACATTTCAATTCTATGTATTAAGTCCCTAAAGCTATTATCATTATTGGTACACAGAATCAATGTTTACTTATATTTATCCACAAATTTACCACTATCTTTTACTCTCAGTTCTATCCTCCTCCTCAGACCCCCCACCTTGAGTTCCTTTCCTCCTGATTCATGCCTTCTATTTTACTTCTATTTTACTTTCCTCCTGATTTATGCTTCTATTTATGCTTCTACTTATTCCTTCTATTTATGCCTTTAATGCACATCTGCTGCATGGTTGACACTCACTTTGGTTTAGAAAAATATCCTTATTTGACTTCATTTCTAAAAGGGCTTTTCTCTAGTAAGAAAATTCTAGGTTCCACAGAGTTTGCTTATATCCAGCACCCTGAAGTTAACATTCAAGGGACCACAACATCCCTGTTAACACCTGCTGCCACTGAAGTCCTCTGAAGGAAACCATCCTGGCATAACCCAGGTATTGCCATCAACTGGGGAAGACTCTCAGATATCCTATCTCCAACCACTACTTCTGATTGAATATATCCCCCCATACTGCCTCCTGTCTCCAATCTAGTGGTACCTCAACCACTGAACACTCATGTCCTCCTGAGTTTTTAAAAAAAATTTTCTGGATGATTTAAACCAACTTAATTTTTTCTTAGTTTGGCTGCGCCGGTCTTAGTTGTGGCACGTGAGATCTTTAGTTGCGGCATGCAAACTCTTTGTTGAGGCATGTGGGATCTAGTTCCCTGACCAGGGATCGAACCCAGGCTCCCTGCACTGGGGGCGTGAAGTCTTAGCCACTGGACCACCAGGGAAGTCCCACCCTGAGCTATGTTTCACTTGAACATATTTCAGTTCCCCACTTCACTTCAGCTGTGTCTAATCTGTAGGTATGCCCATCCACTGAGTTTGCAATTTAAGTTATTGTGCTTTTCAGTTCTAAAAATTCTATTCCTTCCTTTTCAATCCCACTATTGTCACGTTTTATAGTTCTCTGAAGACAATCTGGAGCTTGTCTTTTCTTTCTCAAAGCACAATAGCTGCTTTAGAGTCTTTGATAATTCTAATACCTGGACTCCTCATCGTTATTTGCTATTGTTTCTACTGGTTCCGAGTCACTGTCTGGCTGGCTTTCTCTATGTCCTGGATACTTCCCTTGAAACATTTTCAGAAGAGGCCTTGCTTCAGAGAGGACTGACGGCTGGTTACTTCCGGTCTACCTGACCTGGGGACGTAGCCCCGAGGGTCCCAGCTTACTGTTCACTTGTGGATGACGGATGTGTCTCGTCCAGAGTCTTTCTCATTCACATGCTGGGTTCTGTGGGTCCTTTCAATCAAGGGCTTCAGAGATCTGGAGATGCCTTTCAACTATGAATATCTCCCTTTCCATTTTCTTTAATCTCTTTGAGATTCCTGATGATCTGAGGCTGGGCCCCTTAGATAGGTCTTCCATCTATTACTTTCTCTCTCCATTCCCAACTGTTTGTTTCCTGATGTTCTCAGTGAATCCACAAATTTATCTTTCAGTCCTTCTACTGATTTTTTTTTTTTTAATTCTGGTAATCATTAAAAATTTTTCTTATTTAATGATTACACTTTTTTGCCATGGCATTTTATCCTTTTAAACTCTCCTTGGGAGTTTCTTGGTGGCCTAGTGGTTGGGATTCTGGGCTTTCACTGCTGTGGCCCAAGTTCAATCCCTGGTCTGGGAACTAAGATCCCACCAGCTGCACAATGCAGCCAAAAAACTCCTTAGTTTTCTGTATTATCTAAGTTCCCTTTGCTGTGAGTCTCTCTGCTTATCTAGGTCTCTCTCCACTGTAATTTCTTCCCCTTATAACCAATGCTTCAACATGCCTAATAGTCTGTTCTTATTTTAGGATGAAAAAGTGAGTATTTGGTATGTATTATATAAGGAGATTGTCCTTCTGGTGCCTCCCTGAGCAGGCATATTACTCACTGACTGCTGGCCAGGGCTCTGTCTCTGTAGGTGGGTTATGTGAATAGTCAGCTTCACTTTAGGATACAGGGCCCCTTTGCCCTTTAAAAGACTTGCCTTTTACAGACACCACTAGTCATTGCAAACCTCAGCTCTCCCCAGAGGAGTCTGCTAAATTTCTTTAGCCAGGTGGGTTGACATCTGATATCTCATCACCCCTGCTGAGTAGGCTCAAGCTTTCTAAGTGACAATAAAAGCACAAGTAATCTAAGCTTCAGGGTGTAACCAGCTGTCCAACTCTGAGTCAACAGGATAGCTCACTAGGAAAATAAGCTTCTCCTGTTCCCTATGTCACGGTTCCTTCCAGGCACGGCTGCCAACAGGTAGAACAAGCAAGACAATGTGGGCAAGTCACTTCAGGTTTATGGACTGCACTGCCTTCAGCAGGATAGGAGAACGACACCCAGGCACCTGACCTAGAAGCTCACCAGGCACAGGTTCAACTTCACCCTTTTCTATAAAAATTAAAATCTTTTCTTCATGATCTCACCTTCGCCTTAGGTGTAACCTTTCCCAACTTCTCCTCAGACCCGGCCTCGCTGTAGGAGCTAGTTCGACAGCTGCTCTGCTGCTAATTAATAATTCCTCTTTCATCTGTGGTCTGGAAAGGGTACCCCTAACTGAGGCAACCAGAGGACACAAGCCCTGAAGCCTCAGAGGCTTCAGTGAATTCACATCTTCTGTCTCTGATGAGTCCATGCCCCTTTTCCTATGTTAGATTCCCTCTCCAATCAAACACCAACCCTTCCAATTGTGCCAACAGGCTAACCCCTCCCCACCTCCACCTCCTCTATCCCCTGTCCCACCTGTCAACTTGGAGCCCAAGGCCTCTCAGCAAAAAGCTTTCCCTCCTGTAGCGTAAAGGCCTGACAGCCAGCTTTCCTGACTGGAAAGTCCTATGAATTAGAACACTTGGAAAATAGAACACACACACACACACACAAATTTACTTTACTCATTATGATGGTTAGTTTTATGTGTCAATTTGCTAGTCTATGGTGCCCAGCTGTTTGGTCAAATACTAGTTATATGTTACTGTGAAGGTATTCTGTAGATGTGACTAACATCTCAATCAGTTGACTCTTAAGTAAGGGAGATTACCTAATACCATTAGCTGAAGATCTTGTGAGTAAAAACTTCAGTTCAGTTCAGTCGCTGAGTCATGTCCGACTCTGCGACCCCATGAATTTCAGCACGCCAGGCCTCCTAAACTCACATCCAGGAGTCAGTGATGCCATCCAGCCATCTCATCCTCTGTCGTCCCCCTCTCCTCCTGCCCCCAATCCCTCCCAGCATCAGAGTCTTTTCCAATGAGTCAGCTCTTCGCATGAGGTGGCCAAAGTACTGGAGTTTCAGCTTTAGCATCACTCCTTTCAAAGAACACCCAGGGCTGATCTCCTTTAGGATGGACTGGTTGGATCTCCTTGCAGTCCAAGGGACTCTCAAGAGTCTTCTCCAATACCACAGTTCAAAAGCATCAATTCTTTGGCTCTCAGCTTTCTTCACAGTCCAACTCTCACATCCATACATGACCAATGGAAAAACCATAGCCTTGACTAGACAGACCTTTGTTGGCAAAGTAATGTCTCTGCTTTTCAATATGCTGTCTAGGTTGGTCATAACTTTCCTTCCAAGAAGTAAGCATCTTTTAATTTCATGGCTGCAGTCACCATCTGCAGTGATTCTGGTAAAGTAGTAAAAACTTAGGCTTCCCAAAAAGAATTCTGCCTCAAGACACAGTTTCAGTTTCCAGTCTGAGTTTCCAGCCAGCTGGCCTGCACTATGGAGTCTGGATTTGCTAGCCCCCACAACTGTATGAGCCAATTCCTTAAAATAAGTCTCTCTTTCTCTCTCCAAATATATATATACACACACACATACATATCTTATATATATCCCATTGGTTGTTTCTTTGGAGAACCCGTAATTTCACCTGCTAAACATAACTGCTATTGTTATTTTTCCATCCTTTCATTTCATTTTCTATGTATTTATGGTATATAAGTAATTTTACACACATATATGTAACTATAGACAGACAGACATATATACACGTGGAAGTGATCAACTCATCCTATTCATCTCCGTTAACATGAAGATTTTCACATCCTGGAAAAACCCCTCAGGGCCAAGACAAACTGGGATGGCTGGCCAGCTTAATCACACACACACATGACACACATCTCTTTTCTTTTTAAATAAAATTGTAATCATTCTGTGTGTATTATTATGTAACCTAATCTCTTCACTTACAAATATATTGTGGCTATCTTCCAATGTCAAAAACATTCTTTTGTGACATGTTTAATGGCTGCACCATATTTCATTTTATGGGTCTATCCTTTCATTTCAGCAATTCCTCATTAGTGGATGTCTAGATTTCCAGTTATATTAAATTATCTTTGGTTCTAAAAACAAGAGGGGTTTCCCTGGTGGTCTAGTGGTTAAGAATCTGTCTGCCAATGCAGGGGACACGGGTTTGCTCCCTGGTCTGGGAAGATCCCACATGCCATGGAGCAACTAAGCCCGTGAGCTACAACTACTGAACTTGAGCACTCTAGAGCCTGTGCTCCACGTGAGAAACCACCGCAGTGAGAAGCCTACGCACTGCAGTGAAGAGTAGCCCCCACTCACCACAACTAGAGAAAGCCTGGCAGCAACAAAGACCCAGAGCAGCCAAAAATAAATAAATCTTAAAAAAAAAAAAAAGAAAGAGAGAGGTTGGAACTGTAGGGGGGGAAATACATACAAATATATATACACATACATACATATATATATATACACACACAAAGTGCAGACTGCAGCCCCCAAGGATGGCCAGGTTCCACTTTAATAAAACATCTACCATTCTCAGTCTTGGACACCACGGCTGGTACAGCTAAATGACACAGAAAAAGATGGAGTACTCTCTCTCCACCTGCCTGTAACACATGCACAGTGATGCTTAATACTTCAAAAGATATTAAATCCTTACCTTTTAAATTCATTCACAATTGAAGTGTGAACTTCCATTGCAACTTTGCTGTCCAACTGTATCTGTAGTTCTTGGCATTCTGTACGTAAAATTGCTAATTGCTCCTTACTTTCAGTTAGCTCCTTTTCTTGGCTCTGTGTTTTAGTCTCTAGAAGCATCAGCTGTTTAGTCAGTTTAGAAACTGAAACACAAAAGAGATGGATAAAGACTTGGTACAAAAAAAAAAAAAGACTTGGTACAAAAGACTTAATAAAGCATGATTACAGATTACTAATACCAGTGACAGCTCTCAAAAACTTATCTTTAAAAAATCCATTGGAGACCTAGAAATTAATATCAAATCTTTGTTCATAGAAATTATGGTCCCTATATTAAGTAACCACTAAATATACCCTAATGGCAGAAAGTGAAGAGGAACTAAAAAGCCTCTTAATGAAGGTGAAAGTGGAGAGTGAAAAAGCTGGCTTAAAGCTCAGCATTCAGAAAACGAAGATCATGGCATCTGGTCCCATCACTTCATGGGAAATAGATGGGGAAACAGTGTCAGACTTTATTTTTCTGGGCTCCAAAATCACTGCAGATGGTGACTGCAGCCATGAAATTAAAAGACGCTTACTCCTTAGAAGAAAAGTTATGACCAACCTAGATAGCATATTCAAAAGTAGAGACATTACTTTGCCAACAAAGGTCTGTCTAATCAAGGCTATAGTTTTTCCAGTAGTCATGTATGGATGTGAGAGTTGGACTGTGAAGAAAGCTGATCGCTGAAGAATTGATGCTTTTGAACTGTGGTGTTGGAGAAGACTCTTGAGAGTCCCTTAAACTGCAAGGAGATCCAACCAGTCCATTCTGAAGGAGATCAGCCCTGGGTGTTCTTTGGAAGGATTGATGCTAAAGCTGAAACTCCAGTACTTTGGCCACCTCATGCGAAGAGTTGACTCATTGGAAAAGACCTTGATGCTGGGAGGGATTGGGGGCAGGAGGAGAAGGGGACGACAGAGGATGAGATGGCTGGATGGCATCACTGACTTGATGGATGTGAGTCTGAGTGAACTCTGGGAGTTGGTGATGGACAGGGAGGCCTGGCGTGCTGCGATCCATGGGGTTGCAAAGGTCAGACACAACTGAGCGACTGAACTGAACTGAACTGAACTATACACTTTCTTACTGGAGATCAATATATTGATATTATTGTTAAATACAGAATACTTAACAGGACATGATTCCAGGCTTCAAGGCCCTTACCTTTCAAAGACTGAAGCCTTAAGTCACACACAGATGTGCAAACATACAGCACGATGTTGACCCTAAAACTGCAAGATTTTTAAGGACATTTTTAGTATTACCCAACTAAGGACAGATTTGTTTTTCTTCCCTTTCCTCATTAATTTTTTTTGTTTACTGTCCTATATTTAAAGTAAATCATAAATATTTTCATCCTAAGTGACATGGAGGCATGTGATATTAAGATGTGCCCTGGACATCTGAAGCTAGTACTTAGAGAAGTAGAACTTAGCCTCCTGGGACAGGGTGGGACACATGGGGAGAGGAGGAAAGGATCTGATGGAGATTTAATCTACAGCAGCACCTGCGACGCTGCAGGAAGGCTGAGAGCACAGAGAAACTGTTTAGAGAGCCAATGCTATGCTATGCTAAGTCACTTCAGTCGTGTCCGACTCTGTGTGACCCCATAGACAGCAGCCCATCAGGGTCCCCTGTCCCTGGGATTCTCCAGGCAAGAACACTGGAGTGGGTTGCCATTTCCTTCTCCAATGCATCAAAGTGAAAAGTGAAAGTGAATTCGCTCAGTCGTGTATGACTCCTAGCGACCCCATGGACTGCAGCCTACCAGGCTCCTCCGTCCATGGGATTTTCCAAGCAAGAGTACTGGAGTGGGGTGCCATTGCCTTCTCCAGAGAGCCAATGGTTCCTACTTATTTACTCATTCAACAGATTCTGGGGGATAGACCCATAGGTTCTTTCAAATATCCATCTCACATGATTTTTCCTGCTTATGTTACACACTGTTCCCCCCAAACCCAGTTTTGCTGACTCTAAAGTTGTTATCTATAACTGATTTACAAAAGACAGAATAATTACAGAGTCCTAAGAAAGCGGTCACTGCATCATGGGTGATGACTGGATATGCTGTAACAACTGCATTTCAGTAAAAAAGAATATATTCTAAAAAACATGACTTCCCACCATTTTCAAGTGGGGGAGGGGGGAATGCCATTGGAAAATGACACAATGACAATGTCACAGCATCAGCACCGCTTATGGGAAAGACTGCTCACCTTCCTGGAGACGCTCCCGGTGGGTGTCCTTGGCTTTTCTTTGCTGAATCTCCAACTGCTCTATCAACAACTTGTTTTCTTCTAAAACCAGTTCTGCTTGAGTCTGAAGCTGCCGCCTACAATTGATTTACAAAATTAAATACTGCCATTCAGGTGCACCGTGCTTATAGACACACTCCTGATTCTACAAGAAAGCAACTGCTATGCTGTCGGTAATGAATATCTGGACATGTTATAATATTAAACATGTTATTAAAACAGCAAGTTTTTAATTTCCACCAAATTGGGGGATAAGACAGACAGAAGCTTGATATTAAACTGCTTTGGTAACTTCTTGTTTTGTTTTAAAAACAATTGTATTTCTTTATCTTCGATTGTGCTGGGTCTTCATTGCCACGCAGGCTTTTCCCTAGTTGCAGTAAGCAGAGTGCAGGGGACAGGGAGCAGCCGCCAAGGAGGGCAGACGAGGGCATGACTGGGAGGGGGTTTGGGGGCGGCAGGAGCTCTGCCTACAGAGTGCTCCCAAGCTCTGGGAGCCATCCCCAAAGTCTCACAGGAAGATAGTGAATTCAGAGTATGGGGTGGGGGCTGGCCACAGGCCCTGCTCAGACCTAACAGCACCTACTCACATCCACCCTGTGGCACAGGCCACCACCCCAGAGCAGGATGCAGATTTCAAACTCTTATGGACAGGACTGGGGAACACAGTGGGCATGCGGATTTCCAAGTGCAGCCTTTATTTATTTATATATTTATATTTTAAGAAGTAAACAGGTCTGACTTGAAGCCATATAGAAGGTTGGAGAAAGAATCTGAGGGTTCTTGTGAGACTCCTGGAAGCAGCCCAAAAGACCTGCTTTCCAGGGCACTAGTCAAGGAGGGTTCGAGGGGAGACATGCTAGGAGCCTGGAACCCTGAAAGAAAAAATCCAAGTTCACCAGCAGAAGTCACAATACACCAGGCAGGATCCAGTAGCCGTTCAACCGGTCCCAGTTGACACGGCAGTGACCATAAAAAGAGGGAGAACCCACCTAAAGATAAGAATGCTATTGACTGGACTCCAAATTTCTAGCCATCACATATAGAAAATATCTAATTTTTTTTAGGGATGTTAAGACATTAAAAAAAAAAAAAAGCTAAATATAACATACCTACCCAAGGCAAAAAAGATCTATCTGAATAGTTTCTGCTTGCTGGGTCCTGCTTGGGTATTGCCTTTAGACGTCTGAAGACATTTACTTTCTCAGATGTGCTGATGAGGCATTTGTTGCTGTGCTCGATGAACAGCACCTGGCCCTGCCCTGAGACGCTCACAAAGGAGGAGACACACAGGGAGGCACAGTGTGGCAGGTCCCAGGACAGTGTGCATTTAGGGAGAGTGCCTTCAGAGAGAGCTACCTATCAGCACCATTCGAGCAGGGCCCCGACGAGCGAGCAGGAGCGAGGAAGGGGCTGTTCTGGTGTGGGGAGGGGAGAAAGCCAGCAACGGGACAGCAGCTGTCAAGGTATGGAAGGCGCAGGGCAGGTGGGATCCGGGAGTGCAAGGCCCCATCCTAGACTGTCTGTCCTAAAGCCCTGCAAGCCATCAGAGAGGTCTAAGGAAGGACCTGACTCAGCAGTTTGGGGACGGGAAAAGTACCCTAGAAAAATACAACCTCATGGTCCAGGGGCTAAGACTCCACGCTCCCAAAGCAGGGGGTGCGGGTTCAATTCCTGGTTAGGGAACTAGATCCCGCATGCCATAACTACAGTTCGCATGCCACAACTAAAGACCCCACATGGCCCAATGAAGACTGAAGATCCCATGTCCTCCAGCTAACAACTGGTGCAGCTGAATTATAAAAAATTAAAAGACACAACCTCAGAGGATAAAAATGTGGACAGCCAACATTTTCCAGGTTTAACAACCTACTTAGAATTCTGAAAGTAATCTTTAAAATACAAGTTTAGAATAATTTACTAGGTTTTCAGGTGTACCTTATTAATTTCTGAGAAATTAAATGTTTTAGTTAAAATATGTAAGTTAAAATTTACATATGTATTTGACAACTTAATAAACTTTATTCCTATCATCATTTCTTCTTTTAATTAGCAAAATACCAGAAACAACACCACATGCCATTCTTCATTGGTGACGGGACTACTCTTATTCAGCTCTTGATGCAGTTTCTCATTTTCTTTTACCACTTCTTGGGCTCGAATTCTAAACACTCTCATTTCCTCCTGAAACAAAATTTAAATAAACTGTAACATACACATAGGTACGTCTTTGCTCTAATGCTATTGCTCTAGCTAAAATCAAATGTTAATATAACTTATAAGCAAAGTCTCAGGTACCAGCAGCCTTAAACTCTGTACCAGCACCAACCCAGTCTAGTGAGAAAACACAAGAGAAAGCTACTATGACACAGAGCAAAGCACCTCAGGTTTTAAATACTCAGTCCTTAATTTTGATAAACTTTTTCTGTGCTGCAAATATGCAAAAAGATAAAAAAAGGGGGACAAAAAGGCAACAGATGTCTATAAATATTATAATTTTTTGTTTAAAGAATGCAGGATAAATTGGAGCTTTTTAGGTAAAAATAAGAACTGTTCATCGTAACTAAAGCCCATTTTGGTGCGGAAGGCCTTAATTAGCGTGGCAGGAAGGAGTCACCTAACTTTGTTCCTTGACACTGATGAGAGCGCCTCCCTTCCTTAAAGCCACCGGTCAGCCAGCTTCAGTGCCCACCGGCTGCCACGTCAGGACTGCTGCTCGGTCCATGTTCGACCCCATGGTCTGTCTGTGTCACTCGTGCTGGGTGGCCTCCATCCAGGCTTTTCTTGGCTGGCCTTGGCCAGCTTCGGTATCTTGGGCTGTCTTCTGGTGAGAATCTTAGGTGTCAGTACTTATCCTGGGACGCTTTTAAGTATTCTTCTCTCAGCGAGCAGACATTTATGCTTATAAAAAGCAGTAATGCCAGGCAACTTTTCTTTCTCTCGCCTCTCTGCCCAGATGCACTCCCCACTTACTGCCAGTCCACTGGCCCTTTGTCAGAACACGGATGGGGCAAGCTGCAGCCGGCAGGCCAGGGGCCTATTCTGCAAATAGAGCTTTACTGGAACACAGTCATGCCATTTGTTCACACCTGGTCTGTGGCTACCTTCATGCTACAGCAGCAGAGCTGAGTGGCTGCAAACAAACTCCAAGGACCTCCAAAGCCTAAAACAGTTACTTAATAGACGTCTGCAGAAAATGTCCCCTGAACCCTGTTTTAGAAGGAGCACTAAATAAGTACTTTTATTATGTGGATTGATATTTAACCAGTCAAGTCCAGTCTCTCAGTTGTGTCCGACTCTTTGCGACCCGACGAACCGCAGCACAGCAGGCCTCCCAATTAGCATAAGATTAATCCACCCTCTTAAAAAATTAAATGTCCAGTAGAAAATCCAGGAGGAAAGGTTCCAAATGGCATTACATGGGTCATGTGTATGGGAGAGCAGAACAAAAACAGGCTGAGTGATGCTTTTTTTTTTAAGTTGTTTGCTTTATTTTTTTGGCCAAGCTGTGCAGCATGTGGGATATTCCCATGACACCAGGAATGGAAACTATGCCTCCTACAGAGGAAGTGCAGACCAGTAGGGAAGTCTCGGAGCTAGATGACTCTTAGACCCTTCCAGTCAAGGAGCCCCGAAAAACCAACTCTTTCCTCCCTGGATCCCTTCAACTCCAGAGATACCTTTGGCCACTTAAATAGGGAACACAGAGGTAACGTGGCACAGCAAGGCATGGCACGTGTCTATAACACCAGCACAGCCTAGGTTTCCTGTACAGTTAGAATGGCTCCTCTGCTCCAGGAGCCATTCCCATGAAAGAGAGCAAGCAAGGCAGAAATGAATAAAAACCTCACTTCCCCACTGCTATCAGCAGCTTGGTAATTGGACTTCCTGGGGTCGGCTCTTTATGGAATTGAACATTAAGGTCTCCTACCTTCCCCGTCTGCCCAAACGTCCCTTTTACCAGCGCTGTTTGCAGCTGCACAGGACCAGAGAAGCAGCACCTCTCATGGCTGCCTTCTCTGCATCCCAGGATCCCAGTCCATGCTGGGCTGCCTGTCTGGGAGGCTACGGCTTCCAACGCAGTGGCTCTCCGTCCCTGCAGACCCTCCCATCAATCCGACCCAGCCCTCCTGCTCTGGCTGCCACTCCTCCTGCCTCCCCGCTCCAGTCCCTCCCTCTTCCTTCTCCCCACCCCAACTCTGCTCCACTCCCTCCTTCTTTCTTTCCTTCCTGTAACAAACACTTGAGTACCTGCCAGGAGGTGGGTATACCTGTCTTCAAAATGTTGCCTCCAGGTTTGAATTGGTCTTCTCTTTTACAAACCTTGTCCTTCCGAGATGTTTGCCAACCTACCTGAAGGCTGGCAATGAGCTCATCCTTCTCTTTCATCCTGTCTTCGTAGGCCAGCAACAAGGGGGACAGGTATTTAATATCCACCTGAACATAATTGAATAAAGAAGGTTAATACCTTTCTTACAACTCAACACAACCGGCAGGTCTTTAAAAAGGAAAGAAAATTGGTTCGGTTTAATTCAGAATGATTTGTAACAGCTATTCAAACACAATCCAGAAAATATGGGCCTGAAATTAAATAACTTTCACTTACCAACCAGGGTGGTGTAGGGCCCTTTGATGGTAGGCCTTCGATATTTAAACTCTAAGGATAAAACAGAGAGTGAAGACAAATTAAATTACTGAAGCCCAGGCACTCTGGAGCCTCTGCCATACAACTACTGAGCCCATGCCACAAGTGAAGTCCGTGCCATAACAAAAGATGCTACATGCCACAATGAACACCCAACACGGCCAAATAAACAAACAAGTAATAAAGAAGAAAGCAAGGTGATCATAAGGCTCATCTAGTATCTTCATTCTCCCCACGATCACAGTGCAGCCTGCTGTCTGGTGTCTGTAAACAGCTGTATTATGTATCCTGTTTGGTTTTCTAGTTGTTTACAGTAAGAGGCCAAACCTGATATGAGTAGTTCCATCAGGGCTAGAAACAATGGCCCTGATGGAATAACTCCTTATTCAAAAAAAACTTTCTAATGTGTTTATCATCTCATGATTCATTCAGCAAACACTGCAAGTTCACTAAGTCATTATGGACATTACCGCACAATTGTCGTTTTTAAGGACTTTATGGTTCAACTCAGAGACAGGTCTTCTCACACAGGTTAACATCACACACAAATGTAGAACAGGTAGAATGCGCCTTAAAAGGGACACAAACAGAAGTCTGCAGTGGTTGGAGAGCGAGATCAGCCCCGCTGGAGGGGTCAGGGGAGACTGGCATGGAGAGCGCGGCAGCTGCACAGGGCACAGTGGTGTGTACACGTGGCAGGGGGCAGGGGCCAGCGGCCAGTCACCGGGCCTGCCGCTCACAGCCTTTTGAAAGAGAACTGGCTCACTCTAGGGAGCCTGTTTTGGATCACAGGACTCCAGGAGCTATCATATTTTTGTTTAAAAAAGGTTAACATTATGTTAAGTGAAAGAAGTTAGTCACAAAAGACCACCTACTGAACGAGTCCATTTAATTTTTTTATATATATTATCCTGTATTTATTTATTTACTTTTGGTCACATCATACAGCATGCAGGATCTTACTTCCCCAACCAGGGATCTAACCCATGCCCCCCCATGCAATGGGACAGCTAAGTCAACCACTGGATCACCGGGGAAGTCCCTGTATGACTCTGTTTATACAAAGTATTCAGAACAGGCAAATCCACAGAGACAGGAGGTAGATTAGTGGTTGCCAGGGCCAATGTGGGAGGTGGGAAGAAACAGGGAGGGACTGCTAGCAGCTGTGAGAGTTCTTGTTACGAAGAAAACATTCTGAAATTGTGGTAAAGGTGGAACTGTTCTGTGAATACACTACAAAGAAAGTCACTGAACTGTATACTTAAAATGGGTGAATTATATCTCAAAGCCATCGGTCGGGAGCCGCGTCAGGCATTACTGACAAAATGGGGGGGTACGGCCCCAACCCCCTCTCTTTGTCCCACAGGCACGGACCCGGGATGAAGGAGTTAGGCCTTGTGATTCTGACTTTTTTTCCCTCTCCTCGGCTGAGTTGACTGAAAAGGAATATTAAGGTGCTTATTGTTCTTGAGAGGAGCATGAGAAGGCACAAAGCCTTCTACAGCTGTGCTCAGAGAATAATTCATAAAGTTAATCACTGACATTTGTTTAAGGACTTTTACAAAAGAGTGTTCCAGGATGAGCACGTAGGCCGCAGCTTGAGGCCATGGGAGGGATTGCTATCTGAAACCTATTTGTGAGGAAAATGTTTATGGCAAAGGAGTTTACTGAATTTAGGTCTTAAAAATAATTAAAATAACTAGAAGTTAAAGATTTAAGGAATGTTGTAATGTTAGCATATTTTACTATAGCTTATAGAGGTTAGGAATTTTAGATACTAATAGCTAGAAGCCATTTTAAGAAATGAGCTCAGGATGTTAGGGGAAACAGGATTTAGAAAGATAAGAAATAAACTGAGGAATGTAGCATGAGTTACAATGTAATCACAACTATAGGACACATAAGAGGAAGTAGATAATAGATGGTAAAGCTGATTCTGAGAGAATCGCTGAAGCAGGAACTCTGTTTGAAGGGCAACAATGATTTATGGAGATAATAAATCTGGGTGAGGGGGAACTGAAAATGTCAAACGTCTGACATAATGCTTTCATAAAAGTATAAAAGAAAATCTTAAACTTGAAATAAATGTGCAGTCCAAGAAAACTGAGAGGCTGAGTCGTTACTTGCCGACACCGTCCCTCCCTTCAGGTTGAAACCCTGGCTGCTGGAGCTGGACTCTGGCAGCCATTATTTAAAACATTTAAACCTCAAGTCCTACTTCAAACAGAAAGGAAACAGCCCATAAAGGTGCCCTCAACTCCCAGGAGTCACATGGGAACTCTGTGCATATCAGGCTCCCCGCCTCACCACCGACCCCCAGTGGGGCTGGACAGCAGTACAGCCCGACGACCCCACCCCACCACCAGCCCCCACACGTCCCTCACACACACGAGACTCCAAGGTCCAGACCTGAGCAAATGGCTCCTCCCGCCATTCCCCACAGCCTCTGCCACAGTGGCATGCTGAGTGGGTGTCGAATTTTGCGATCCTTCTAAGGTAAAACCTAGTCTGCTTTCTTCTCTGATTACACACCCATCACTGTACATATTTACCATTTATTGCTGGGGGGTGGGGGAGAGTAAACACAGACTTTACTCTCTTGGCAAGCTTCAATTATAAAATACAGTATTATTAATTATAGTCACCATGTTATATTGGGTTGGCCAAAAAGTGTGTTCTGGTTTCTCTGCATCGATGTTACGGGAAAACTTGAACGCTCTTTTTAGCCAACCCAATATATACACTAGATTCTCAGATCTTATCCACCTTATAACTGAAAGTTTGTACCCTGTCACTTGCCTCTCCCTATTTCCCCCAGCCCTCAGCTCATGGCATTCACCATCCTACTCTCAGTTTCTATGAGTGCAACTTCCTTTTTTTTAAATTCCACATATTAAGTGACACCAAGCAGTTTGTCCATCTTTATCTGGCTTATTTCTCTTAGAATAATACCCTCCGTGTTCATCCATATTGTTGCAAGTGACAGAACTGCCTTGTTCTTTAAGGTTGAATAACATATACCTGCATATGTGTATGTACCAAGTCTGCGTGCGTGCTCAGCCGTGTCCGACTCTTTGTGGCCCCATGGACTGTAGCCCACCAGGCTCCTCTGTCCATGGAATTTTCCAGGCAAGAATACTGGAGTGGACTGCCATTTCCTTCTCCAGGGGATCTTCTCAACCCTGGGATTGAACCCGGGTTCTCTTGTGTCTCCTGCATTGGCAGGCAGATTCTTTACCACTGAGCTACCTGGGAAATACGTGTGTGTGTGTGTGTGTGTGTGTGTGTGTGTGTGTATAAACATGTGACATGCATCACATTTTCTTTCTCCAATCATCCTGACGTTGCTTTGAGACCTTGGCTGTCATAAATAATGCTGCAATGAACATGGGAGTATAGATATCTCTTCAAGATTTTGATTTTCTTTCCTTTAGATATATACCCAGAAGCGGGATTTCTGAGTGGTATGATAATTATTTCTTTGGGAACCTCCATTCTGTTTTCCATAGTAGCTACATTCCCTCCAATAGTGAACCAAGGGTCCTTTCTCTCTACACCCTCACCAGAATTTATCTCTTTTTAATAAAACACATGCTAACAGATGTGAGGTGATTATCTCCTTGTGGTTTTAAGTTGCATTTTCCTGATAATTAGTGACGTTGAGCATCTTTTCATATATTTGTTGGCTATTCAAGTCCTTAATTCATTTTGAGTTGATTTTTGTATATGGTGTATGATAGGGGTCCAGTTTCATTCTTTTGCAAGTGGATATTCAGTTTTCCCAACATCATTTACTCAAGAGACTATCCTTTCTCCATAGTATACGCTTGACTCTTTTGCTGACCGTACACACGTTTTGTGCTCTCAGTTCAGTTCAGTTCAGTCGCTCAGTCATGTCCGACTCTTTGCGACCCCATGAATTGCAGCACGCCAGGCCTCCCTGTCCATCACCAACTCCCAGAGTTCACTCAGACTCACGTCCATCGAGTCAGTGATGCCATCCAGCCATCTCATCCTCTGTCGTCCCCTTCTCCTCCTGCCCCCAATCCCTCCCAGCATCAAGGTCTTTTCCAATGAGTCAACTCTTCGCATGAGGTAGCCAAAGTACTGGAGTTTCAGCTTTAGCATCATTCCTTCCAAAGAAAGCCCAGGGCTGATCTCCTTCAGAATGGACCAGTTGGATCTCCTTGCAGTCTAAGGGACTCTCAAGAGTCTTCTCCAACACCACAGTTCAAAAGCATCAATTCTTCGGCACTCAGCTTTCTTCACAGTCCAACTCTCACACCCATACATGACCACTGCTTTCACTTCTCTTCTGTTGATCTATGTGTTTGTTTTCATGCTAACAGTATACTACTTTGATTACTTCTTTGTAGTACAGCTTGAAATCAGGAGGTGTGCTATCTCCAGCTTTGTTTTTCTTTCTCAAGACTACTTAATATTTAATTTGAGGTCTTCTGTGGTTCCACACAAATTTTAGGACTGTTTTATCTATTTCTGTGAAAAATGCCATTGGAATTTTGATAGGGATTATACTGATTCTGTAGATCCCTTTGGGTAGTATGGATATGATGATAATTATCTTTCAATCCATGAGCATAGAATATCTTTTCACTTGTTTGCATCATCTTTGCTTTCTTTCACCAATGTTTCATAGATTTTGGTATACAGATGTTTCATCTCCATAGTAAATCTATTCCTAAGTATTTTATTCTTTTTGTTGCTACTATAAATGGGATTTTCTTAATTTCTCTTTCCAATAGTTTATTGTTAGTGTACAGAAACACAATTGATTTTTGCATATTGATTGTGTACCCTGCAAATTTATTGAATTTATTAGTTCTAACAGTTTTTTTGGTGGAGTCGTTAGGGTCTTCTATATATAATTTCATGTCATCAGAAGAGTCTATTTTACTTCTTCCTTTCCAATGTGGATGCCTTTTGTATCTTGCCAAATTGCTCTGGCTTGATTTTTAGTATTACGTTGCATAAATCTCATAAGAGTAGACATCCTTGTGTTGCCCCTTAAGCGTCCAGCTTTTCAACTATGAGTATATATTAGATGGGGGCTTGTCATATATGGCCTTTATATGTTGAGGTATGTTCCTTCTATACCCAGTTTGCCAAGAGTTTTTATCATGACAATATGCCAAATTTGTCAAATTTTTCTGCCTCTATTGAGATGATTACAGTTTTCACTCTTACTTCTGTTAATGTGGTATAATATACAGTACCGGGAGCCGGCATATTGCATATTGAGTGCATACTGCATATTGCATATTGAGTGCAGCACTTTCCATAGCATCATCTTTCAGGATCTGGAATAGCTCAACTAGAATTCTATCACTGACGATTCACTGCCGGGAGCCAGCGTGAGGAACTCCACCCATGGCAAACGTCATGAGGAAGGAGGCTTGGCATACGCAAAGGCGGGATCGAGCCTCAGGAGTCCTCCTGGAAATTCTCGAGCATCTACCCCCAAAACCAGAGTCTGCCTACTTTCTGCTTTGTGCTCTCACCTACACCTCTGACTTTACTGGGGGGGGGCTGTCCCCCACTACCTCGCTCTGAAAAAAAGAGTTAACTTATAGCTCCAGTTAATAAAGTTCCTGGGTGTGATAGTGTTTCAACCTACAAACTCCTTTGGAAGTCCTCTAGCCTGCCTGAATAGGTTTTTCCAGCCACATGTGATTGCTCAGAGCCTCCCAACTGTGAGAGGCATAAGATGTTCTCAACTGTCTAAATACAGAGTCCTTTGAGCAGTTGAAAGATTGATTAGAAATTGTATTGGTGAAGGGTTTTTCACTTGTTGGGCCAATGTTTGCTGCTAAGTCTCCATATCCCTTACCTGCTGTGTCCCTGGCAGTGTACTGATTAATATAATTGGTGTAAGTAGTAGCTTTAACGTTTGTAACCTTGGACCCTTGAGTTAATTCTTTTCTTGATTGAGCCCACCTCACCTTTGCCCTATAGGAATGCAACTTTATCTAATGCTTTTGGAGGGTGACTCCTGACTTTGGAATAATCACCTTTAGAGAAAAATAAGTTTCTTAAAATGTTAACAGGCCTCCTGGCCAGAAGATGATGTAATTCACCTGAACTTTTGCATATGATAGGTTTGAAAGTCTGGCTTCGATTAGGATCAGGAACTGCTGTCCTTGCATGACTCTACCCCTTCCCCCATTATCCTCTATGCACAACTTAAGGTATAAAAACTACTTTGGAGAATAAAGTGCAGGCCTTGTTCACCGAAACTTGGTCTCTCCATGTTGCTCTCTCTCTCACTCTGGCTGAGTCTCCATCTGGAGCACGGAACCCACCATGCTTACTAATTGTGCCTGGGCTTCTAAGATCCGACTGGGGAGGCCTCAGTGTCTCCTCTCCTTCAGGAGAACGGAAGGACACCTGCGGCCTACGTAAGTGGTGCAAACTTCTTGTCTTGAAGTTTTATTGGTCTCCCGCGTAAACCAAGCTACTCAGCCTCTTTTCTCCACTGAATTTCCTCACTGAGCTATCCTCATTCTATTACTCTTTATATCTTTGATGAATATTTAAATAAATAGGTCGCCTACGCCATCTCTCCTTCGAATACCCTGGATCAGCCGGGGCTGGACCCCGGCAATACAGTACTGACTTCCTTGCAGATACTGAACTATCCTTGGATCCCAGGAATAAACAGCACTTGATCATGGTATTCCGTCCTTTCAACGTACAGTCATCCCTCAGTATCTGTGAACTGGTTCTAGGGTTGGCTGTGGATACCAAAACCTACTCAAGTCCCACAGTGGGCTCTCCACATCCACCGTTCTACATCTGCAGATTCAACCCACCATGGATTCTGTAGTACTGAAGGCATTTATTCAAAAAAAGATTTTATCTTAAGTGGACCCATGCAGTTCAAACCCATGTTGTTCAAAGGTCAACTGTACTGCTGAATTCAGTTTGCTAATATTTTGTTGAGGATTTTTGTATGTCCCTGTTCATCAGGAACATTGGCCTACAACTTTCTTGGAGTGTCCTCGTCTGGCTTTGGCATTACAGTAAGGCTGGTCTCATAAAATGAGTTCAGAAGTATCTCTTCCTCTTCAGTTTTTTAGAAGAGTTTGAGAAGGGTTGGTGTTAATTCTTGGTATGATTTTTAAAAATCAGCTGATCTTTCCTATTTTTTATTTAAATTACTTCTCTGGTCTTTGTTATTTCCTTCCTTCTATTAACTCTGGGCTTCGTTTGTTCTTTTTCTAATTACTTGAGGTATAAAGTTAGGTTGTTAAGTTGAGATCTTTCTTGTCTCTTAGTGTAGGTGTTTATTACTCTGGGCTTCTCTCTTAAAACTGCTTTTGCTGTAACCTGTAAATTTTGGTATGTTGTATTTCCATTTTCATTCATCTCAAGATATTTTTTGATTTCTTCTTTGGTTCATTGGTTGATCAGAGTAGCATGTTATTTAATGTCCACATATTTGTTACTTTTCCAGTTCCTTTAATTTCCAGTTTTGTACCAATGTGATCAGAAAAGGTGTCTGATATGATTTCCATCCTCTTAAATTTATTAAGACTTGTTTTGTAAGCCTAATATATGATCTATCCTAGAGAATGCTACATGTATGCCTGGAGAAGAATGTGTATTCTACTGCTTTTGGATGCAATATTCTGTGTACACATGTTCTGATGGATCATTTCAGGCCAATGTTTCCTTACTGATTATGTGTCTAGATGATCTATCCATTAATAAATGTGGGATATTCAAGTTCCCTACTATTATTATATGACTCTGTCTATTTCTCTCTTTAGGTCTGTTAATATTCACTTTAGGGACTTTCCCAAGTGGCCCAGTGATTAAGAATCTGCCTTTCAATGAAAGAGACATGGATTTGATCTCTGGTTGGGGATCTAAGATCCCCTATGCTACGGAGCAACTCAGCCTGCGCTCTGAAACTGCTGAGCCTGAATGCTCTGGAGCCTGTGAGCCTCGACTAGAGAGCCCACGTGCTGCAGCTGCTGAAGCCCATATGCTCTGGAGCCCACATGCCACAAGAGTGCATGCATCTCAATCAAAGATCCCACGTGATGCAAGGAAGCTCCTGTGGGCTGCAACTAAGGCCCAATGTAGCCAAATAAACAAATATTTAAAAAATATTTGTTTTGTATTTCTAGGCATGCCTATGTTGAGTATGCAAATATTTACAAATGTTATCTCCTCTTCTCAGAGTGACCTCTTTACATCCTAAGATCTTTGCTTCTTATTACAGTCTTTGTCTTAAAGTCTATTTTGTCTGTTATAAGTGAAGCTAACTCAGGTTTCTTTTGGCTTCTATTTCCACAGAGTACCTTTTTTCATCTCTTCACTTTCAGTCTAAGTGTTTATATCGGAAGTGAGTTTCTTGTAAGCAGCACACAGGTGGGTCTTGCTTTTTTATGCATTCAGCCAATGCCAGTGAAGCTGCTCAGTTGTGTCTGACTCTTTGCGATCCCATGGACTGTAGCCTGCCAGGCTCCTCCATCCATGGAATTTTCCAGGCAAGAGTACTGGAGTGGGTCGCCATTTCCTTCTCTAGGGGATCTTCCTGACATGGGGATTGAACCCAGGTCTCCCACATTGCAGGCAGACGCATTACCATCTGAGCTACCAGGTAAGCCCACTCAGCCACTCTGTCTTTTGATTGGAGGATTTTAGCCCATTTATATTTAAAGTAATTATTGTTAGGTATGGACTTGTCATTTTGTTCATTCTTCTCTGCCTTTCTGTTAACTCCTTTGGTTCCTTTCTTCTCTGTCTCTCTTCAGTTGTGATTTGAGTTTCTGTAGCGGTATGCTAAGATTTCTTTGTCTTTATATTCTGTTTATATACTACAGGATTTTACTTTGTGGTACCACGAGGCTTACCTAAAACAAGTTGGGTGGTGGGTGAGTGGTTTAGTTGCTAAGTCATGTCCAACTCTTTGTGACCCTATGAACTGTGGCCTGCCAGACTTTTCCATCCACAGGATTTCCCAGGCAAGAATGCTGGAGTGGGTTGCCATTTCTTTCTCCAGGTGACCTTCCTGACCCAGGGATCAAATCTATGCCTCCTACATCTCCTGCTTGGCAGAATTCTTTATAACTGCACAACTTGGAAGACAACTTACAAGTCTATTTTAAATTGGTAAGTTTGAATGAATTCTAAAACTACATGTTAATTCTCCTCTAATTTTATGTTTGCTGCTGCTGCTGCTAAGTCGCTTCGGTCGTGTCCGACTTTGTGCGACCCCAGAGACGGCAGCCCATCAGGCTCCCCTGTCCCTGGGATTCTCCAGGCAAGAACACTGGAGTGGGTTGCCATTTCCTTCTCCAATGCATGAAACTGAAAAGTGAAAGTGAAGTCGCTCAGTCATGTTCGACTCTTAGCGACCCCATGGACTGCAGCCTATCAGGCTCCTCCATCCATGGGATTTTCCAGACAAGAGTACTGGAGTAGGTTACCACTGCCTTATGATGTCACAATTCATATCTTTTTATCTTATGTATTCATTAACAAATTACTATAGTTATATTTCTATTTTTGTCTAACCTTCATATTAAGATTTATAAGTGATTAACCTACCAATTTTACATTAGATTATCTTTAATTTTACCATATATTTACCTTTACCAGTGAAATTTTTAATTCCATATTTTACTTTTACTAATTAGTATCCTTTCATTTCAGCTTAAAGAAGGTCCTTCAACATTTCTCATAACGCTGGTGGTGATTAATTCCTTCTGCCTTTGCATGTGCTAAAAACTCTTTATTTTTACTTCAGTTCTAAAGGACAACTTTGCTGGGTAGTGTACTTGTGGTTGGCAGGTTTTTGTTTTTTTTTTTTCCTTGTAGTACTCTGAATATATTGTGCCACTCCCTTCTGGTCTGCAAAGTTTCTGATGGAAAATCTGCTAATAAATCTTATGAGGGTTTCCTTGTATGTAACAAGTTGTTTTTCTCTTGCTGCTTTTATGAGTCTCTCTTTACCTTCTGACAATTTAGTTATAATATGTTTCAATGTGGGTATCTCTGGATTAATCTTATTTAAAACTCTTTGAGCTTCCTAGATCAAGATATTTGTTTCTTTCCCCCAAGGAAGTCTTTAGAGTTATTTCTTTTAAAAAATATTTTATTTATTTATTCTTGGCTGTGTTGGGGCTTCGATGTTGCATGCAGGCTTTCTCTAGCTGCGGCGAGCGGGGTCTGCTCTTTGTTGCCGTGTTCAGGCTTCTCTTTGAGGTGACTTCTCTTGCTCAGTAGTTGTGGCACACAGGCTTAACTGCTCTGCAGCATGTGGGATCTTCCCGGATCAGGGATCGAATGTGTGTCCACTGGCCTACCAGGGAAGTCCCAGCATTTTTTTCTTTTTAATTATTTATTTGGCCGCACCAGGTCTTAGTTGCGGCATGTGAGATCTAGTTCCCTGACCCGGGATCAAACCCAGGCCCCTCGCTTTGGTAGCTTGGAGTCTTAGCCACTGGACTCCAAGCAAGTCCCAGCATTATTTCTTTAAATGAGCTTTCTGCTCCTTTCTCTCTTTACTCTCTGGAATGCCTGTAACTACTTAATGGTATTTTCACTCTTTTTTAAATTATTTTTATTCTTCTGTTTAGATGAATTTTACTACCTGGTCTTCAAGTTCACTGATCCTTTCTCCCACTTGCTCTAGTCTGGTGCTGAGTCCCTCTATTGAATTTTTCAGTTCAATTATTATACTCCTCTGCTCTATGATATCTCTGGTACTTTTTAACATTTTTCTATCTCTCTGTTGAAATTCACACTTTGTTCATGCTCTCCTGATCTTACTGAGCATTTTTATGACTGTTACTTAAAATTCTCTATTGAGTATATCACTTATTTACATTTCACTAAGATCAGTTTCCGGAGAAGGCAATGGCACCCTACTCCAGTATTTTTGCCTAGAAAATCCCATGGACAGAGGAACCTGGTGCGCTGCAGTCCACGGGGTCGCTAGAGTCGGACACGACTGAGCGACTTCACTTTCACTTTTCACTTTCACGCATTGGAGAAGGAAAAGGCAACCCACTCCAGTGTTCTTGCCTGGAGAATCCCAAGGACGGGAAGCCTGCTGGGCTGCCGTCTCTGGGGTAGCACAGAGTCGGACGCTACTGAAGTGATGCAGCAACAGCAGCAGCAGTAGCAAGATCAGTTTCTGAAGATTTATCTCGTTCCCTTCTTTAGAACATATTCCCTTTTTTCTTCATTTTCCTTTACTCTATATTGGTTTCTGTGCATTAGAAAAAACAGCCACCTCTCTCATCTTGACAGAGTGGTCTTGTATAGGTATGGAGCCTCATCAATTGGCCTAGCCCATGTTCTTGGTAGCCTCTCAAATCTCTGTGATTGTCCAAGCTGCTGTCTTTATTTTTAAGTGGTTACCAGTAGTTGAGGATGTACCAAATCCATCAGCTTCCCAAAGGGGAGGACTGCAGTCAGTATTTAGATTTAGGCTGATTAGAAGCCAGAAATTCAGGCAGCATCTGGGAAAGCATGCAATTAAACCCATTCCATGGAAAAAGTGGGAGAAGGCTGTTTTTGTCTGCTCTCTCTACACTAAGCCCAAGTATATAGCTACAGGGGATGCTCCTATGCCTATCATGAATGTAAGCTCCATTGACTGTGACAGCTAGATCATTTGGGAGCCTGTAAACACTAGTCTGCTTTCTTTTCAAAGTCTGTGCACTAACAAACAACAGCTATAACCCTGAAGAACAGGCTGAGAATGGAGCAGACAACGACTTTTACTTCCTTTACTTTATATATGTTTATACTGTCCTAATTTTTTACTAAGAGCTTTTATTGCTTTAGTTTTGAGAAAAGGAGAGATGGACAGAGAAACAGAAAGGTGCCCAGAAAGACTGTACTTCGGATGTATCTTTTTTTATACCAAATTATAATAAATATAAACTCTTTGGAATTGGAAATCAATTCAAGGCTAAAATATCAATAAAACTGATTTTTCTTAATAGGTAACATTACCTCTTTCTTGGATAAATGCCTGAATTTTGTTTGATATCTACTCAGTTCTACATTCAAACGATGAACAGTCATTTTCAATCCATCATTTTCATCTACCAGTTCTTGAGCTTGTTTTCTTAGATAATGTAATTCAGGTCCATCAACTACTGAAAAAAATAAATTTAATATTATACCATAAGAACTTAAATTTATCATGATTTTATATAAATTGTCAATTGTCTGTCCTTCTTTCCCTTTAGGCTCACAAAGGCAGCAAATGACAATTATACAGATATAAATGAATAAAAGTTAGTAAGTTTTTTTAACACTGATTAGTCAACAATGTTTTAGAAGTTTGTGAAAGTTGATATATATATATATATGATAAAGGTAAAATAAAAATTTTAGATTGGAAAAAATGTCACTATTTCAGATGGTATACAAATATGTGCTCTGAAAATTATATAGAACAAATGGAGAATTCACTAGAACTAATAGCCTTCCCACACAATAGTAATGTTCTATTGGAAAGCATAATAGAAAATAGATCCCACAAAGTGATAGCACAAATAATATCAAGTATCTAGAAATGTGCCTAAGACAAGAAATATATAGGGTTTGTAAAGAGAAAACCACATTATGTTTCTTAAAGCCATAATAATAGACTTAGATAAATACACAGAAAAAACATTAGTGAATACTTATATGACCTTAGCATATTGTTATTAATTTTGGCTATATCACACAGCATGTGGGATCCTAGTTCCTGACCAGGGATCAAACCTGCACTCCTTACAGTGGAATCATGGATTCTTAACCACTGGAAACCAAGGGCATAGATCCTAACAGAAAAATATCCTATACACATAGCTGAATTATTAACAAACTGAGAAACAAACTCAAACATATGTGCCCATAGGGCTAAAATTCTTAATACATAAAGAGCTCCTATAAATCAACAGAAAAGATCAAAACATCTCAATCCAAAGTGGGAATATTTATGAAAGAGAAAGAAAATGACCTGCAAAGATAATGAAAAAAATATTCAACTTCATCAATAATAGAACAAACAGAAATTAAATTAAAATGGGATTCTTCTTTTTTAACCACTCAAACTAGCAAGGAAAATATAATCTTCAACATTGGTTAGTATGTGGTGAAAGAGGCATTTTTATATGGTGCTCATGGGGATAAAAACTGATACAAAACATATGTAAAATATTATGCTAAGAACCAAAAGAAGTACTAGAATTTCTTCAGCATAATAAAAATGATACAACAGGTGAAATCAAATTTCAACAAGTATAAGGATATTAATGAAAGACCATAAATAATCAAACCAAAATATTAAGAACATTAATATCAACAAATACTATAATAAAACGTTAACTTCCAAAATAAGTACAAAATTTTGAATTCCTGTTCCTTCCTGTAACAAAAGAACTAGGTAGTTGTCCTCACCTTCCTGAGAGGATGCTTTCTCAACCTCTTTTGGCTTCACGTTTTCTTTTTTCATCCTTTCAAGTTTTAACTGCAGATCTTTCATTGTTTTCTTTATTATGTTAAGCTCATGTGTAAGGGCTTGATTTGCATTGTTTAGGTGCAAATTTTCTTCCTTTAATTCCTCCAACTTTTCTTTGGTTATTTCTATACATCTTTGACGCGTTCTACCAGTTATATCTAAAAAGGGACAGGAAAAAGTTTTAAAATACTAATTGATATTAACAATTTTACATCAGAATTACAGGAGACTATTTCAAAAACCAAAGGAGCAACTTCTTTATGTCAGTGCCTGCAAAGAGAGTGGCCTATACAGCAAAGACTGTGATCTGTTAAGACTATGGTGAGCAGTAAGAAGAAGGGTAATGGAGGGGGAAGGCAGGAGCCAGTGGAGGCCTTTTCTTAACGTAATATGCAGAGTGGAGGTTGTATCCTGCAGGCCACCAGGAGCCAGAAAGCCTTTCAGCAGAAGTATGGAAAGAAGGGGCTATACTCTCAGATGAATCGCTGAGGCCAGCGGCGAAGAAAGTGAACAGTTCAGGAAGGACGCCTAGCACAGAGGCAGGCAGATCAGTCTGAAGGCTCCTAGAGTAGGGACGGAGAGGAAAGGACATAAGAGAATTCAGGGGCAAAAACTTGGCAGGGCTCAGCAGCTGACTGGGTGTGGGCAGTGAGGGAGGGGCAAGTCAAGAATGAGCAACAAGATCTGTAGTTTGGAAGATATCTAGCCAGACAAGGAATACAAGCCTGGCAGGGGGAGGGAAGCTCAGGTTAGGACACAGGTCCAAAGCTCTGAAGAGAGCCTCAGCTGGAGAGAGGGAGGAGCCACCAGCATGTAGTTTACTTGCAGGCACCAGGGTGAGAAGAAAACCAGAGGCTACAAAGGAATTTAGGGAGGAGTAGAAAGACTGGAGGAAAGCAGAGAGTGATATTCCATAGGGAGATTGAAGGAAGTGAGGACTACGATGGGCTCCTGGCCTGGGCAGAGCTTCTGTGTGCAGATGGAGGGAGGGATACTGGCAGCTCCAGACAGCCTCCCCTGACCCCTGACACACACATATCCAACCCCTAGAACATGAAAGAAATGAGTAACTTCACAAGTACAGGAAAACAAGAGGCAATCTACCAGGAATCCAGGAAAGACATTTGAGATTAGACTGAAGATGGAAGCTGCAGCCTAAAATATGCAAGGAGAGGTCACCTACGAGAGGGGGTGGGGGTGCTTCCAGGGATGTGCCTTGCCCTGGCAGGTGGTGGGGACACAAAATGGCCTAGAAAGGACTGACGAGGTATCTGTCTAGGGTGCCAGACAGAAGCAGCAGGGCTCAAGTCCCCCTGGGCCAAGCAGTACATATAAGCCCTGAGGACAGAAAGGCAGGCAGACCCCAAGGCTGGAGAAACCTAGGAGGAAGAGGAGCCTCCAAACCCCCTGGCTGACAAAATGCCCTGTCTATGGCCGACAGTCACTGGAGACAGACTGTACATCTGACAGCCCACTGGCTTCCCCTTCTGAGCAGCCTACAGTAATCAGATATGGCATCCCCAGACAGATGAACTGGGACTCCCAGGGACCAAACGAGCACATCACCAAGAGCCACAGGAACTGAGAGAGGCACCAAAACCAGATAACAGAGGACAAAGTTGGCTGCAGCACAGGCTACAAGATTTGAGAATGAGTGCGGTTAAGATTTCAGAGAGATGCTTGTCAATACTTAATAGAAATCATGAAAATAAAGGGCTTGATTAATAACACAGATTCAAAGGATGGGCTGAGCAGCAGAAGACATACAGTGAAGAAAACCTGTGGGCCAGATGTCAGAGCCCCAGCAACATCCCAGAACACAGCACCAAAAACACCGAGGCAGAAATGGTGAAAACAGAGCCAATCCGACACGGAGGGCAGACAAAAGTCTTGGTTACTTGACAGGGTTTTCAGACTACTGACGTGAGGCACACAGTGAAAAATTACAGTATCCACTCTGGAAGCTAATGAGGCTCCCCAGGCTGCAGAGGGGAGAGGATGCCACCAAGTACCTCTGGACCTCTCAACTCTGCCTCGAGCCCCTGAGCAGAGCCCCGTTTTCATACGCCCCCTCTCCCAGGGCACGTGTTGCCTGAGCGCCGAGTTACTTCAGCTGCGTCCGATCTTTGTGACCCTATGGACTGTAGCCCACCAGGTTCCTCTGTGCATGGGATTCTCAAGGCTTACCACTGGCACCACTTGGGAAGCCTCCCCCTTCCAGGGCCTGTCCATAATCCCATAGGTCCATGAATCCCCCCTCCATCAACCCCAGGCTTGAGCACATCCCATACGGACATACAGCCACCATCCAATGTTTGAATGTCTGGACTCTCTCTTTTTTTTTGCGGGGGGTGGGATCACACCTCTTGGCATCTGGAAGCTTAGTTCCTTGACCAGAGATCGAATCCGTGTCCCCTGCATTGGAAGGACACCAGGGAAGTCCCATAAACTCTCTATTTTAAGGCAAACTTAAAGGAAGTTCAACGAACCGCTATCTCTTTCCAATTTCAAAAATGGGACAGAAGCAACAACCTTCACAGGAAAAAAAAGTGATCTTTATTTTATGTGAGACTGTACTGGGTGTTCTCTGAAATATAAGTTTTTCAATCACAATGAAATTCAAAAGGCAAATACCTGGACAGAGTGGAGGTTTTTCACATAATGGTGGTTTTTCGTCCTACGGAAGGAAAAAACAGGACAGTAACGAATTGACCTTAGCATCTTCTAAGAGTGGCCTGGCACAAGTCATGTATCAAACATGTAAGCACTTCCCCCGTCTTCATTTCAGCTCTCGTAGTTGCTCATTTCTTTTAGCTTTAGAAACTTTAATATTCCCTGTTTCTTTTAAATGAACCTAACCCTTAACAGTCCTCCCCTCTTGGCAAGCTCTCTGAGCAGCAGGGGAAGGCCTGCTTTCTTTCCGCCTTTCTGTCCATGAGCTTGGCATCTTTTGACTGAAATATAGGTGACTTATACTAATGTATTAGCTTCGTTGTATAGTAAAGTGATTCAGTTACACATCTATATTTTTCTAATTCTCTTCCATTATAGGTTATTACAAGATACTGAATATAACTCCCCATGCTACAGAGACCATCCATGTTGCTGACCCATTTTATATATAGTAGTGTGTGTTAATTTCATACGCCTAATTTGTCCCTCCTGCCTTCCCCTTTGGCAACTGTAGGTTTGTTTTCTGTATCTGTGAGTATACTTCTGTTTTGTAAATAAGATCACTTGTATTGTACTTTTATTTATTAATTTATTTTTTAGATTCCACATATAAATGATATATAATATTCATCTTTCTCTGTCTGGCTGACTTCACTCAGTATGACCATCTCTAGGTCCATCCATGATGCTGCAAATGGCATTTTATTCTTTTTATGGCTGAGTAATACTCCACTGTGTGTGTATATATGTGTGTGTGTGTGTGAGAGAGAGAGAGAATATACACTGTATCTTCTTCATGCATTGATCTGTTGATGGACACTTCCATGTCTTGGCTGTTATGAAGAGTGCTGCTATGAACACTGGGATATATGGATCTTTTTGAATTAGAGTTTTCTCCTCTTCTGAATATATGCCCAGTAGTGGGATTGCTGGACGACGTAATAACTAGCTTTTAGTTTTTTTAAGGACCCTCCACACCATTTTCCACAGTGGCTACACCGATTTACACTTCCACCAGCAGGGTTCCCTTTCCTCCACACCCTCTCCAGGGTTTATTTGTGATCAGTCACTGTGGTCACGTGCAGGTCCTACGAGTGACAGGCCACCAGTTCACATTCTAAAACACGTGATGTGACTGTAGGGGCTGAGCAGAGGTGGACAAAGCAAATTCTAACTGGCCCACTCTCCTTGGGATATGCAAAAAGACCCCATAAGCTGCACAGAACCACGTTTTTAAAGCACTGAGAAAAGAATACAAGACCCTCCTTTTCAACTCAAAACTTAGAGGAAAGGGAAGTCTTTGAATTTTTGTTCATTTTTCTACTACACATCAGCCTGATATTAAGTTTCTAATTTCTGCTGAAAAGTAGATAAGGTTATAAATTAACTCTACCGAGAAGTTTTTAATTTTTAAACTCCCTTGACATCACAGAATTAAAAAGTTAAGTAGAACTATTTCCATGTCTGCAAACTGGTTACTGTCTATTCATTTTACAAAGTAGAAAGCAAATATAAGTGTTTTCTAACCCCTCAATATATTACATTCATTTTAAACTATGCAAAACATGAGTTTCTTCATGTTTTAAAACTATTTTTTAAAAAAACATTCAATAGTAAAGTGTACAATGACAGAAAAAACAAAAACCAAGAAAAGAAAGAAAAAAAAAAAACTAGACCATGGAAAAGAACACTTAACAGAAGCTTTTTCCCCCACAAATCACAAAAGTTGTTTTGAAATTATGGTAGAAATTCTATTTAAAAAGAAAATCCATTTTTAAAAAAACAATTCTTACCTTTAATTTCAGAACAGAATGTTTTCCATCTGATGAAAACAGAGAGAGAAAACTTTGTAAAGCGGAGAAAGACATCTGACAGCTCTGAAGAGTACAATCTTAGGCACTCACCTTCTGCACACGAGCTGAACCAGCCCACGAACCGGCCCAGCTCTGAACTGCGCTCTCCCCCTGCTCGTTCCTGACCGCCTTCAGTGGCTCACACGACTGCAGAGCTCAGGCCGAGCTCCTCCGTGTGCCTGTGAGCCTCCCTGCCTTCCCAGCACCCTTGCCTGTGCCCTCCACCATTCCACCTGCCATTCCCCACGGGGGCGAAGGTGCCACTCTCCCTGCCTCCTCTGCCTCCAGCAGCAGTCCACTTGCTCAGATGCTGGTACCTCGACCAAAGGATGGCAGTGTCCAAGCTTCTTGGCTGGGTACTGCTAGGGTACAGGGTGGCTGGCACCTCAGGCTGGTAGCCTTGAGACAGTAACCATCAGCTGGCATTTATGGAGAATGTTTTGCTTCGTGTGCCTGCGTGCATGCTTAACTGTTCAGTTAGGTCTGACTCTTTGTGATGCTGTGCACTGTAGTCTGTTATGCTCCTCTAGGCAAGAATACTGGAGTGGGTTACCATGCCCTTGTCCAGGGGATTTTCCCAACCCAGGGACTGAACCTGGGTTTCCTGCATTGGCAGGCGGATTCTTTACTGGCTGAGCCACCAGGGAAGCCCTGCTGTGCTTCACTCACATGACTGAATTTAATCCTTCTAAGACTCTTAGGAGAGGTGCACTCAAACTTAGGAGAAGTGGGGTTAAGGAACTGGCCAAGTCTCACGCCACCTGAAAGTGACAATGTCCAGGAGCTTCTAATGCCCACCACAAGCCAAAAACCACTCTAGGAACTTCACTCTCTCCTAACCACCACCTGTGCTCCAAGTTCATGTTACCAAGTGTGCCAGTTAACACTGCCTTTAACTTCCAACCCCACCTTTACTGCCTGCTCCTGTTACTGCAGCAGCTCTCCTTTGTCTGGTGGTGCAATAATAAACCTCACCAGTAGAGGTGCAAAAGAGACACTGGAGGAGGAAAGGGCTTGGGTTCCTCATTCCACGGGTGATGTCTCCACCCCCATCTATTGTCCTGGGTCCCTCTTTCTCCCTCCTCTCCTCCCCTCTTTCTAGATGGCCAGCAGCACTTCCCCACAGGCGGCTCCTCCTGGAACTCCCCTACAGACAGCAGCTTTCCAGTGAATTCTGTTAGCACCACACCTCAGCTAACTTCACCTGCCAGCGGGCCAGAGCTGCACCCTTTGGGGCCCCATGTTAACTACATAGGAAGCAGCTGTTCCCTCTGTCATTCCCATATTCTTTAGATTTATTTCTACCCCTTAATAGGCAATCCCATTACAGTTAGTAATTCTTGACATTAAACTTTCCCGGTTCAAATCATCATGGACTTTCTTTCCTTTTTTTATTTGGCCACTCAGTTCCCCAATCAGGTATCGAACCTGGGAAGTTCACCAGGGAATTCCCTCACCATGTATAGATACTTTCTGTCTCTTGATTAGTTCTGACTGATAGTATGATGCATCAGGCTTTAGAAAAATAATGCAGACATTGGAAAGTGGATGGCTATGTATGAACATAAGGAGATATTCAGGACGTTGTAAGATTTTTTTTTAAGGTAATTAAATATCATGTATGTACATACACATTCTAAGCTGTTAAAATTATACTTGATGGAAGTACAATTATGTATGTTTAACTTCATGTATTTCTGCATTTTTTACAGTGAGAAAGTATTAATTCTAAAAGAAACATACTTTCTACTTGAACTTAACACACACATGGATTTTCCCACAAGGATAGAATATGCTGTCTAACCAAGTGGCATTTTCTGGTACAGGTATTAGAAGGCTGGCATTCTGTCTTCCAATCAGTCCCCTTTATATGAGAGTCTCCTTGGGCCCTGGGCTTCCATAGTGGCTCAGATTGTGAAGAATCTGCCTGCAATGCAGGAGACCCAGGTTAAATCCCTGGGTCAGGAAGATCCCCTGGAGAAGGGAATGGCTACCCACTCCAGTATTCTTGCCTGGAGAATCCCATCAACAGAGGAGCCTGGCGGGCTATAGTCCTATGGGGTCGCAGAGCTGGACACGACAGAGTGACTAACACGTATCTTACTTATCTCCTTGAGCCCAAGCAATTCCCTGAGGGTCCTGATAAAGTAGTTATCGGTGCCCACTGCATGCCAGGCTCTCCTTCTCACTTCTCAAACACAAGCCACATATTAGGAAATGGAAAACGGCCTTTGCTATTAATGAGCTGAATTCTCTCACTGTGCCAAACAAAATATACAAAGGTATGCCGTTCCAAAGCTGTATTATAAATATATCCATGCGTTCATTCACCCAAATCACCTGAAGTGACAGGCAGCCGTGGGCCAAGCCCTGCTCCGGGCCCTAGAGCCAGCCTGGTGAACAAGACAGACAAGCTCACTCAGCCAGCCCGAGGAGCTCACTGCGCGCCCGTCCCGCATGGCACTGGTCATGGGTGCAGAGAGGAAGGAGCACGTGGAGCTTCAGAGCCTGAGTCCCGATGCTCCCCCAGAGATCCTCTCACGACTGACAGAATGGCAAAATGGACTCCAAAGTGAAGGCCTTATGCATTAAAGACAACCAAACACCCACGCAGTCATTTTCACTGTATCCCAGGAAGAACAAAGCTCAGGGATATTCTCACTTAAAATCATGGAACCACGGTACGGAGGTGCAATGGTTATATGTTCCTCCAAATGAACCAATATTTATGGCCATAAAATGCTTTTACGTGAAATGTTTTAAAAACAATTTTTTTTTTTACCTTTTCCTTGTGTATTCTCTGGTGGAATAGGTGAGCCTGGAAACCCATCTTGTTCAGAAATACTTTCCTCATCTTCAGTGTCCACCCCGTGTGACGATGGAACCTTTTTGTTATCGAAGACAGAGGAACAACACGTGGTAAGCACTTCTGTATAAACTTCCTCCCAACAAACTCAGCTGTCTTATTCGATACCCTCTCCACTGCTACCTCCCCTCCAAGACATAAAAGGGCTACACCCGTGGGTCCCTCAGGAAAAGCCCAACGGCAAAGGCAGTGCCATCCAAATTATGCTTAAGCCAGCGGTCCCCAAACATTTTGGCACCAGGGACTGATTTCATGGAAGACAGTCTTTCCACAGATGGAGGTGGGGGGCTGGGGATGGTTCGGGCAGTAATGCAAGCCACGGGAGCAGCAGATGAGGTTTCACTTGCCCACCCACCGCTCACCTTCTGCTGTGCAGCCCAGTTCCTAACAGGATAGTCCGCAGCCCGGGAGTTGGGGACTCCTGGCCTAAGCCACAGAGACCTTCACAGCTATGCTGCACCGCATCCCACCCCATGCTACCTGGGCACCTGGCTTCCCCATTCCTGCCAGGGACCAACTCAGGAAAAGGAGCTGCCTCCAGCCTGCTCTGTGCAGCACCCAGTACCACCGTGCCCTGGTGCTGATGCTGTGTTGTTCACCTCTACATGGGGCAAGAGCTGCCGACCTGCCCCGTGAGAACCCTCACCAAGGCAACTGTTGGGGATCGGGGCCCATTACGCTTGCTGGCTAGGAGGCCACTGTGAGTGTTTCCTGATGGAATGGGACTCTCCCCCCATCACTATCTGTGAAAAACTCCCTTGCAGGGTCACGAATGGTAGAGCTGCCCCCCACAGACCTGTGAGCCGGGTCTGGGACCACCCCGATGAGCAGGAGGCTGCCTCACTGGCAGAGCTCTGGGAGAGGCGGGGTGTGAGGACAGAGGCTGCCCTCAGGGAAGAGCAGAGAACCAGGTCTTGTACAATAAGCTGAGGCTGGTGCTCCCTGGGTGGCTTCCCTTCCACTATTCTGACTCTTCGTAAAATCCTGCTTATGTGATCAGCCTGGCTTAGCTGTGCTGTGCTGCAGGCCATGGACGTTCCATCCCCATGGCTGGGAAGGGGGCAGCATTGACCAGCAAGATGCCCACAAGAAGGGGCATTTCAGGGCCAAAAACTAAGGCTCACAGGCCCACCAGGCTGGGGGTAGAGGGCTCTGGGGTGACATGGCTCAGAGCTGCAGAAAGGTCTCCCACTCTACTCATCATTGAAGAAATTAAAAAGAAATGAATCTCTTAAGCTTTTAGCTCCTAGGGACCATCTGCCTTGTTTACCCTGTCAAAGGTATATTAAGCTACTCACTTTTATTTAGGAAGTATGAAATGCTAAGGCGACTCAAATACTATCATGAAAAGTGAAAGTGAAAGTCGCTCATTCGTGTCTGACTCTTTTCGACCCCATGGACTATACAGTCCGTGGAATTCTCCAGGCCAGAATGCTACAGTGGGTAGCTGTTCCCTTCTCCAGGGGATCTTCCCAACCCAGGGTTCGAACCCAGGTCTCCTGCATTGCAGGCTGATTCTTTACTAGCTGAGCCACCAAGGGAAGCCCAAATACCATCATAACGATACCCTATTATGGAAAACTGCTTGTTAGTATCTACTTGTACAATGGCTGATAGTACCTTATGGCTGCTTATGCCTTATGATTACACATACACCACTCATCAGTATATACGAGTGGTACATACCCACCACACATGAATGTTCATAGAGCACTCTTCCTAAAAGCTCCAAACTGGAAACAACCAAATATCTACCCTTAGTAGAGTAAATAAGTTACTGGATGTTACAGCTGTCCCATGGGATATCACACAACAATAAGAATGAACCAACAACTTCCACACAATGACAGAAGGCTCTCAAACACTCCAAAGCATACAAAATGTATGATGAAAGTCACAGAATCTCTAGAATGTGCTGTGTGCTTAGCTGCTCAGTTGTGTCCAAATTCTTTGCGACCCCATGGACTGTAGCCCACCAGGCTCCCCTATCCATGGGATTCTCCAGGCAAGAATACTGGAGTGGGTTGCCATGCCCTCCTCCAGGGGAATCTTCTGACCTAGGGATCAAACCCAGGTCTCCTGTATTGCTGGCAGATTCTTTACCATCTGAGCCACCAGTGAAGTACAAAACTAATCTAAGGTGATTTTTCTAAGATCTAACCTGCTCTTGGAGTCAGGGCAGTGGTTAACTCTGGGGGAGCAATGACTCTTCTCAGTCACAGAGGACTTTGGCAGTCTAGCAGTATTCTTCTTCTTCTTTTAATCTGGGTGGAGGCTACTTTGCAAAAATTCACTGAGCTGTAAAGTTACAGCTTATGTGTCTCTTGTGTATATATAATACATCGATAAATAAGCCTAAAGAATTTGTGACAACATTCTAGAAACACTCTAAAGTTTTAATGCAAAGCATTGTTAAAAGTACCAAATACTTCAGAGTGTGAAAATCACCTGAGTAACTAAAAGAAAAGTTGTCTGGGTGCTGAAGGGAGAGAGGTGGAAGCCAGGCGCCCCATCCACAGTGCTGCCATCCCAGTGGCCAGGAGTGGCCTTTCCCACATCCGTCTGCAGCCTTGGCCTAAGCGCCTTCATTCTCCTCCTGGGGAGGACGCTAACTAGGATTTTAAAGAGTAAAATGTACATGCTAGAATTTACAGGGTGATTATTGGTGGGGGGGAGAAGCTAGTATAACTTAAGCTAGTTGAGGGAAAGAAATAGAACTAAAAAATCCATCAATTCAAAAGAATGAACAAGAAAAAAGATACAGAGCAATAGGACAAGCAGGAAACACAGAAATGACAGATTTAAACCCAAATATACCCATGAATACATTAAACATAAAAGAACCAAAAGCTCTAGTAAAAAGACAAAGGAAAATTTTGTCAAATTTGGTTAACAAAAACTATATACTGCATTGAATTATAAACCTTTTTTTTGGGGGGGGGGTGGTGGTGTTGTGCAACATGTGGAATCTTGGCTCCCCGATCAGGGATCAAACCCTCATCCCTGCATTGGAAGCAGAGTCTTAACCGCTGGACCACCAGAGAAGTCCCAAATTGTACACTGTAAATGGATGAATAGTATGATTTAATATGTGAATTATATCTTGGTAAACGTAAAGAAAAAACAACTAGATGCTGTTTATAAAACACAGCTAAACATAAGGATGCAGGAAGGTTAAAATTAAAGGATAGGAAGAAACAGACCGTACAAATATCAAAGAAAGATGGAGAACGTCAGATGAAAAAGACTTTAAGGCAGATCACATTTTCAGAGATACAGAGGGTCACTTTATAGTGACAAACTGTTCAATTTACCAGGGAGGTAAGATTTGAAATTTGTACACACCTAAAAATGTAATCAGATGTAAAATAATACATCCTCCCTGATCTCACACCTACACAGTTCAAACGTTAGCCTGGGGGATCTCTTCTCACCCGGAGGTGAAAGCACAGTATTGGGAACCTGGCAGCACAGCAAGGGCGCCTCAGTGTCTAGATCCCGTGACTGTGGGCTGAGCCGACTGTAGAGCCAGTGCTGGTGACCCTGGGGACGCAGAGGGTCCAGCCCCAGACAGAGCTGGCACCTTCCCAGGAGCCTCTCCTCAGATCAGTGATGCCAACGTTGGAGCCCCACCACAAAGACACACTAAACAGACACGACCGGTGGAGCAACAGAGGGGTCCAGCTGGCTCCACCCCGGGGTGAAGTCCAGGCAAGAGTGTGGTCAGACTGTGCAGAGAACCCAGGTAACTCGGTCGGGGTGGGGCCGCAGGCAGCTCTGATCTGTAAGGTGGAGGGGCCTGCGGGCCTGCAGTGGGACCTCTATAGGTCTACAACATGCTGGACCTCCCCTGGTGCGGCATGTTACAGGGAATGAAACAAACGTTTGTGATCCATGCTTCCTCACTGCTGTATGGAGGAGACCTCACTGCTAGAAGGTGGCAGGGTGCATTCTGAGCAGCTTTTGGAATCGGCGGGAGTGACAGCTTGGTGCCTGATCTGTTCTCCTGGCCTTCTACTGTCACCAGCGGGATTCAAGCTAATACAGAGGTGCTCACATTGCTAGAGCAGAGTCAGTGATCTGCACGCATACACACTAACCGTGCGGATGTGTATGTGTAAATGCAGACAGGGAGACTGCAGGCACCTCAGCCCCGCCCACTCAGCAGTCAGTGGCCCTCTTTCTACCTTGCTGAGAGAATCCCAATTTTGTTTGGTGCAAGTAGGCTCGAATCACAGTAATCCTTCTCTCTTCAGCCAGTAACCTGTCAAGGGATGGGCATGTGACCAGTGAGCATCCTGCTGGCGGGCCTCTGGAAAAAACGTTCCCCGTCATCAACACAGCACTGCCTGAAGGACCATGCCCCGCTTCCTTCTTCTGCGGGAAGAACTGGCTGCCTCTGGTGATCACAAAGAGCAGGCCAAGGGAATTTCAGGCTCCTGTGTTCAATACGCAGCTGAAACAATTTTGGAATCGCCTACCTTTTCACTTTGTTGTGTGAGAGTTAAATGTCCATTATCTAAACCTTCTGTCTATTTGATTATTTGGAGGCAAGAAGATGATATAGACACAAAGTGACCACAGAGGCCTGTCCTGGAGAGAAGAGGAGGGATGGGACGGCAGGGGTTAGGGGTGGTGTTTGCTTAAAAGCAGCATCAAACTTTTTTATAAGACATGGAAATTCATGTATACTTGGGTAAGAGAAAATCTTAAAGAAACTAAAAGTTAAAAACTGCAGAGAGAACGGGGAAACTCCTAATCCTCAAGAGCAGCAGCAAGAGTCCCCACTATTCCTTGGTCTCCAGAAGTTTCTAGAGATAAATGGTTCACACCTGCATGAATGATTCCTCTCTGGACCCAAGCATATGGCAGATATTCACATACCTGTCTGTGGGTAGTTGGTTGGATGAATAAATGAACAAATGAATGAATATATGGTATTTTATGACAAAATGTTCTGCAAATCCACAAACGCACCAATAGCAAGAATGTGTGACAGAGGAGCTCTAATAACATCTTATCAGTGATTCTATTGGAAAATGGTAGCAGGCATTTTGGGCTTCCCTGGTGGCTCAGCTGGTAAAGAATCCGCCTGCAGTGTGGGAGGCCTGGGTTCGATCCCTAGGTTGGGAAGATCCCCTGGAGAAGGGAAAGGCTACCCACTCCAGTATTCTGGCCTGGAGAATTCCATGGACTATATAAGCCCATGGGGTCACAAAGAGTCAGACATGACTGAGAGACTTTCACTTCATTTCAGCAGGTATTCAGACTACACTCTCCTCACTTAAAACCTACTAAAATCAATGAAAAGAAAGAAAGAAAGCTTATTCAATGGCCAGAAAACAGATACCAAACCTATGAAATTTGGAAGAAAGGGAAAATGTCAGAAGCTGCCAAACCTCCTCAGACTTCAGAAATGCAGACGCTCTGACAGTCACAAAGTGTCACAGGTACAAAGGTTCAAAGTGATCCTCTGATGGGTGCACTGACAGCAAGGATGTGACGGTCCCAGGAGACATACAGTCATTCCCACGGGGCAGATGGGAGAGCGGGCGAGGCTGAAGGGAGATGCTGAGAGAGCCCTCCTTTACCCTCCAGAATCCAACTCTGTACTCTCATAGACGCTAGATACAGCACAGACTGACATGAGGAATAAAAGAAGAGATCCAGGAGATCAAGAAAAGTGATAATGCAGGACTTCCTGGTGGTCCAGTGGCTAAGACTCCACACTCCCAATGCAGGGGGCCCGGGTTCATCCCCGGTCAGGGACCTAGATCCCACATGCCCCAACTCAAGATCCCTTGTGCCACAACGAAGACCCAGCGCAGCCCAATAAACAAACAAAAATATTTTTGCAGGAAAAAAAAAAGTGATGAGGCCACAGAAAAACGTGTGACATAAATGAGCAGAACTCAAACAAGCAAAAGGCAAAATGAAATAAATACAAAGGTAAAAGTTATACTGTATGCATGCTCAGTTGCTCAGTCATGTCTGTCCCTTCACAACCCCATGGACTGTAGTGTGCCAGGTTCCTCTGTCCATGAAATTTTCCAGGCAAGGATACTGGAGTGGTTGCCAAGAAGCCATAAAACACAGTGACAAGGCGCTGAGAGGGATGAGGGTACACAGAGGAAATCACACAAAGTGATGCTGAGAAGAGAATGGAGGGACAAGGGATTAGAGAAAAGATACCAGACATGGAAGACAAATAAAGGAGACCCAACAAACGCATGTCTCATGTTCCCAAAGGAGAACGGAATGAACCAACGATGAAACCAGTCAAAGATAAAATAAGAGGGGAGGAAAATATTTCCCAGAAAATAAAAAAAGGGAGGTGGAAAATCCGTGTCTTCGGAATTATGTAAACTAAATTTCAGGAAAAAAGGACAGAAAATAATAAACACCACTGTTAATCCTAGTGAAATTACTGAACTTCAAAGGATAAAGATGAACCTACAAAAGTTATCAGGCAGAAAAATCAAGTGACCTCAAATGAGAGAAGAAAGGCTGTAACCCCTTCTCTGCTGTTACTCTCGGCGGTCGTCTCAGAAAGGTTATATATGGTCCCACGCGACCAAGTACCCTTCCTTTGTAACACTCATCATAATTCTAATGGATTAACTTAACTGTGGGACTAGGGAGCCTTGTACTGATTCTCCAGCACCTAGTACATGCCTGGTACTCATCAGATGCTGGACAAATAGGTGTCAAATTATTTACCGACCCAAAGACACTGTCCACGCTGACAGTCCTTTACAGGATGGAGGCGCTGAGGCACAGGGAGGTTATCTGACTTCCCAAGTCATAAACCTGGGAAGCAGAGAAGCCGGGACTTGGACCTGGGTTTCTGAATGTCCCAGCACTGCTCTTGTTGCTGGGCTCTCGTACCGTGCAAACTGACCACACATTCACACAGCCCGCTTCCCCTCCAGCCTTACTTTTTGTGGCACCAACAAGAAAACTGCTGAAAACAAGACTTGCTTTCCATTGCTAGGCCATTTGCTTTCCATTTGCTAGGCCACTGCTAGGCAGGTACACACTTCGCACGAAGATGTTTGCCCAAACTACCCTGAAACACAGAGAGAGGCGTGAGGCAGAGACTTATACCCAAACTGCCTGACGTGGGCTGGTCTGTGTCCTTATCTTACTAGTTTTGATTGAAAAGAATAAACGCATAAATTATTTACCTGAGATTACAAAATGCTTATAGTAAAACTAAGGAGCAAATAAGAAGCAAGTGTCTACAGTAAAAATAATACTTAAAAAAACAGAACTAAATGGACAGGGAGGCCTGACGTGCTGTAATTCATGGGGTCGCAAAGAGTGGAACACGACTGAGCAACTGAACTAAACTGCACTGAAGGCAGTGTCTCCTTCACTGCTAGCGCCATCTAGTGATTAAACAGTGGTTTTTTATGCACCAAACACCCATTTTCTTCAAAGATATGTATTTTAATCCTCAAAAACAAACAACAATCTTTACGTCTAGCTAACAGTCTTGAGAGGCTCAAGGACTGTCAACACAAACTCTGATTCTAAACAGGAGAAACGGGTTGTCCTGATCTGAATCCTGCCTCTGCCACTGGGTGGTGGGCTGGATGACCCTGGGCAAGTCACTTATCCTGTTCTCTCTCACACGTACCCACACAGGTGTGAAGTAAACGAAATGGCATGTGTGAGCTGCCTGTGCACGTGTGTGTGTGTTAGCCACTCGGCCATGTCCAACTCTCTGTGACTCCAAGGACTGTGGCCTGCTAGGCTCCTCTGTCCATGGAATTCTCCAAGTAAGAATACGGGAGTAGGTTGTCATTCCCTTCTCCAGGGGAATCTTCCCGACCCAGGGATCGAACCCAGGTCTCCTGTGTTATGGGCTGATTCTTTACCGACTGAGCCACCAGGGAAGATATCAAATGCTCAGAAAAAGTCAATGTGTCTTCTTCCCCTTGAGGTACTAATCCTGAGACTGTGGGAAACAAATCCCTTTCCAGCTTCAGGGCCCTTTCATTCGTTCCTCTGCAGGTTATGATGAGACCTTTCAACCGCAATCACTTACTAACACTCCACCTCTGGCTCCGCCCCTGGGCTGCACTGCGGAAAGGCTTTCCTCTTGGCTGGCATGTGCCCAAAGGTGCAGACCTGCACCCACACACTGCTGCTGGGAAGGCAAGTGGGAACTACTCCTTTGGAGGACATTTTGGCAACACCCACTGGGGTACACATATCAAGTGTGCAACAGAATAATCTAAATGTTCACCAGTAGGTGAGCAGATAAATAATGTGTATGCAACTCAAAAAACTACAAAGCTGAGAGGAGGAAAGATGGGTTCCTGTATGGTGACCTTTGCACAATTAAATATATATACATATAGTAACACATTTGTTTCCGGATACTTATTTGCAGCAAAAGAATAAAAACAGACTTCCAGAACACATCCCAAATCCAGGAGGAGATGGCCTTCCAGGGATGAAGCAGATGGGAGACAAAGATTTCAACCCTAACCATAGTTTTCTTTTACTAAAAATTGGAAGCAAAAAAAAAAAAAGATAAGATGTCAGTACTTGCTCATCCTGGAGAATGAGAACACTAATGAGTTACATTATGTTCTATACCTCAACTGTGGGGGTGCCTGGCTATGGAAAATGCACCTGTTCAGCTTTAATAGACGGCGTCAAACAGTTCCCCCCAACAATGGTGGTGCCAACTCCCACTCCCACAGCCCCTCCGCCTCCTCCCTAATCCTTGATACTGTTCGTTGCCTTGCTCTACTTTTTAAATTTTTAAAACAAATTTCTGTACTGTACATGGGTCCTTGAGCCACCAAGACACAGTGGCCTGAAAAATAAAATTGTATGTTTCATTAACAACAAAGGAAAACAAACAAACAAAGGAGCTTGTGGAGGGCACTATTCTCTCTCTCCACTCAGGTCAATGTGGTAGCAAGCTTCACTCCCAATTTTCCTATCACATGTCCAGAAGAGTTGAGTGCTACAGCTCTACCTATAGCCTGGGTCCAAAATACCAGCCAGGAAGTGTGCAGCCTTGAGGGCTGGTGGGTGCTCACACAGGCCTTTCAGAGCCCTGGGGGAGACCTTTTTAGGCTCTTGGCACCTGTCTGCCTATCCAGGGCTCTTTGCTGTGGAGAAACCTAACTCTGCATGTTAAAGCCTGTATATGCTAGAAAGTGATGGTTAGTTTCTGAAATACATAAGCATTCCACAAAATAATTTCCCTAAGACCATCTAAAATGTAATTCAAAGTAGGGAGGATAATCAATAGAAATAAAATCAATATGAACATAGTTTGACATTGCAAGTCTTTAAGTAGAGTCACTACAAGTAACATGTTATAGTGATGGTGAAAAAGAAAAAAAAGAGAAAGGAAAAAGGAATTACGGTGTTGTCTTTTGCCATTAAAGAAATGGTGCTATCCCACTTTCAAAACCCTGGGAACACAAGAGTTTAAACCAGGACGTGTGGGCAATGGTGGAGAACCAGGCTCCTTCAACCAGAGACGTATCTCGGCTCCCCAACATGTGAAGTGAAGTCACTCAGTCGGGTCTGACTCTTTGCAACCCCATGGACTGTAGCCCACCAGGCTTCTCTGTCCATGGAATTTTCCAGGCAAGAATACTGGAGTGGGTTGCCATTTCCTTCTCTAGGGCATCTTCCTGACCCAGGGATCAAACCCGGGTCTCCCACAATGCAAGCAGACTCTTTACCATCTGAGCCACCAGGGAAGCCCCTACAGGGCTGAAATAGAACCTATGTCACCCAGACAGCTAGAGATGAGCGTATGTAAGAGCTTGAACTAGACACTCACACATGCACCCTAAGAATGTCAGCTACTGTGGAGAGACATGTGATGATGCTCCTTGTCAGGCATGAGTCTGAAGAAACACTGAAACGTACACATATGGAAAAGTGACAGGAAAATCAGCTCAGGGAGGGGGCAGTCAAAGGACAGAGCAGGATGACTAGCAGTGGATGGAAACCCATGTTAAAGACAGGAAGATGTTTCTCTGTTTCTGAAAAATTTGTCTTGAAAGATAAAGGAAGGAGTTTTAAATTTTGGGCTTCCTGAGTAGCTCAGCTGGTAAAGAATCCACCTGCAATGCAGGAGACTCTGGTTCAAGTCCTGGGTCGGGAAGTTCCCCTGGAGAAGGGATAGGCTACCCACTCCAGTATTCTTGGGCTTCCCTGGTGGCTCAGACAGTAAAGAATCTGCCTGCAGTGCAGGAGACCTGGGTTTGATCCCTGGGTTGCGAAGATCCCCTGGAGGAGGGCATGGCAACCTGCTCCAGGATTCTTGCCTGGAGAATCCCCATGGACAGAGGAGCCTGGCAGGCTATAGTCCATAGGGTCACAAAGGAAAGAGCAGGATGACTAGCATCCGATGGCAATCTATGTTAAAGATGTGAAGATGTTTCTGTTTCTGAAGGACTTGTATTGAAAGATAAAGGAAAGAGTTTTAAATTTTAGCCTAATAAGGTAGAAAATGAGACTGGACCAATAATAAAAAATAAGCTCCCAAACAACAAGCCATTAACAGCCAAAGAGAGAAAAGGGACCTATTTTCTAATGCACTCGGCACACTTTCCTGTGAGTTAATGTCAGGGTGTAGAAGAAACGCTGGAAGGCGGCAAGCACCTGGTTTCTGTGTGGCGTGGCATACGTGGCGTTGCTGAGACTTCCCTCTTCCTTGCGAGCGCTGGTGTCTCCAGACTGCCTGCGGCTGGACGACAGGTGCGAGTCAGTGTCCTCGTCCTCCTCATAGCCCAGCATTTCAAAGGATGGCAGAGAAGATCTTCTTCCCGTTTCATTCTGCCAGTGTGGTCTGTATTAGAATATTCAAGATCAAGATAAAGACCAAGCCACTTAACACCTCACACTGGTTTATATACATGTAGTAAATACACCGCCTCCAAGTCCCCCTGTGACGTACTGGGACCACACGACAAAACAGGCAGCAGCTAAAGTGTGAAACCATCCGCTGTTCCATCTCTTTGTACACTGGTAGAATTTCTTTCCAGTTTTTCACCTAGATTTTTACAGTTATAATCACTGTATACATATACAATTTGCCTCCTTGTTAATAAGTCTTTAAAGTCAGACTCGAGTAGATACATCAGTTTAGTCAGCGATTCCCCTTACTTAGGTTCCCTCCCCCGCAGGTTTTACCAACACAAACAGCTCTGCAATGAACATCAACGTACAATCTCTTCTGTATTGAAGATTCATCCCATAAAACAACCACATAGAGAAAGGCCAGAGTCGAGCAGTATGAACATTTCACAGGTCCACATGCATCCCCATGGAATCACTTCCCCAACCTGTGACTACATCAGTAATAATTGTCTAAAACTTGCCAAAAGAATCTAAGTGAAGTGAAACTCGCTCAGTTGTGTCTGACTCTTTGCAATCCCATGGACTGTACAGCCCATGGAATTCTCCAGGCCAGAATTCTGGAGTAGGTAGCCTTTTCCTTCTCCAGGGGATCTTCCCAACCCAGGAATCGAACCCAGGTCTCCTGCATTGCATGCAGATTCTTTACCAGCTGAGCCACAAGGGAAGTCCAAAGAATGTAAACCTCACTGCAAAAATGTGCATTTCTTACTGAGACTGGGTGCTTTTCCATACATTTGTGTGTGAGTCTTGGTTCTTCTATTGTGAATTGTCTGCTCATGTCCTTTGTCCCTTCATCTACTCAGATTCTAGCACATCCATTCCAATTTGAAATGAACTTTTCCACCTACAAAAATTAAAACTCTGACTTTGTATTTACTAGAAATATTTTCCCAATTCTGTTGATTTTATTTTGGCTATGTAAATTTTTTTAATATACAGATGATTTAAAACTAAAATTTTTTTTTTAACCTTCCAAATTCTTAGCTCAGAAGTAAACAGTAGTCATCTCCTTCTGAAAGGTTGGATTAGACTGGATATAGGACTTCGTGACATTTCTACGTATAGGAATTTCATTCAATAGGAATGTTTTGGTGCATGAATTACGCAAGGCTGAAACCTGATTTTTTTTCTAATGCTGCTAATGAATAAACTGTTGAATCCTGTCCTTTCCCTTTGATCTGTGGGGCTGCCTCTATTAGAGTTTCAATATCCCTGCAAACACTAGGCTCACCTCAGGGCATTCTTGTGTACCTCTTATCGCTGATCCAACACTCCTTTAACTACTTCAATATGTCTTAAAATATGATGGGGCTAACGCAGCCTTCCCTGAGTCAACATTCTTCCCTTCCAGATACCCTTTTACAGTCTTATGTGATTATTCTTTTCAGAGAATTTCAGAATCACTTCCTCATCTTCAGCTCTTATTCAGCCAAAGTATAAATTTTCAGCAGGAGAAAAACAGGCTATACTCAAACATCTCAAAAACGGAATCAAGATTAAAATGCAAAAACCAAAAGTATAAACACATCCTGCTGCTACTGTTAAATAGCTTCAGTCGTGTCCGACTCTGTGCAACCCCAGAGATGGCAGCCCACCAGGCTCCCCCATCCCTAGGATTCTTCAGGCAAGAACACTGGAGTGGGTTGCCATTTCCTTCTCCATAAGTGTAGCTCAATCAGTAAAGAATCCACCTGCAATACCGGAATCCATCTGCGATTCAGGAGACCCGGGTTCAATGCCTGGGTCTGGAAGATCCCCTGGAGGAGGAAATGGCAACCCACTCCAGTATTCTTGCCAGGAAAATCTCATGGACAGAGGAGCCTGGCGGGCTACAGTCCATGGGGTTGAAAGAGTCAGACACGACTTAGCAACTAAACCACCAACATCCTAGAAGGAAATATGTGAGCATTTGTATAACGCAGCAATAAGGAAAATCTTTCTAGAATGGATAATAATGTCAGAACTATAAACAATCATACTTATTACTACATAAAAAATATAGAATTTCTTGGTATGTTTAAAAAAAAAAAAAAAAGCCCTCAAATATCAAAATTGAATACACACGGCAGATAAAAGTCAAATGTGGTGATGTAATCCCCACTCCAACCCCACGAGCTCTTAAAGCATCTTCTCACTGCTCCTCGGAGAGACTCCAAACCTTGGAACAGGACGCCAAAGGTCCCCTAAGCCTGCCCACTTCTCCAGCACCATCTCAGATGACTCCCCACCTCACCTGACTCCTCCCAGCCACAAAAATCCTCCCCTTCAGATGCTCACGTGTATCCTACTCCCTCTTCTCTGTCTAAAAAGCTCATCCCTGCACCATGCTTCATTCTGAACTCCAAAGCCAAATTTGCCTGTTACTCCAGGAGTACATCAAGGCTGTATATTGTCACCCTGTTTATTTAACTTACATGCAGAGTACATCATGAGAAATGCTGGGCTGGAAGAAGCACAAGCTGGAATCAAGACTGCCGGGAGAAATATCAATAACCTCAGATATGCAGATGACACCACCCTTATGGCAGAAAGTGAAGAGGAGCTGAAGAGCCTCTTGATGAAGGTGAAAGAGGAGAGTGAAAAGGTTGGCTTAAAGCTCAACATTCAGAAAATGAAGATCATGGCATCTGGTCCCATCACTTCATGGGAAGTAGATGGGGAAACAGTGGAAGCAGTGTCAGACTTTATTTTGGGGGCTCCAAAATCACTGCAGATGGTGACTGCAGCCATGAAATTAAAAGATGCTTACTCCTTGGAAGGAAAGTTATGACCAACCTGGATAACATATTAAAAAGCAGAAACATTACTTTGCCAACAAAGGTCCGTCTAGTCAAGGCTATGGTTTTTCCAGTGGTCATGTATGGATGTGAGAGTGGGACTGTGAAGAAAGTCACTGCTGAAGAAGACTGTGAAGAAGCGTGCTGAAGAATTGATGCTTTTGAACTGTGGTGTTGGAGAAGACTCTTGAGAGTTCCTTGGACTGCAAGGAGATCCAACCAGTTCATTCTAAATGAGATCAGTCCTGGGTGTTCATTGGAAGGACTGATGTTGAAGCTGAAACTCCAGTACTTTGGCCACCTCATGCAAAGAGTTGACTCATTGGAAAAGACTCTGATGCTGGGAGGGATTGGGGGCAGGAGGAGAAGGGGACGACAGAGGATGAGATGGCTGGATGGCATCGCCGACTCAATCAACATGAGTTTAAGTAAACTCCGGGAGCTGGTGATGGACAGGGAGGCCTGGTGTGCTACGATTCATGGGGTCTCAAAGAGTCAGACATGACTAAGCGACTGAACTGAACTGCACCATGCTGACCAACTCCCAGCCCTCAGGCCATTCCCAGCTGGTTCCTGTACATCCCACAGCTCTTCCCCAGTGCCTCCTCCCTCGGGAGGAAACCTTCCTGATCCTTAGCCCTATGTCAGCACTAACCCAGCTCAAGCAAGAGAGAAAATGATGTTAAAGAAGAATGGTTACAGTACAGGCATCAACAAAGGTAAATTCAACAGTGTGACTGTTCAGAGAGGACACTCATGAGAAGTTGTGACTGACAACTTTCGGTTATGGCTAAAAGCAGTGAATTCATGGTCTCGGTGCTGCCATGAAAGCAACCAGTGTCTTCATAAGCTATAATTTAACAAGATCCACTCTGGGGAAAATTTGGATACAATTCAAGACTGACTGAGAGAAGGCAATGGCAACCCACTCCAATATTCTTGCCTGGGAAATCCCATGGACAGAGGAGCCTGGTAGGCTAGTCCATGGGGTCGCTAAGAGTCAGACACGACTGAGTGACTTCACTTTCACTTTTCCTTTAATGCACTGGAGAAGGAAATGGCAACCCACTCCAGTGTTCTTGCCTGGAGAATCCCAGCGACGGGGGAGCCTGGTGGGCTGCCGTCTATGGGGTCGCACAGAGTCGGACATGACTGGCGTGACTTAGCAGCAGCAACAAAACTGATTAATGTTCCAGGACACTATTTCTTTGACACTGGTGTTAAAAACCTGCATGCTAAGCTCTAGTCACAACCGCATGCACACACACACACACCCACACACACCCCCACGCAGAGCTGCTCCCCCTCTGCCCTGAGAGGAAGCCATCCTTACTGATGCCTCAGCTCTGAGGTAGTGGCGTAGGGCTCGATCAAACTGTCTTTTTCCATGGAGGTCATGTCGCTCTCAGAGTGGGCTCTCCGGCGAGGCTGAGGAATGGCAACGGTCCGGCCAGTAAGTGTTGTCGATAGAATGGCTGCGGCCAGAGCAGATCTGTGGACAGAATCACCCCAGTGAGTCAGTGAGACATGAACCCTCAAGCTGAAGGCTGAACAACAGGACACGTGACTTAATCAAGGTTTCTTTCAGCTCTACAGTGTTCAGAGCATATCCACTGACTACATGCCTGCAGTCAGCCGGCTGTGTGCCATCACTTCATTCCCACAACAACTGCATGAATAGATAATTTGTCATCTCCATTTTCAACAGACATTAAATGACTTCTCTAAGCTTTCCCAGTTAATGGAAGATGAAACCAGGTCTGTGATCCAAGCAGTCTATATTCAGGTAGTGTTCCTATTAGAATGAAAGATCGGAATGGAAAAAAAAAGAGAAATAAAAAGATATAAAAGAAAGGAAAAGGAATTTGACAGTCTTGCAAATTATTCAAAACTATAACACAGGAAAGTGTGAAAGTGTTAGTCACTCAGTCGTATCTGACTCTTTGCAACCCCATGCAGACTATAGCCTGCCAGGCAGGCTCCTCTGCCCGTGCAATTCTCCATGCAAGAATACTGGAGTGGGCAGCCATTCCTTTCTCCAGGGGATCTTTCCAACCCAGGGATCAAATCTGAATCTCCTGCATTGCAGGAAGATTCTTTACCATCTGAGCCACCAGGGAAGCCCTATAATATAGGAAAGACAGAATAATAGGTTTACCCTCCCACGTGAAAAATCAAAATAAACAATTAATTATCCCAGCTTACTGCCTGAGAGAATGTCTAGGTTACAGCACAGAGAGAAGGAAATGAGATGGAGCTGGACAGACTCTCTTGAGTTGTGGGAATGGAGTGGAGAGTCAGGGAACAACAGGGCAGATAGAATCTGCAGGACAGAGTTCCAGAGAGGAGAGAGCTGAACTGAGAGAACTCCATAAACCCGCAAGAGGCCCCACTGAGAGCTCAGCAAAATGCTCCTTGGTGCGTGAATGCAAGGACACTGCCCAGGGCCAGGGGAGACCCATCCAGGAGGATGGGAGGAACAGCGCCTGATGCTTACACACAGCTGAGGACAGCGCCTGTTCCCACCAGACAGATGGGAAAACACTGCAATTCATGGGACACCGGGTACAGCACTTCAAAAGCAGAGGAGAATGAACAGCCCGAGACTGAACACTGCTCTGACCCTGCCTAACAAGGCAGAAAAGCAAGACCCAAAAGATCAGTTCCAAGTAATTCCATTGTATCCCAGAACAAAATTCAAGTAGACTTACAGGAATACAAAAATATCCAGCACTCAGCAAGGTGAAACTCACAACAGTGTCTAGCATGCAATCAAAGATAACCAGACATGCAGACAGAAAAACATGACCTAAAATGAAGAGAATAATCGATCAAAACCCATCCAGAACTGAACTCACATTAGAAGCAGCAGAGACAGACATTAAGACAGTTTTTATAATTGTGTTTCATATGTTCAAAAAGCTAAGCAGGGACATGGAATATTATTAAATAGACCTGAACTTCAGGAGATGGAAATTACACCAGATGGGGTTAACAGTTAGGTTACATATTGCATAAAAATGAGTGAAACCTGAAGGTAAAACAATAGAAAATAACCAAAAAGAAACATAGGGAGGGAAAAAAGAAAATAGTAAGATGTGAGATTAAAAAAGGGATTGTTTCATGTTTTAAGTCACTACGTTTTAGGAATTCCCTAGCAATTCAGTGGTTAGGACTCCTCACAATCACTGCTAAGGACCTGGGTTCAATCCCTATTCAGGGAACTAAGATCCCACAAGCTGCTCGGCGTGGCAGGAAAAAAAAAAAAAAAGCTGCCAAGTTTTGGTGTAGTTAGTTACCTGCCCAATAAATAACTTCCATCAAATGGTGCTAGAACAGCTGGCCACCCACATGCAAAAAAGACTTCCCTGGCGGTCCAGGGGTTAAGAATCCATCTTCCAATGCAGGGGATGAAGGTTCAATCCCTGGTTGGGGAACTAAGATTCCACATGCCCCCAGGCATCTAAGCCCTTGAACTGCAACTACTAGCCCACGTGCTCTGGAGCTGACTCCTGCATGTGCCACAGCTAGAGAAGCCTGCACGCTGCAACAAAAAATGATCCTGTCTGCTGAAACGAAGACCCAGTGCAGCCAAAAATAAATAAGTAAATAAAAACATTCTTTAAAATAAATAAACACAATGGAATTATATTTTTTAAAAAAGTGAACTTGAATCCATACCTTGCACACCATATGCAAAAATTAACTCAAAATGCATCATAGACCTAAATGTAAAGGCTAAAAGTATAAAACCTCTAGAAGAAGCTATAGGAAAAAATGCTTTATGACCTTGGGTAGGCAAATATTTCTTAGATATGGTACTGAAATCTTGATCTATAAAAGAAAGAGTTGACAAGTTGAACTTCATAAACATGAAGAATTTCTGCTCTCTGCAAAACTGTTAAGAAAATGAAAAGACGAGCCACAGATGAGAAGAAAATATTTGCAAATCACGTATTTGATAAAGAACCTATTTTATATTCAGTAACAGTCAATCCTAAAGGAAATCAATCCTGAATATTCATTGGAAGGACTGATGCTGAAGCTGAAGCGCCAATAGTTTGGCCACCTGATAAGAAGAGATGACTCACTGGAAAAGACCCTAATGCTGGCAAAGATTGAGGGCAGGAGGAGAAGGGGACGAAAGAGGATGAGATGCTTGGATGGCATCACTGACTCGATGGACATGAGTTTGAGCAAGCTCTGGGAGTTGGTGATGGACAGGGAAGCCTGGCGTGCTGTAGTCCATGGGGTCACAAAGAATTGGACACGACTGAACAACCGAATGGAACTGAATAGGAAAACAATTCAATTTTTTCAAGTGGGCAAAAGATGTTAACAGATACTTTACCAAGAAAGTTATACAAGGGCAAATGAGCACATCAAAAGATGCTCAACACCATTAGTTAGTAGAGAAATACAAAACAGAAACATAAGGATACCACCACACACCTATTAGAGTGTCCAAAAGTCAAAAGATTGGCCAAGATAATCCCTTCAACCTGGACCTGGCAAAACGGCTCCCACAAAGAGAGATGGCGAGAAGAAGAGGCCAGTCTGCCATCAACGAGGTGGCGACCAGAGAGTAACCCACCAGCATTCACAAGCACATCCAGGAAACCAGCTTCAAGAAAGGTGGCCTGGGAACTGTTGAAGAGATCCAGGAATTTTCCAGGAAGTTGACAGGAACTATACAGATGTGCACATCGACTCCAGGCTCAACAGAACTGTCTGGGCCAAAGGGATAAGGAATGTCCTATACTTTATCAGTGCGGTTGTCCAGAAGGCGTAATGAAGATAAAGATTCACCAAACAAGCTCTGGACATTGTTACCTATGCATCTGTCACCGCCTGCAAAAACCTACGAACAGGGGACTTTCCTGGTGGTCCAGTAGTTAAGAATCCACCTTGCAACGCAGGGGACACAGGTTCTATCCTTGGTCAGGTCATGAAGACCCCACACGCCACAGGGCAACTAAGCCCACGTGCCGAGTGCCACAACTACAGAGTCCGTGCACCACAACGAAAGATCCCATACGATGCAATGAAGACCCTGTGCAGCCAAATAAATAAATGTTTTTTTAAAAGATTATAAAAAATCTCTATACAGTCAACATGAACGAGAACTAATACCTAATCGTCAAATCCTTACCAACACCAGACCAAACCAAGTGTTGGTAAGGATATAAAGAAATGGAAACACACTGTGCTGGTAGGACTATACATAGAATAATAATTAGGGAAACAGTTTGGCAGTTTCTTAATAGGTTAAATATATCCTGACTACGCTAAATCTTTTGGCTGTGTGAATCACACCAAACTGTGGAAAATTCTTCAAGAGATGAGAATATCAGACCTTACCTATCTCCTAAGAAACCTGTGTGCAGGTTGAGAAGGAACAGCTAGAACTGGACATGGGACAACCGACCGGTTCCAAATTGGGAAAGGAGTACGTCAAGGCTGGATATTGCCATCCTGATTATTTAACTTTTATGCAGAGTACATCATGTGAAATGCCAGGCTGGACGAATCACAAGTTGGAATCAAGATTGCTGACAGAAATACCAACAACCTCAGATATGCAGCTGATACCACTTTAACGGCAGAAAGTGAAGAGGAACTAAAGAGCCTCCTGATGAGTGTGAAAGATGAAAGTGAAAAAGCTGGCTTGAAAGTCAACATTCAAAAAACAAAGATCATGGCATCCAGTCCCATCACTTATCACTTCATGGCAAATAGAAGGGGGAAAAGCGGAAATAGTGGCAGATTTTATTTTCTGGGCTCTAAAATCACTGCAGATGGTGACTGCAGCCATGAAATTAAAAGACACTGTCTCCTTGGAAGGAAAGTTATGACCAACCTAGTCAGCCTATTAAAAAGCAGAGACATCACTTTGCTGACAAAGGTCCATATAGTCAAAGCTATGGTCTTTCCAGTAGTCATGTACGGATGTGACAGTTGGATCATAAAGAAGGCTGAGTGGCAAAGAAGGGATATTTTTGAATTGTGCTGTTGGAGAAGACTCAATAGGCCCTTGGACTGCAAGGAGATCAAACCAGTCAATCCTAAAAGAAATCAACCCTGAATATTCACTGGAAGGACTGATGCTGAAGCTAAAGCTCCAATAGTTTGACCACCTGATATGAAGAGCTGACTCACTGGAAAAGACCCTGTTGGGAAAGAAGAAAGGCCAAAGTAGAAGGGGGCGGCAGAGGATGAGATGGTTAGACAGCATTACTGACTCAGTGGACATGAATTTGAGAAAATTCCAAGAAATAGTGGAGGGCAGAGGAGCCTGGGGTGCTACAGTCAATGGGGTTGTAAAGAGTCAGACACAACTTAGCGACTGAACAACAACTATATGATTCGGTCATTCCACTCCTAGATACTTTCACAAGAGAAATGAAGCACAGGGCCAAAGACTTATTCACAAATATTCATAGCAGCTTTATTTCTAGTAGAGAATCAGCCCACCAGTTGCTGAATAGACAGGTGAATGGACAGACAATTGCATATTCACATAATGGAATGCCATTCAGCAATTAAAAGGATGCATTACTGATTTTCACAACAGTATGGATGAATCTCAAAATAATTATGCCGAGTGTGAGAAATCAGCATAATTGTTTTGTGTAATTCCGATTCTATAAAATACTAGAAAATGTAGACTAATCTATGGAGACAGAAAGCAGGTGGATAGCTGCCTGGGAGGGTGGGGCTGACATGTGGGAAGTGAGAGAGCGGGAGGGAGGAATTACAGAGGGGCACAAGGAAACTGGAGGGGAAGACAGGTACAGTAATTATCTTGATAGTGACGGCGATGGTCTCACGGGTATAAACACACATCAAAACTTATCAAAGTATTCCTTTTAAATACCTAAGATTATACGTCCATTATACCATAAAATTGCTTTAAAAAAAGATAAAAGACTGTCTAAAGCAGAAATAAGAAGAACAATATGCTTTGGGATTTATAACATACAGAATAAAATGTGTAACAACAGCAGCAAAGGATGGGAAGGAGGAAATCCTAAATTCTATTGAAAAGCAGACATTACTTTGCCAACAAAGGTCCGTCTAGTCAAGGCTAGGGTTTTTCCAGTGGTCATGTATGGATGTGAGAGTTGGACTGTGAAGAAAGCTGAATGCTGAAGACTTGATGCTTTTGAACTGTGGTGTTGGAGAAGACTCTTGAGAGTCCCTTAAACTGCAAGGAGATCCAACCAGCCCATTCTGAAGGAGATCAGCCCTGGGATTTCTTTGGAAGGAATGATGCTAAAGCTGCAACTCCAGTACTTTGGCCACCTCATGCGAAGAGTTGACTCATTGGAAAAGACCCTGATGCTGGGAGGGATTGGGGGCAGGAGGAGAAGGGGACGACAGAGGCTGGATGGCATCACTGACTTGATGGACGTGAGTCTGAGTTAACTCTGGGAATTGGTGATGAACAGGGAGGCCTGGCGTGCCGCGATTCATGGGGTCGCAAAGAGTCGGACACGACTGAGAGACTGAACTGAACTGACACTGTTATGCTAGGTGCAAACTGGAATCATGCCAGTGGGATAACATTAATTTGAATGTTAGTTTTCAGGAAAAAAATTATCTAGAAATAGCCCAAATTTATCAAAACCATGTTGATTATTTGGGACTTATAAAAAATTACAATTCAGAAATATATTTTTGGAAAACATAGGAGACAATAGAGATTTTCTAATGAGTCTACAGCACACTGGCCACAATACAGCTGCTACATAAACATTTAAGTTCTTTTTTTTGCTTTCATTTGGCTGTGCCACGTCTTAGTTACAAAATGTAGGATCCAGTTCTCTGACTAGGGATTGAACCTGGGCCCCCTGCATTGGGAGCACAGAGTCTTAGACACTGGACCACCAGGGAAGTCTCCAGAAACATTTAGGTTCTACGGACACAACTTAAGGGTTGTTCACACAAAAAGTTAAGAGCCAGACAAACCTACAAACCATCGCAGCAATGCCACCACCCACTAACCACGAGGCTCTAGATCAGTGACTAACACCTGAATCAAAACAGCCGCCAACAGGACCTCTCTCCCAGGTTTGTTGAGAGGATGATATGAAACAAGGCTTCTTAAGCACTAACCAGAATGCTTGGCACAAAATAAACACTAATAAATGGCTATTCTTGTTATCAAGATTGCACTGAAGAAAAAAACAAACACTAAAAATACTTCGCTTCCCAGGTAGTACTAGTGGTAAAGAACCCGCCTGCCAATACAAGAGACATAAGAGATGAGGGTTGATCCCCGTGTCGGGAGTATCTCCGGGAAAAGGGCATGGCAACCCACTCCAGGATTCTTGCCTGGAAAATCCCTGGACAGAGGAGCCTGGCGAGCTATAGTCCATGGGGTTGCAAAAGAGTCGGACATGACTGATGCGATTTAGCACAAAAATACTTTGAAGTGTTTATTATCAGGGAGTGAGGGGGAGTGAAGTCGCTCAGTCGTGTCCGACTCTTTGCGACCCCATGGACTGTAGCCTACCAGGTTCCACCATCCATGGGATTTTCCAGGCAAAAATACTGGAGTGGGTTGCCATTTCCTTCTCCAGGAGATCTTCCTGACCAAGGGATTGAACCCAGGTCTCCCACATGGTAGGCATTGTAGGCAGATGCTTTACCGTCTGAGCCACCAGGAGGCATACAATATTTCCAGTTTCAAAGAACACTAAAAAGGTACTACCCTTAAAGCCACACATCCACGTATTTTATGAATAAATAATCATCTAAAATTCTTCTGTGTCCAAAATCTTAAGAGAACACAGGAAGGGGCCTTAAGTACAAAAGAAAGTCCATTCTCTGGTGTGACAGGAGCACCAGAAGAAGGGGAATCCCAGGCTTTGGCAAGTGAACTTGCTTCTCCTTTCTTCCTGCAAAGCAGTTCTTTTGAAAGGCAGACTTGAGTTTAAGAAGAAAATTATGTACATAGTTTAAATACTTTTTAACATACTCTCCACCTAAATGTTTGGGCTTTAGTGTTTTCTATTTTGAAAATTTGCTTTGGAGGAGGAAATGGCAACCCACTCCAGTATTTTTGCCTGGAGAATCCCATGGACAAAGAAGTCTGGCGGGAAATGTGAGAACTCCACAAACCTGATGGTCCACAGACCATGAGCCCATGGACAAACCATATGAAGCGCTTCATTATGGAACCAGGAGAGCATTTCAAAGGGCATGATCCTAATCATTCTACTTTTGATTTTCTTACCCGTTTAACAGCTCCAGGACCCAGCACTTGGTGGCTGAGCTTAGGGGCAACCTCAGTGCCTGCTCACCTGACTCACCTTGGTCTCTCTGGAGAGGGGTTGGGGCTGCGCGGAGGGGGTGTGCGGGGCACAGCAGGCTTCGGTGCGATGCTGGCTGCAGGGAGAAGGCCATGGATGATGTGTTTCTGTGCAAATGAAACCCAGCAGAGGTCAGGGGGATCATCTCTAGGTCTGAGAGGGGACACCTGCCCTGGTCACCTAGGGATCTAGTCCCATCAGAAGGCCCAATCCTCCCCCTGCCATCTTCCATCCCTGTCTAGCCAGGCAAGCGTGCCCACCTAGGGAGATGCCCACTGTGGGGCCCTCTCGTCCTTCCTTCCTCAGAACAGCTTCTCCGACGATGACCCAGAGTCACCCTCCAGCACCCCACGTGGCTCCCAGCACTGCCCCCTGCTGACCCTACTCACTTGCTGTCCGCCCCCTCCCCTCCCCTCCTGCAGAATTGAAGCTTCCTGAGACAACCTGCTTGTCTTTATCAACCCTGGAACTCTGGTACTTAGCATTCTGCCTAACACCTGGTAAGGACTTAATAAGGATTTTAGGTCGTTTATCTTGAAGATGCAAGTAACAAACACTGGTTCCTACACACAATGAAAGTCAGACAACCCGGCTTCAGGCAGGGCTGTCTGTGAGTATAGCCCAATCTTCATTTTCCGTGCACCAGACATTCTTATGAACCTACTAAAGGCAAAATGTCATCACAGCATTGAAGAAACCTGGTCCTCATCTTTAAGGAGGGAGAGTCCAGAGGAAAAACACCCAGCTGTTTATAATACGACACAGAATGATGGAAAGCGCCACGGGAGAGGTAAAGACAACATGCTGAGGTGACCCAGGGAGAGAAGGGCTCTCTCAGGTCTGGGGCCAGCAAGGGGACCACTGACGTCCTGTTGGAGAAAATCTCGGGGCATTTAGACGGGGTCTTCGAGATGCCCACTGCTTTCACATTTAGGAAATAGGGTAGAAAGACATTCCAGGAGGATGGAGCAATGTGAACAAAGGGATGAAGCAAGACATTAGTGACAGTGTGGTGAAAATAAATACTCCGGTTCACTGGAGCACACAGGCATCTGAGATGAGCAGCTAGAACAGCTGGCTGGGGGCACAGTGAGGACTGTTTCCATTTAAGAGTTTGGATACCAGACTAAGGAAATCTTGTGACTTAGAAGCATCCACTGAAACTGGCCCTGGGAAAGACTAGTCAGGCTGGGATGGGCACAAGGTACCAAGGAGTGGGAGGCACAACCAAGGGGAAGAGCCAGGGGTCTGAGCATCCTTCAGGAGTGAGGGGTGAGCAGGCCTTCCCACCCCCACACCCCCAGTTCCGTGCACGGCCAACCCCAAGAGCAGGTGCTGCAGAGCCGACGCTGCTGTGCCACCATTCTCCAGCATATACACTTGTCTGCCGCCTCTCCTACCCCTCACTGCCTGGCAGAGGCTCAAGGACAAAAAAAGCCTTTTCTTCACCTTTGAATCCCCAGGGGATAGCATCCAGTAGGTCCTCCAAGAAGGCCTTGTGAGTTCTGTTTATTTTTTTGATGGAGTGAATCTCCTATAGCAGGCTGAGTGTATCTCCCCTGTACCACGATAATCACTTCCTAACTATGGTTCTCCTGCCTCCAGTCTCTAAAACACAGGATGGTCCTATCTCAATCCAGCATGAAAACTCCCGTGGGCAGCCCCCTCTCTCGTTGACAGAGAAATGTCCTCTCGTGTCCCAGAAGGCTGCTGAGGCTGCTGTCGGCTGGTTCCCAGCAATGGCCGGCCCTCCTCATGGCTACTGTAAGGGTATCTCCATGCTGTGGCACTCAAAACTGCCTTCCCATTTCCACACAGCAGATGATTCATCCTTTGTCGGACTTCTGTATATGCTGTTTTCTCCACCTGGAATTCTCCTTCCTTATTCCTCCCAAGGCCCAGGTCAACTCTCCGGGCTGACTTTGCGGCCCCTTCCCTGGTACCCACTGCTAGAGCATTTTTTTGCCTTACCATTTTGTGCTGAATGACTTATGGGTTTGTCTACCTGTTAGCCAGCGTGGCCATAGGCTCTCAATCAATTGTGGAATATCTAGCACACACACACAGTAGGAATTCAGTAACACAATAAAAACATCAATAAACAGGCTGAGTTAGCAAAATTGCAATGGCAAAATATGCTTCAGCTATGCCTTCACTGCTTCTCAACATCCACCTGTCTAAAATGACTTCAGGGGATCTCCCTGGTGGTCCAGTGGTAAGGAGTCCTCCTTCCAATGGAGGGGAAGCAGTTTCAATCCCTGGTAGAGAACTAAGGTCCCACATGCCTCAGGGCAACTAGGCCCATGTGCCACAACCAGAGAATTCTTCACCCCTTGCAAGAAGACCCAGCACAGCCAAAAAAAAAGACTTCAGCAAGCCATACAGCTAAGAACAGGAAGCTGAGTTAGACATGTTTTAGGAATTCCAATTTGAAAGGGAGTTCAGAAGTACCCTTATCAAAATGCTTTCTTTGCATTTAAAGTACTGAGTTTATGAAGACCTGGATCTAAGCAGGTTTGGGGGTTCACCAGGCAAGTATGAAAAAGAAAAACAGGAGGAAGGCGACTTGGGTGGAAAGTAGTGGCTATGATGATGACCCACGGAATGAGAAATCAGGCCTGGGAAAGACAGCAATGAGTACACTGGTAGGATAAATAGACTGGGGGTGGGGGTGGGGGCAAGAACCATCGGTGTCAGGCTCACTAGCAGCAAGAGGGATCAACGAATGAGCCCGGGAGAGTGTGCCGGCAGTGAAAGAATTGCCATGGGAAGTTTTGGAGGGAAGCATTCCAGGCAGAAGAAAAAGTAAAGGCTGAAGGAAAAGCAAGATGGAAACAGCTGGAGCGTCCATGTGTGTGACTTGAGGGCATTAGGCACGAATCAGAATTGCATTTTAAAAGAATCCCTTTGGGTGCGTTGTGAAGAATGGACAGAGGGAAAGGGAGCTGCTGCAGCAGTCCAAGTAGATGCTGGAGGACGGGGTAGGCAGAGTGTAGTTGGTACGTGGCGGAGGGAGGAATCCAGAATGACATCCCAGCTGGAACTAAACAGGAGTGTGTCGGCAGGAGTGAACTCCCCGACACCCGAGCGAAAGTTACAGGGGAGACAGGGCGAGTCCTATCAACTGAGGCCGCCACTAGAACAGAAAATTAATGTTCTAAACAGTAAACAGCTGGGCTTCTCGAAAGGAAAACCACTTCCTGTTGGGCCGCTATCTTGCCTCCATCCCAAATCCCAAACCCTCCGCACTTTACTCCCGGCCCCACGGGCCAGAACGCAGGCTGGGTGCAGATATACTTACATACTTCCTCTTGTGGCCTCTCCGAAACCCCAGGAGCATCCTTGCTGTGGTTGATGGCCAGACCCTTACTGGACCGCACAGAAGATCGGAGGTGAAGACCGCTCCCTAAAGCCTGCCGACGCCTCGAGTTGGCCTAGCCAGACGCCTTTTCTCGGCTACCGACTTCGCAACAACTACGTCTGCCATTGGCTCCGCTTTTGCTCCGACCAATCAGAGAGGAGGTTACTTCACGTCCGTCGCTCTTGGCAACCAGTGGGTACCACTCAAATCCTCACCAGGGCGCTGTCCATTCTCTTATTGGTCAGGTCAGATGTCGATCTCTGAGGCCCTAGCCTATCCGGGGCCGGGAGAGGCGGGGGGCGGGCAAGATGAGAGAGTAGCGAGGCGTTCAGGAGGCAACCCAGATGTGTCGCTCAGCAGGTAATGTTGCGGGAGACCCAGACCTGGTGCCGTGGTGGCTAGCTCGCTCCCCGCCCTGGACTGGACTAAGGAGCCATGGCGCGGACCGAGCCAGGGTTTCAGGGGCAAGACAGGTGACGGAAATAAAGGGCGCTTCTTCCAGGACGGGAATCTCCTGGTTCTTAAACCTTCGCCTGTAATCCAGCCTTTTAAAGAACACCCTGCAGTCGGGCTCCTGCCAAAGGGGCCCGGGCTTCGAGTGAAACGGGCTGTGTGCTGGAGAATCTGCTTAAGTGCCGTCTTGCATTCCCCTCATTAGATCAAGGCCGCCGATGGAAAGCAACCCCCCTGATGGCACTGGCCCCATGCATGTACCATTTGGGCACATTGTGGCCAATGAGAAATGGCGCGGTTCGCAGCTGGCACAGGGAATGCAAGGTCAGTGGGCTCCCTCTGAACAAGCCCTCTCTCACCTCACCCTACTTTTTAAAAAGTTCCATCTATTGCCGTGTTTTCATCTAATGAACACGGAACTTATTTTCTTGTCTGTGTTTTAAGGGAAAATTAAACTCGTTTTTGAGGATGGCCTGACACCGGTAGATTTTTACTTATCTAGCAAATCCTGCATTCTTTATATCACCGAAGCTGAGTTGGTGGCAGGAAATGGCTACAGAAAGAGACTTGTTCGGGTTAGAAATGTAAGTACTGAGTTAAACAAATGGACTTCTTCCCCTCCCTTGAAATAATCTGTATAAAAGCATTGGCCATTACACCCTTGGATAGCTACTTTATCTTGAATGGAATTTTGTTACAGAATATTTCCTGTTTCCTTTTTTTTTTTTTTGAAGTCCAATAAACTTCAAGGGATTGTGGTAGTTGAAAAAACGCAGATGAGTGAACAGTATTTTCCAGCTGTACAGAAGTTTACTGTTCTGGATCTTGGGATGGTGTTGCTTCCAGTAGCCAGCCAGATGGAAGCATCCTGCCTCATTATTCAGTTGGTAAGTACCCATTCCTACTCCTCCACAGTAGCCTTGGTTTAGGACTTCCGAGTGATCTTCCTGGATCCTTTTCTGGCACCTGCCCTTATTATCTGTATAATCCATGAAGCCAGTCTTTATCCATCTCTGGATTGGTTTCTAAAATCTTTTTGATGAATTTAAGTTCAGAAGCTCCCTCGGCAGCTAGCTGAGCTTGCTGCCCTGTCTAGGCAAGCATATAACAAGGTGAACAAGTTGGAGACCTGATTTTAACCTCTCAGGCTATGATGACTCCTTCGTGCACTATTCTGCATTTAAGCTGGTGACATTGTCAGTTAGTGGCTACTTAGCCTCCTCCCTGCGTATCTTCTGTTAAGCATCAGAAATTCTGTCTGCAAGTTCATGTGTTCTTTTTAACCTAGTGGTTTTCCATTGTCCTCATTGATTATTCAGCATGGTTGTACATTAGAATTTCCTGGGGAACTTTTTTAAAAATTTTATTGGAATATAGTTGATTTACAGTGTTGTGTTTCAGGTATACAGCAGAGTGATTCAGTTACACATACATTCATTCTTTTTGAGATATTTTTTTCTCATATAGATTATCATAGAATATTGAGTAGAGTTCCCATGCTGCTGCTGCTGCTGCTGCTGCTAAGTCGCTTCAGTTGTGTCCGACTCTGTGCGACCCCATAGACGGCAGCCCACCAGGCTCCCCCGTCCCTGGGATTCTCCAGGCAAGAACACTGGAGTGGGTTGCCATTTCCTTCTCCAGTGCATGAAAGTGAAAAGTGAAAGTGAAGTCGCTCAGTCGTGTCCGACTCTTAGCGATCCCGTGGACTGCAGCCTACCAGGCTCCTCTGTCCATGGGATTTTCCAGGCAAGAGTACTGGAGTGGGGTGCCATTGCTATACAGCAATTCCTTGTTGGTTATACATACACTATATAGTGGTGTGTGTATGTTAATCTTAAGATCCTGTTTTATCCCTCCTCCCACCCCTCCCCCGTTTCCCCTTTGGTAACCATAACTTTGTTTTTAATATCTGTAAGTCTGTTTCTGTTTTGCAAATAAGTTCCTTTGTATCATTTATTTAAAAAATTAGATTCCATACGGAAGTGATATCATATGAGATTAGAATTTCCTGGGGAACTTTTAAAAAAAAGTGATACATGAGCCTTGCTTCAGACCAATTAAGAATCCGAACATGGGGTCAGGCTTATGCATCAATTTTTGTTGTGCTGTTTCTAAACCTCTCCCTCTGATGTGCAGCTGGGGTTGAGAACCACATTGGAAATGCAGTCAGCCCTGTATAGTTCACAAACCCTTCTCCAGACACTGATCTTTTCTCTTGCTTCACTCTTCCTGACTCACTTTGATTTAACGCTGTTACTATGTGCCTTCCTGTATCTACCACTAACTGAAGACTGGGTTTCTCCGTTGATAGGCAAGCTTCTTCCAAGCCCTGTATCAGGCAGGTGGAGCCATCATGTAATCCTATACTACTGAAATGTTTCTTAGTGGGCCATAGGATCGTGTTTGAATTCTTTAGGGTAGGTTTTCATTAGTTTTATCCTAAGCATTCTAAAAATTCAAGTTTTTGTAGATTAATTTTTACCTCTCACTCCTTTGTGTAGTCATGTTCATCTTTTAATAATTTTACTGATGCCTGAAAAATTATATTCATGATATATATGAGAACATTTATAGTGGTAAATCAAGCTGAACTACGTGGAAAAGCTAAAACTGCTGCTGCTGCTGCTAAGTCGCTTCAGTCGTGTCCGACTCTGTGCGACCCCACAGACGGCAGCCCACCAGGCTCCGCCATCCCTGGGATTCTCCAGGCAAGAACACTGGAGTGGGTTGCCATTTCCTTCTCCAAAAGCTAAAACTAAACTTCCGCAAAACAAAATGTTAAGAAAACCACAGGTCCTCTAGAGGGCGCTCATGTGCTTCTTTCATTTCCGTTCAGGTTCAAGAGCAAACCAGAGAGCCCAGTAAAAACCCTTTTCTCAGGAAGAAACGGGCTCTGGTGTCTGAGCCGGCGCTGCTCCGAAGTGTGCAGCAGATCCCAGGAGTCGGGAAAGTGAAAGCCCCCCTCCTGCTTCAGAAGTTTCCAAGTATCCAGCAACTAAGCAACGCGTCTCTCCGAGAACTGGAGGCGGTAGTAGGACCAGCAGCAGCCCAGCGCATTCATGCATTCTTCAGCCAGCCCAGGTGAGGGCTCCTCTCATGGGCTTCTCATCTCGGGACTGCAGGATCTTGTTTTCTTTTCACACGAAGAAAAGAGTTCCTTGGAGAAGGAAATGGCAACCCACTCCAGTACCCTTGCTTGGGAAATCCCATGGGGAGTCTAGTGTTCAACAGTCCATGGAGTACAACAGGGCGGGACACGGCTTAGCGACTAACAGCAGCAAATGGCAGTTCCAGCCAATGTGTGAGAGCAAAGACTGGTAAGGAATCGGGGGTTGGGGCTGAAACCAACATCCTATTGTTTACAGATGTGAATGTCTATTTAGAAAAACCAAAATAAACTGCAAGCAAATATTTAAACTAAAAAAAGCGGAGTTCCTTTTACCATTAGGGAAAGGTGAGAAGAGGCCTGAATGGAGCCTGCCAGTGGTCATGGCCTGTTCTCTGGCCTTAGGCATGTACTTCGATTAGTGGGCCTGCGCCAGATGGCACTGCCCTCATCCTGCTAGCATGAAGTGGGCTGGTGGGCACTTTGCTAAGGGAACCTCAGATTCAGCAGAAAGGCAGCCTCGGAGGATTTTAATGTGTGACCTTGACCTTATCTATTATGGAAGGTGGAGGATATGACTGTTTAAAGGAAACAAACCTACAATGAAGCACTGTTACCATAAGCTCCTTGTTCCTGCTGGCAGAGCCACCGTTCTTCAGGTCTGGTCTTAGTGTACCTGTGCTGTGAGGGTAGCTGCCAGTGTCAACAAACAATTGTACTGCCTTTTTTTCCCTTTCTGTCTCCCTTCCTGGTAGTTGCACAGTTTGTTTATAATCACTGAGCACGTCTTCTGAACACAGAAGGCCTGGAGTCTGGAGTTCCCACCGTAAGATAAAAAGCCAGCGTGTGTGAGGGACGGAAGAATGTGTTTGTAAATGGATAGCCCAGCGACCAAAAGATGCACAGGGAAGTGGCAGGGCCAGCTGAGGAGAGCCTGGGGCTAGAGACCAAAATGTACAGTTGCTCATCTGAAGAATAAGTACACTGAACAACAACTACACACACACACACACACACACACACACACACATATGTTGGAATTTACTCGGCCATCACAAAGAATGATGTTGGGTCATTTGTAAAGATGTGGATGGACCTAGTCTTTCACGCAGAGTGAAGGAAGTCAAAAGAGAAAAACAAATATCATATATTAACACATGTATGGAATTCAAAATGTTACAGAAGAACCTATTCGCAGGGCAGGAATAGAGATACAAATGTAGACAATGGACAGGTAGACACAGAGAGGTGGGGATGGGATAAATTGGGAGATTGTGATTGACATATATGCATGTCATGTGTAAAGTAGATAGCTAGTGGGAATTGACTACAGCGAATGGAGCTCGACTTCATGCTATGTGGTGACCTGGATAGATTGCATGGGGTTGAGGGGAGGAGATCCAAGAGAGAGGGGATCTGTGTATACATATAGCTGATTTGCTTCATTGTACACAAGAAACCAACATAACGTAAAGCAATTACACTCCAATTTTTAAAAAAAGACCAAAAAAAATACAATTAAAGAGGCCATACCTTTTCGAGGACACTAAGACATCTTGAAAGCTCTCAAAGTCCTATTTTGTGAAATGTTAGTAATTTAAAAAAATATATATATATATTTATATATTTACTTGGTTGCCCTAAGTCTTAGTTGTGGCACACTAGATCTTTACCTGTGGCATGTGAACTCTTAAGTTGCCGCATGTGGAGCCTAGTTCCCTGACCAGGGGATGAACCTGGGCCCAGTGTATTGGGAGAGCAGAGTCTCAGCCACTGGACCACCAGGGAAGTCCCAGTAATTTTTTTTATTACTTTTTTTTGTTTGTTTACATACACACTGCTTATTTATTTATTATTTTTGGCTGCACTGGGACTTTGTTGTCGCACACAGGCTATCTCTAGTTGCAGAGAGCGGGGACTACTCTCTAGTTTTGGTGCTCAGGCTTCTCGTGGTGGTGGCTTCTCTTGTGGTGCACAGGCTCTGGGCGCACAGGCTTCAGTAGTTAGAGCACACGGGCTCAGTAGTTGTGATTTGATAGGCCCTAGGGCACTCAGGCTTCCAGAGTTGTGACACAGGGCTCATTAGTTGTGGCTCGAGGGCCCCAGAGTGTGCAGGCTTCAGGAGTTGTGGCTGCCTGGCTCCAGGGCACTTGGGCTTCAGGAGCTGGGGCACCCAGCCTAGAGCACGGGCTTAATAGTTGTGGTGCAGGGGCTTAGCTGCCTTGCGGCATGTGGAATCTTCCCGGACCAGGGATCAAACCCATGTCCCTTGCACTGGCAGGGAGAGTCCTATCCACTGCTCCACCAGGAAAGTCCAAACTTTTAAAAATCCAGTACAATAAAACTTCTGTGCATTAGGGTAAGAAAGTGAAATCAAAGTGGAAACCATTAACTGAAGCAAATGAATGTGTTTATTTAAATATTTATACAAAAATATCAGTAAGAACAGTGGATACACTTTCCCAAATATGGTTGCTTCCCTTTTGACATTACACACTAGAAAATATTTTAAGTTCATTTATTCTCAAAATGACATGGCAGTGCTAGATCTGTAGAAGATATATAACTTATACTATGTCAACAGTGAATCTTAGAATCACTGTGTCATCCAATGTATAGCAATATAAACCAATGCCATTTTACAAAGTCAAATAGAGCTCTAAACTTGAGTCATTTACATCTTGACCTTGTACAACGTTTTTAACCCTTCCTAAAGACTCTTAAAATATACAGTTATGTACTTTCTACTTTAAACAAAATGAGAAATGTTTTGAGTATCAAACAGTATATTATCTACCTTGTAGACGGCATCTTCATCTAACACGGCCACTGTGTTAGCGACTTTTAAGTGACATAAAATGGAAGAAAAACTGCTCCTAAAAGTTTTTTGTTTTTTTTAATCTAAAGTCATGACAAATTTGGCACTAGATTTTATCTGGAAATAGCATTCATATTATCTAGAAATAATAGTAAAATCTTGTTCTAGGTTAATGATTCCCCCTTAGGCAGCAGGTCTTTGGAACAATTTTTAATAACACTTAGTCTAGCATTATAGTCCCTCCCCCTGTCTGAGTTTGGGGTCATCTGAATTCCGAGTTAAGGAATTAATCTATGTATCACCCGAGCCTAAAAACTTACTAATAGGACCCATAAATCCTAACTGAACTCTGACAGTAAGTAACTAAGAGTCCTAATTATAGTCATTAAAAACAGCCATATTTCCACATTATTCTATTTACAATACTTTATGTAATAAATAACTTGCAGCAGTATGGTTAGACTCCTCTAATTAAGTTTGTCTTCCACAAGCTTCTAGAGGCTTCTTGTTACTTACACTCAAGGACATATCAGTTGTATGTTTATGCTCTGAGAAAATGGGATTTGAGAATATTGAGAAATCTTCCTCTATGGCACAAACACGAAGGCCCAGTCAGCACAAGAAGCGCTCTCGCTTCTTCACGTCAGTACAAAGAGCTGTCAGTGTTGAGAAGGCTGAACGGAGAGGAGAGCTTCTTCTTGACCGGAGGCATCGTGACACCAACCGACGGGAGGCATAGGGTGCTCGCCGACTTCTGTCTGTTCTTGTTGGTGCCCCAGCTCAGAAACGAGAGCTTTTTCGAGACTTTCTTGGTTTTATCAGTTTTATCGTCAACATCAATGCCTAAGCAGATCATGGAGTAAGTCTTCTGCATTCCCACAGAGTATGTGGCACATTTACTATGCTGTACACAGAAAAAGAAGAACAGTTAAATGGTTGTTTTATCTTCCAAATAATGAATTCTTTTTATTCTCAAAACCTGTCTTGATATGCTGTGATTATAGTGAAATGAATATTTTAGGCAGACATATTTTTCTGTTATAGGAAGTAATTTATATACATGATTTAAATTATGAAAAGAATGGTTAGATCCCATTTAACCATTTATAAAGTGTTGTTAAAATGGTTAGAAATCAAGATGTCAGAGAAATGACTGCCAAGTTTTGAGACTCACATTCTGCACTCATGGCATCCTCTTTAAGTGATATAATTCTGAGATTCAGTGACTAATGCTGATATAGGATTAGGTTCTTAAGAACAAGGACAATTCTTAAGGAATATACTCAATAGTAGTCATTTAAGCTAGGGACCACTACTCACTTTTAAAGGTTATTACATTTGAAAAAGTAATACACACTTATGGTCAATAATACGAAAATGCATCAGGGGAACAGCAGGCGTCCCTCCCGCCTTTCAGCCCTGTCCACTGAGGCAACCACTATCTGTTACATTTGTAGAAATAACATTCATATACAGGTATTGATCGGAGAAGGCAATGGCACCCCACTCCAGTACTCTTGGCTGGAAAATCCCATGGATAGAGGAGCCTGGTAGGCTGCAGTCCATGGGGTCGCTGAGGGTCGGACATGACTGAGCGACTTCACGTTCACTTTTCACTTTCATGCACTGGAGAAGGAAATGGCAACCCACTCCAGTGTTCTTGCCTGGAGAATCCCAGGGACGGGGGAGCCTGGTGGGCAGCCGTCTTCGGGGTCACACAGAGTCGGACACGACTGAAGTGACTTAGCAGCAGCAACAGGTATTGATATGTGTTAAGTATATAGCACCATTTGTCTTTCCTTAAGAACACACTATGTACACCTGCTTTCTTTTGCTTTTGCACCCTGCTTTCTTCACTTAATGTAGCCTGGATTTCAGCCCACACCAGTAGATATGGCGGCTCAGATGGTAAAGAATCCGCCTGCAATACAGGAGACTTGGGTTCAGTCCCTGGGTTGGGAAGATCCCCTGGAGCAGGGAAAGGCAACCCATGCCAGTAGTCTTGCCTGGAGAATCCCACGGACAGAGAAGCCTGGTGGGCTACGGTCCATGGGATTGCAAAGAATCAAACACAACTGAGTGACTAAGCACGTTCTCTTTAAAGACAACAGAATCCATGGTAACAAGGTTATGATTAAATTTTTCCAGTTTTTTAAACTGATGAAATAAACATAAAATTTACTATTTTAACCACTTGTTGCCTTAAGTACACTCACACTGCTATGCAGCCATCACCACCACCCACCTCCAGAACTTATCCATCTTCCCCAAGTGAACTCCATGCCCACTCAACACTACTGTTAACTTTTTTAGGATTGTGCAGGATTTAAGTGGGAAATGTGAAGGAATTTGTTTTCTAAAGACTTCCGTGTGAGGTATCACATGCTTCTAAGGTTTGCCTAATACTGAGATTACTTTGCTTACAGAATGTTTACTGACCATCTACCTTGTTCCAGGCACTGAAATCAGGCTGTATGTATAAGCAGACATACAATATATATCTGCAGCCGCTGGGCACATTGTTCATCAGTATAAATCCAGGAAAGAAGTTTGAATGATGCAGCAAGAAAGGCGGGGAATTCACGATAAAATGTCCTTCCTGAGTTCGGCACCTCCGGATGAAGACACCTCTCCCTATTCTATTAATATAAAACTGCCCATTAGACTTGCCTGGTGCTCCAGTTGTTACGACTTGGCACTTTCACTGTGGTGGCCTGGGTTCTTTGGGAACTAAGATCCCAAAAGCCACACAGTGTGGCAAAAACAAAAAAACGGGAAAGAAACCCACCCTGTACCCATCAGCAGCTTCTCCTCATTCCCTGGTGCCCCAGCCTCCTGGCAAGCACTAACCTACATTCTATTTCTGTGAATCTGCCTATTCTGAACATTTCTTAATGGAGTCACACCTTCATTCACTCTCTGACCCTCTCTAGTCTGAGTTCTGTTGCCATTTCCCCATGAAAAAGTGTCCTTTGGGGGACTTCCCTGGCGGTCCAGTGGTTAGGACTCTGCGCTTCCACTGCAGGAGTTATAGGTTTGATCCCTGGTCAGGGAACTAAGATCCCACATGCCATGCGGTGCGGCCCAAACTGGAAGTGTCCTGTTGCCCTGCTGCCAGGTACGACAAACACAGCTCTGCTCACCTCATTCTCCACCTCTTAGCTGTGTTCAACACAAACCACTACTCTCTCCGGCAGGATTTTCTTTTCTTGGTTTCAGAACCGCTTTTTATCCCACCTTCACACCTACTTTGCACTCCCTTCCGCTCCTCCTTGGGGATCTTAATTCCCCAACCAGGGATTGAACCTGCATCCCCTGCGCTGGAAGCACAGTCTTAACCACTGGACCACCAGGGAAGTCCCCCATTTGTACCCCTTCACATGGCTGGATCTTCCTGACCCCCAGATGCTTGTGGTGTCTCTTCGAGGTTTAGTCCTCAGCCCTCAACCCCTCAAGGGTAATTTCATTTAGTGTCTTACAGCTTGAAACATCATCTCTGTGCTGATGATCCTCAAATATTTACTTCTAGCTCTGACATTGTCCGTGAACTAAAGATGCGACTGCTCAGCTGCCTGCATCACCTTGATGTGTCTTGGGCGTCTCATGGCACGTGAAACACTCACAGCACAGCACTTGTGTTTTCTCTCCTCTGCCCCCTCACCCCTGGCCCCAGCTTCCCATCATAATGAAAAATGACGCAGTTGTTCAAGCCAAAAGTCAAGGAGCCCTCCCTTTGTCTACCATCTTTAATACACAACTCATCTGCAAATTTGTCAGCTCTGCCTCCCGGTTAAGTCACAGGCACATCCACCTCTCCCCACCTCCACTGCCACCCCCTAGTGTAAAGCCGCTAACATCACAAAGCTCGCTCTGCAGCCACGTGGCCAGCCTCCAGGCAGCACGACAGCTTTCTACAATAAACATCACAGCACATCATTCCGCATGTCATAAGGGGAAACTTCCTTCACTGCCTGTCTCCCACCTCACTTCTCACCACGCTGGCCCTTTGTCTCGATGCTCGAGCTGAAAGGCCTTTTAGTTCCTCTAGCAAGTGAAGCTCAGTCCTGCCAGCGGGTCTGGTATCTGCACCTGTTGGTGCCCCTGTCTCTATGCTCTTTTTTCTTGGGGTGGGAGGGTGGGCATTCTATGTTGCGTGGTATGTGGGATCTTAATTCCCCAACCAGGGACTGAACCCGCACCCCCTACACTGGAAGTGCGGAGTCTTAACCACTGGACACTAGGGAAGTCCCCATATGCTTGGCTTATGCCTCTTCACATGGCTGGTTCCTCCCGACACTCAAGCCTCAGTGCAGCCCCCGTCCAGGAGCCCCTCCCAGCCCCAATCATCCTAGCCCATTACACAAGTTATTTCCTTCACAGCACTGACCAAAATCACAACTACTTCTTTACGTATTTAGTGCCAGCTTTGTGGGGTAGGACCTTATCTTATTTCAGCTGGAGCTCCAACACCTGAGAAGGGCCTGGCACACAACTGATGCCCAGTCAATGGCTGCTGAATGAGTAAATGCGTACTGTTCTAAACAGAAGCATCCAACGTACAAAATTAAATGCAGCGAGTACAGAAAAGCGTGAATGCAACAGGTCCTCCTCCTTGGGGACACAAAAGAATAGAACCGTGCATGTGAACTTGCACGGGCTCAGACACGTCCCGAGATCGCACAGGAAAGTGCTAACGCTCCTGAGAAGAGCATCTTCCACACACCTTCTGTACCATTTGAATATGTATATTTTTTAACCATGAGTATGTATCACTTTTGCAATGGAAGAGAATTTAATCAGAAAGATCAATTGGTTCTTTAAGATTTAAAAAAAAAAAAAAGCTTTCTAGTGATTTCTCTGACCCAAGTTGAACACATTCTTGGTGATGACAAACTTACAGCTCAGTCATCTGTGGCATGTTACAAATGCAGGCAGGAGGCAGGGGTCCTGGTAAAAACCTCTGAGGCTGGACTCACCCTGACTTCACATCACTATTTACTGCCAGCAGGCATCAGCACTCACCATGGTCGATGTGGCATCCAGGAGGCTCACGACCTTCATCTCAATGTCATCCTGGCCAAAGCTCTTCAGCATCTTCATAACCTCACTCAGCGTCAGCCACTTACAATCCACGTCTTGAATGGAAACAATATAATCCCCTTCCTTGGTTCCTGCCGCCTAAAAAAAAAAATTATTTCAATACAGGTCAACGTTCTGTTCAGTGAAATCCCTGAAGTAGTTCCCAAGTTCATTAATAAAATAGTTATCTGCATAAGTTAACTTCAAGAAGGCAAAAATTGTGGTGGGTGTGGAGAGTGTAGGAGGGGGGCCCGAGACAGATGGATACATGAATACAAATAGCTGATACATTTTGTTGTACAGCAGGAACTAACACAACATTGTAAAGCAATTACACTCCAGTTTAAAAAAAAAAAGGCAAAAATTAATCTGTTTCTCTTTGGGCAAGAAGGGTATGAAAGGCCTTTCACATAAAACCAGGCCTTTTACTTAGAAGAGCCCTAAATCAAATCACCCTAGTGTATTTGTGTGGACAGCACACTTTACCCTGGTGGCTCAGATGGTAAAGAATCTGCCTGCAAAGCAGAAGACCCAGGTCCTATCCCTGGGTTGGGAAGATCTCCTGGTGAAAGGAATGGCTACCCACTCCAGTATTCTTGCCTGGAGAATCCCATGACGGGGAGCCTGGCGGGCTACAGTCCATCAGGTCACAAAGAGTCAGACACGACTGAGCAACTAACACTTAACTCTGTCTGTACTTTACCAGACTGACTGTCTGAAAGGGTGCCAGTGAGTTTTGCTTCCAATCTAGAAGGATCCATGCTTACCGCAGCAGAGCAGTACGGATCCAGGAAGTGGACTTGAACTGGGGAGTTTCCTCTCAGAGTGAACCCCAAGTCCCCTTCTTCTGCAGTGAAGTGAATACTTCGAGGAGCCGTCCATCTCTTGTTAGCCGAAAACACAGATAAAGGACCCTTGGGAACAGAGCATCATTAGGTTAGGATCGGAAGGCTGAGTCAGGCATTTGAAAGCTAGAGGAAATGATCATCCTCACAGATTTCATTCGGCCCTGCTCAAGAGACTCATGATACCATCTGCAATAATCTGCACTACAAAGTCATACAAGAACGTTCATTGCCATTTTCTCTAAAAGATCGATATATTTAAAACAAAATTATGTCATACAGCATCTCTACATACTTGCAACTTATAAAAAAGCCTTCCCCTCAAGTCATTATGAAATACATGTTCAACATACCAGCTTCTGGAAGAAGTCCGTTACTGTCACTTTAGAGAACTGTGGGACTATAATTTCAACTTCTCGCTCGGTTTTAGCTGGAAAAGAAGGTTAAAAGTAAAAGCATAAGTGATTCTGTAATTGAAAGTTATTTGTGAAAACTCAGGCCTAAGTCCACTTGGGTATCTACTCTGAGCTATACCCCACTCTGGGGCTGGGACAGATAGTGATATAAGACAAATTCCCTGCCTTCAAGGGAGCTTATTTGCATTCTAGTGCAACAGTGCCCAGCCTTTTTGGCTCTAGGGACCCATTTTGTGGAAGACAGTTTTTCCATGGATCAGGGGGCAGAGATGGTTTCAGGATGATTCAAAGTGCGTTACATTTATTGGGCACTTTATTTCTATTTTATGGCAATCTCAGGATACTCTGCCTTGACTTTAGGGTTAGGATCCATGCTCCTACAAGAATTTAATGTTGCGGCTGATCTGACAGGAGATGGAGCTCAGGCGGTAATGCAAGCGATGGGGAGCAGCTATAAACACAGCTCACCCCCTGCTCACCTCCTGCTGGGAGGCTTGTTTCCTAAGAGGCCATAGCCTGGTACTGGTCTGAGGCCCAGCGGCTAGGGACCCCTGTACTAGTGGACATCCTCTGATACTCATAAAATCCTACTGAGAAGTAACTTACATTTCAGGTGTGGCTCTTGGGGAAATACCATGCTTTCAACACTAAGTTTTGGTCAAGACGTGCTTCCTCTTTTCATTATTAACATGCAGTGTGAGGATTTCACAGTGAGAAGTGGGTTTGCCAAATCAGTGCATCGATAGCTAAATAGCTCCACCATCATATTCTTGGCACTGCAGCCATGAAATTAAAAGACGCTTGTTCCTTGGAAGAAAAGCTATGACACCCAGAGAGCATATTAACAAGCAGAGACATTACTTTGCTGACAAAGGTCCATACAGTCAAAGCTATGGTTTTTTCAGTAGTCATGTACACATGTGAGAGTTGGACCATAAGATTTGGATGTCTAAGCGCCATAGACTTGGACCAAGGCTGAGCACTGAAGAATTGATGGTTTTGTGATGCTAGAGAAGACTCTTGAGAGTCCCTTGGACTGCAAGGGGATCAAACCAGTCAATCCTAAAGGAAATCAATCCTGAATATTCATTAGAAGAACTGATGCTGAAGTTGAAGCTTCAACACTTTGGCCACCTGATGCAAAGAGATGACTCACTGGAAAAGACCCTGATGCTGGGAAAGATTGAGGGCAAGAGGAGAAGGGAGTGACAGAGGATGAGATGGTTGGATGACATCACTGACTCAATGGACATGAGTTTGAGCAAACTCAGGGAGACAGTGGAGAACAGGGAAGCCTGGCATGCTGAGTCCATGGGGTCACAAAGAGCCAAACACAACTTAGCAACTGAACAACAACAAGCCAACCCTTCCCACGAGGCTAGTCAGTGTTTATCAAAGGATCCCAGTGCAGGCTAAGAATACATGAAAAACAATATAAAAAAAAAGAAAATCTGGGGAAGAAGACTGGCAATGCCAAGAAGGCTGAACCTCTATTCACAGGATGACCCTGAGGTTTCTTACTGTTTCACACAGCACTGGGCTCATGCAGGCTGCTCATCTACTACAAGACTGGTGCTGCCATCCCCAGAAAACCTCACCAGGAGCTGTGCATCTCCCTCCTTCTATGGAGGTTGTCTCTACTTCGTAGCCACAGACCACACTGCATGGACAAGGCTGCCAAGGAAGTAGCCTGTGTCCATAAAGGAGAATTCTTGAGTGCATTCTTGTTTCCACCAACCATCTTGGTCATCTGGAGCAAAGACTTTGATCTCTCTAAGCCTGCATTGCCTCATCTTTAAGATAAGGGTGAGAACGAGTAAAATGAAATTCTATATACATCTGAGGCTTAATGTTGTTCCTCACTTCAGTTCAGTTCAGTCACTCAGTTGTGTCCGACTCTTTGCAATAAAGAGTGGACAGCAGCACGCCAGGCCTCCCTGTCTATCACCAACTCCCTAGCAGATCTCAAATCCTCAACAGACATTAGCCAACTTTACTACTGACAAACTCAGGATTCTAGCTTGAGGAGGGTTCTGTCTCTAGAAGCTGGTCCCTGAAAATGCGGCGGAACTTCAGAGACTGGGGACAGAGGTGTAGGGAGTGGGGTGGGAGAGGGCTTGGTCAAAGGAGGTTCCCTCAATTGGGCGACTTCACTCCCTTTCTTCTAACTCCTGGAAAGAGTCTAGTCATTTTAAACTGTAAGGTCACCTTTCCAGGCAACCGTCCACCTCCCAACTCCTGCCCTTCAAGGCAGAACTGACCACTACCTCCCCAAGGGCTACAGCAACTAACCAGTTTATTTACATATTTCTAAACTCAGGACAGTGCTCAACACCTTAGAGATGCTTAGAAAGTGCTGGTGGTACAAGATCTCATCTATATGTGGAATCAGAAACAAACTCATCAGCATCTATTTATGATTAAAAAGAAAAAAACCTCAACAAAGTGGGTATAGAGGGAACAAGCCTCAACATAATAAAGGCCACATGTGACAAACCTTGAAAAGTTCTCCTCTAAGATGAGGAACAAGACAGGGATGCCCACTCTTACAACTTTTATTTTACATGGTACTGGAAGTCCTAGCCATAGCAATTAGACAAAAAAAAAAAAATTAGACATCCAAATCAGAAAGGAGTAAAACTGTTACCATGTGCAGATGACATAATACTACAAATAGAGAACCCTAATTGTTGTTCAGTAGCTAAGTCATATCTGACTCTGTGCAAACCCATGGACTATATTTGAACTAATGAATGAATTCAGGAAAGTTGCAGGATACAAAATCAATAAACAGAAATCCATTATATAAACATAAATCCAGTATATTCATAAATAACAAACTATCAGAAAGAGAAATTAAGAAAACAATCTAATTTACAATTACATCAAAAATAATAAAATACATAGGAATAAATTTACCCAAGGAAGTGAAAGATCTCTATACTGCAAACTATAAGACACTGATAAAAGAAACTGAAGAAAACACAAATAAATGGAAAGATATTCCATGTCTGTAGACTAGAGAAGTTATATTGTTAAAATGTCCAACTGTTACATATATATATATGGATATAAGCAATCTACTGATTCAGTGCAATCACTATCAAAAATCCAAAGGCATATTTAACAGAACTAGAACAAATAATTCTAAAATTTGTATAGAACCACAAAAGATCCCAAATAACCAAAACAATCTTGAGATAAAAGAACAAAGCTAGACCTCCAGCATGAAATCATGCTCCCTGATTTCAATTATAAATGAAGTTACAGTAATCAAAACAGTATTAGCGTGGGCACAAAAACAGACACACAGATCAATGAAACCACACCTTCCAAGATCAAGCCTTGGAGGAGGAATAAGGATGCAGGTGGCTTTCAAATCATACAGTCAGAGGTGTCAGACAGATAGCAAAGTGCAGATTTTCATTAAAATGGTGGTATGTGGGTGGGTATAGAGCATAGGGAAAATGTCCAGGTAAAAGGCAGTTTCTGGGGTCTCCTGACTATCAGTAATGGCTACAACCCCAGAGGAGGTCATGAGACTTCAAGGAAAGGAATCTAAAGGAAGGAAACCAGGGAGAGGAGAGCCTCAAGAATGCCAAGAGGGGAGACTGGGATTGGGAAAGGCAGTCAGCGAAGAGTGGGAAGGAAAGTCGGAGCACAACCAAGGTGGCAGGACCCGACATCACAGGTGGCGATATGAGGGGCAGGAGGGGGTCAGCTGCCACTAAAGGGTCAACAAAGACCATGAGGGAGGCCTCGATCTGAGAATGAGAAGGTAAGGACTCCAGGGCAAGAGGAGCACTTGAGCAGCCCTGCCTCTCATGCAGCGCACTCTGCACTGGCACCCACGCCACTCACAGATGATGTCGGGAGCGTCAGTCAAGTTCAGGAGGTCATCGTCCTCCCGGAGCTGAGTGTACTTAAGCTGGGACCGCTTGTGTGCCGCGGACAGCACCTCTTGCAGCACGTCGATGTTGCGGAGCTTCTTGCACAGGCTGGCCTCCCTCATGGACTCCTCATGGTGGGTAACAGCTCGGCACAGATGGGATTTCCCTGCCCACAGAAAATCAACACCACCGGTCACGCGTAACAAACTGCAACGTGAGTACTTCATGGAGAGCCTGAGTGCCCAAGGATCTGCCCAGAAAGGTGGACATTCTCTTTCCTGAAGGATCTGCCTGGAAGGCTTCAGTCCCTCTGAAATGTGTGTGCAGTATGCTCACTTGTGTCTCTAGAACTATCATTCAGCAAACATTTACCAAATGTTCTAGGCATTAGAGATAAAGCAAAAGCTAGCCTCTATATTCATTGAGTTTGCATGCTAATGATTGAAGACAGAAAAATAACAAGCAAATAAATGTATAATGGGTCATGCGGCATTAAGGTTCTGGAGAAAAATAAAGCAGAAACAAAAGTAATAGGCAGATGTAGTACTTGAGAAGATGGGGAATGAGGAGTCGCCCTTCTATGATGTGTGATCAGAAAAGGCCTTTTAGGAGGTTAACTTAAGTACAGCCCTGAAGCATTCCCAGAAGAGCAGCAAGTGCAAAGGCCCTGGGACAGCAGCATGCCTGAATGTTTAAGGACAACAAGGGGCTTGGAAGTTTCGCTGGGGAGAGTGAAGGCTGCAGAGAAGGATGGAGAATGAGGCCAGAGAGGAACAGGAGCCTGACCATGTCCAACCTCAAAAGCACCGGTGAAGACTCCTATCCTTCTCTGGGTGAGATGAGAGCACGAGGGCTCCTGGTAAAAAGCTGGGCAAGCTGTGTGACCTCTCTGGACCTCTCTCTCCTCAAATGAAAACTGGGGATCATACCACATCTATCTCATAGGGTTGGGTGAGGTTTAAGCAAGTTAATGTCTATTAAGCAGGCACCACATAAGCATGGCTTGGACCAGGGTAGTAGGTAAGAAGTGATCAGATTTGGGATATTTTTCTAGGTAGAGTCAACAAGATTTGCTAATCAAAGATGGGTGAGAAAGCAAGATGAAGGTAAAGAGTGAGTCCTAGGTTTCTGGCCTGCAAGCCTAGAAAGATGAAGTCACCATCACTGAGATGGGGAAAGTGCATGGGTGGGATGGGGGGCAAGTTTGAGTGGTGGAAGAACTCAGATTTGGACACAGAAAACTTGCTCTGAGATCTGTTAGAGACCAAACTAGGACAATTCATTATCAGTTCTTAAGTGTGGCCTATGAAATGCATGCTTCCAGAATAGGATGACCAAGGACCATCCCCTGGACCACTAGGGAGCTGGAAGACTGCCAAAGCACTGGCTCCACTGTGGGAGGGCTGGGCGCACACAGAACCCATGAGAACACAGCTCTGGAAGCCTGCTGAGACTAGAAGACTGTGCCTCCTGGTTTCTGAATCCAGAGTGGCCACAATGACTCAGAAGACCTACTCCCCAGGCCCTACCCTGGCAACCTGTCTGGGGTTGTCAGTGAGTGGGAGCAGCTGGATGGGTCAGATGGGACACAAGGGAGCAAGGGAGCAGGAGAGCCAGCACGCACCCAGTAGCTGGCGCTGATGCACGTTCTTCAGGGTGGCCAAGGGTGTCAGTCCCTCTGGCATGTGGCTATAGAGCTGGGACAGGCACTTCTCCTGGTGGTCCTCATCTTCACCAGGCTTCACTGCAACAGGAACCGCAAGATAGATCCTTTCTCATGGCCGTGGTGCAGCCTTTATACACGGCTCCACAGACCCACTGAAATCCCGCTTTCAACTACATCCCCAGCTTAACAAGGCACTTGGGATAACAGGTCTCCTTTCCAGCCCTAGCCACACCCAGGCAATCCAACCCAAGGTCTTTGTGCAGGGGGGCCAATCTCATTCTAGGGGCTCATGATTTGGCTCCAAGGCTCTGATCTCTACTTCCTCCCAGTCACCATCTCACGAACCTCCAAGCACAGCCCTGCCTTAAACCTCTGAGGGCCTCCCTGCCTGCACCCTCCCTGGTACATGTCCATTCCTAACTTCACCAAACCACCCAGCACTACCTCAACAGCATCCGTTCCAGGACCCAGTCAGATCCTGTTCTCACTCTAGCTGTCCTTTCCTTCCTCGTTCCACTGGAAAAGTCCCCCTCAGAGTCCCAAGTCTAACTCAGATGGCAGTGCCTACCTGGGAGGAACCTCCATGACTATACCAAGGACTCCAACTTCTGCCCCATTTGTGTTCCTACCTCAATGACTGTATTTCTATTGGTTTACCCGACTAGTTCCGCTCAAAAGACTATAATAACCCAGCAGGAGCAGCGAACACAGAGAGCCCTCCATATAAGAAGCACTATATAGCTTTGCACAGAGGCATTTAGTTTTCACAACAGCTTGTGAGATAGGATCTCTTCATATTTCCGTTTTATAGATGAGAAAACTGAGGCACAGAGCAGCTAAGTAACTTGCCCAAGATCACCTAGCTAGTAAATGACAGAGCTGAGACATGAACCCAGGCAGTCTGGCCCCAGAGGATGGCCTTTCCGTTACTTGGAGGGCTGCCTTGATGAGCACAAATTGCAACAAAAGTCCCTTCCCCACCTACAACCTCAGATCAGAGCCAAGACTAGGGGGAGGAGAGTGAGGCGTTCACCCTAGGCTGAAAATTTAAGCAGGTGCTCTAAACCCAGCCACCAAGGTATATATGATAGTTTAATACAATTTTCTAAGTATCAAAATTAATGCAAAAATATTCATGATGAACATCAAATTTCCTTTGTTTCATGCTCCAATGTGGCTCAGCATACCACCGTTATTATCTGCGTCTTCATTTTCTTTTATTAATTTGTTTTTGACCACGCCACACCGCATGTGGGATCTTAATTCCCTGACCAGGGATCAAACCCGTGCTTCATGAAGTGGAAGCACGGAGTCTTAACCACTGGACTGCCAGGGAAGTCCCAACTGGTGTCTTCCTTTAAAGTTTTATGGTGTCTTCTTTTAAAGTTTTGATCACCGTGAATTTTTGCCTCAGTTTTGATTCATCTACAATTACATGTTAAAACATTATCTCAATTACTGAGTTCACGGGCATCCCCTTAGATTTTGTGTTTGAGGTGAGTATCTCCCTGATCTAGCCCTGGTCCTGGATTCCAGGCGAAATATCTCCATGAAGCTGTCAGCTCCACCCCAGGCAGAAGAAACGCTACCCCCTCCCCCTCGCATAGCAATACCACATCACCCCTCATCCCACCCTGTGTGACAGCTGCCTGGGCCTACGTGTAACCCCCACCCTCTGCCCCCAGGCTGCTGAGCATCTCTCAGGCAAGCAGAAAGCTCTCGCTCAGCTCAGTGTCACCCAGAGGCAGCAAGCCTGCAACCCTGACCAAAGCCCGGAGCCCCAGGCCGCCCAGCCTTACGCTGGTGGTCGATGAGCAGGGTGGCTGTGAAGTAGTGGGCCAGGGCTTCATAGTGGTGGGCCTTCACGCAGGCCAAGCTGGCCCAGGAGTACGGGATGTTCTCCTTCACCGGCTCCTGGTTCATGGCCGTGTGCAGCTGCTGATAGACCTCTCCCACCTAGAACGGAAGGAACACTGGGAGTGGGGAGCCTGGCACAGGGGCCCTCACGTATCCGGGCTGCAGAAAAAGAGCCCTTTCTTCTCTGTGGCGGCCCCTGCCAGAGGCCGCTCCGCAATCTGGGAGCTATTCCAAGGGCTCCCAGTGTTGTCAATGTCAGAGTTAACAGGGAGCCTGGGCCACCATCATTATGCTGGTCTTTAGGCTCAGCTGCAGATGGAATCAGTGATCCGTATCTGAAACACTGACTTGCCAACAAAACGCAAGCCAGTGCTCTGGCCAGCCAGGGCGGGCAGGCTGCCCAGGTCACAGGCAAGCTGCCGTGGGAAGCCCCTGCTCTCTCCAGTGGGCCCACACCAATGCACCCTGCTCGCCCCAGAAGTCAGGGGAAACAGCAAGACTCACCTTGGCCGCTTCCTGAGCCACCTTCACCAGGAGGAAGAATTCGTTCTGGAGCCCAGGGAGGCAGACCTTCTCAAACGTGCTTTCTTGGGCTTGTGCCAGCATCATTTTGACCAGCACACTGAGCATGGCGGGGCTCATGTCGTAACTTGGAGTGTGAGTAAACGTCTCCTTCAGGTAGTTTAAAACCCCTGCAATTGGAATTGTTTTGAGCATTAGTTAGGGATATCCTGTTTATTTCACCATTGCTACTCAAGAATATAAAAAATGATGAAGCAAAAATATGAAACTAGTGTCTCAAAGCATCTTTAGAAAACTCTGATTCTCAATTACCATAAAAACCAGCAATTCCACTCCTGGGTATAACCCCACAGAATTGAAAGCAGTGGCTTAAACTGATATTTATACAAGAATGCTCATGGCAGCATTATTCCTAGTAACCAAAAGGTGGAAACAACTCAAATGTCCATCGACATTTGAGATATGAGGATAAATCAAGTGTGGTATATACATACAATGGAGTATTTTCAGCCTTGGGACTTCCCTGGTGGCCCGGTGGCTAAGACTTCATACTTCCAGTTCGATCCCTGGTCGGGGAACTAGATCCCACACGCCGTAACTGAGATCAAAGATCCCTTGTGCTGCAACTAAGACCTGGGGCAGCCAAATAAATGAAATAAATATATATTTTTTAAAAGGCAAGGGCTTCCCTGGTGGCTCAGCGGTAAAGCATCTGCCTGCCAATGTAGGAGGGGTGGGTTTGATCTCTGGCCTGGGAAGTTCCCACATGCTCATAAGCAGCTAAGTCCCTGCACCGCAACAACTGAGACTGTGCTCTAGAGCCCAGGAGCCACAACTACTGAGCTCACATGCTGCAGCTACTGAAGCCCGCGTGCCCTAGATCCCATGCTCTGCGATGAGAGGCCACTGCAATGAAAAGGCGTTGCTGGGCAACCAGAGTAGCCCCCCCCGCCCCCTCACAACTGAAGAAAAGCCCACAATGAAGACTCAGCACAGCCAAAAATAAGTGAATCAATCTTCAAAAAAAAAAAAAGAAGTCAATTCTGACACATGGTACAACATGAATGAAGACATCATGCTACGTGAAGTAGGTCCATCACCCTGAGCTGAGGTATCTGGAATAGTCAAATTCATAGACACACATGGGCTGCAGGGAGGAGGGAATGGAGTTATTGTTTAATGGGACAGAGTTTCCCTTTGGGGTGATAAAAAAAAGTTCTGGAGATAGACAGTTGCACAATAGTGTGGCTGTACTTGATACCAACAAACTACTCCTAAAAATGGTTACAGTGGTAATTTTGTTATGTATGTTTTACCAGTAAGAAGACTTTTGTTTTCCAGTTCTCTCCCAAAACGTTTACATCTGTATCAAGCCAGGAAACCAGCCTGCTCCCTGTCCATTCCTGTCTCACCTCGACCCTTGTGAGAAATTCCATACGTAACGAGGCAACTGAGGGAAGTGAAGGAAGACAGAATGACTAAAGGACTCGCAGGGGGTCATGTTCACTCTTAACCTCTGGGTCATTCAGAAACTCAAGGCTTTTTCTGCAGAACCTCAGAGAAGATCAGCTCAGTCACTCTAGTGGAAATTTTCATGCTATAGCCCTCAGCTGACTTTCTTATGTGTTAGAAAAGTGTCACAGCATTAACTGGCAAAGCAACCTAGAGCTGAAATAAAACCTCCTGGCAAAATCCCATCTGACTGGTTCCTCTGGTTTTGCTGCAAAGCACAAGCTGCCCTGCAGGAGGAAGGCCAGGCTGCAGGCTCTCTGGGGTCCACTCTCACTCTGTTCTCAAGCTTTGTTTTGTCCATGTCTCTGGAATCTTAGAGACAGGCATACCTGCTTCAGATTCTTCAGAGAGAAAGATGAGCCCAGAAAAGGATTTACAGTGAAAGAATTCAACTCCCACGTGAAATTTCAGCATGGTGTTTTCTCCCAAGGGATCTATCTATTGTTTAACCAAATAATATCATGACCAGCCCAAACAGCAAAGCCATGGTTCTTCACAGCCTTGCAGAGGAAAATGAGATACCCCCCAAAATTTTCTGCCAGAGTAACACCCCAAAGTAGAGTGACAAGGACTGGCACAGAAAGAAACTTATTATGGAGCCAGCTCCAGGCATCACACGGTGGTCAGCACTGTGGCCACTTCTGCCTATAATCCCTATGCCAACTCCGCAGGACACAGCTAGAGGGGAGTCAGCCAGGACCCTTGAGCACCCATGAGACAGGCCTACCCACTGCACCCATGGGCTGCCAACCACCGCCTGCTCCTCCATAGGCTGGTGCTAAGTGTCACTTAGCACTAAGAAGAGCAACTGTGGGTGAACAAGCTTCTCAGAATTCGCATAACAAAGGCACGGATGGTAACACTCACTGATGAGGCACGCTGCCGGATGAAAGAAAAAAGAAAAAGCCTACATTCTCACCGCTTGAGAAAACTTATTCTCTTCTTCAAAACTGTATTCAAAGACACAGTTCATCCACTGCCATCCGTGGGGCCACTCATTCGGAAAAGATTAATCATTAACCACTGTGTACATGAGCCACAGTCAGACGGAGACGACCGGGTTTGAGCCAGGAAGCAATTTTCCTGATGGGAAGAGCCACCAGCTCCGGAAGCTGACCAGGCCCTTTCAGGCTTCTGAGGCCAAGCGTGGGCCTGGGGAGGATCCACAGACCCCCTTCAGCTCAGGTACCGGGCCACTTGGCAGAGCCAGAGCTCTATCTCAGCGGCAGAGCCTCCTTGGAGACGTACCTGCGGCTCTCTGAAAGGCATCCACCGTGCTCTCCAGCCCAGCTTCTGTCTGTCGATTGCAACGGGTGCCGATCTGTGTATAGAGGGCTCCGATGTTAAACAGGATGCTGGCCTTCTCCAGCAGCAAGTTCTGTTGGCTGACCGGAACCCCGGTGAGGGAGTCATACCTATGTAAAAGGAACATCTTTTGAGAATATGGACCCCTTGACTAGTGAGTGCCGTTTGGGGGTAAAAATGGACAAAACTTATTTCTTGAATAAAACTCAAAGATGCACATGCAATGAGGCTTTTATCTCAAGCAAGACTATGGGCCTGCTCATACTGTTAAGACACCCACAAGCACAAAGAGAAACGGGGCCGCTTCTCAACCAGGATGTCCTTCCATAGGTGAATGGACACACAAACTGTGGTACAGCCATACAGTGGAAAACTACGCAACACTTAAAAAAAAAAAAGAAAAGAAATGAACTATGAAGGCATAAAAAGACACAAGAAACCTTAAGTGCATGTGACTAAGTGAGAGAGGCCAATCCGGAAAGGCTACCTACTGTATGATTCCAACTATATGACATTCTGGAAAAGACAAGACAGCAGAGACAAAAAGAATCAGTGGTTGCCAGGGCTGGGGAGTGCCAAGGGGCGGGGATGCCTAGGGGGAGCGCAGAAGACTGCAGGGTCATGGAACCGCTCTGTGTGATGCTATAATGGGGATGCATGTCCTTGCTGTTTAGTCACTAAGTGACGTCTGGCTCTTTTGCGATCCCATGGCCTGTAGCCCGATAGGCTCCTCTGTCCATGGGATTTCCCAGGGGAGAATACTAGAGTGGGTTGTCATTTCCTTCTCCAGGGGATCTCCCCAACCTGGGGATCGAACCCACGTGTCCTGCATTGGCAGGGGGATTCTTTACCACCGAGCCATCCAGGAAGCCCACATGTCATTGATCGTTTGTCCAAACCCATGGAACATACACCACCTGTAACTGTAAACTGTAAACCTGTAACATGGAACTGTAAACAGTGGATGCTGGGTGATGAGCAGCCACTGTAAGTACATCAACTGTAACAAACGTAACGCTCTGGCGGCGGATGTTGACGGTGGAGGAGGTGCTGGGTGTGCAGGAGCAGCGGGTGTATGAGAACTCTCTGCACCTTCCTTTCAATTTTACTATGAACCTGAAACTGCTCTAAAAAATAAAGTGTATTTAAAAAAAAATAAGGCTGCTCCTACTTGAAATGTAGCAATTACTAACCCCTCATAATTCTTCCTGAGGCCTTGAAGACTCAGGATGTTTTAAAGTTCATACATTGACCAGGGTATAGATATGGAGCTTCTCCCTAATTCAGCACTAAGAAGTCACATTTGGGGTTTTCACTCATGTGCAGGCAGCTAACACACCTTTAGGAAAAGTCATCTGCCCTTCCTTTCAAAAGCAAGCATCAAGAGCCATCTGCTGTGGTGAAATTTAACTCTGAATATGCTTCTCAGCTGCTATGATTTACTTTCATTTCACATACTCCTTGGGCTTCCGAGGTGGCTCAGATGGTAAAGAATTCACCTGTAATGCCCTGGGTCAGGAAGATCCCCTGGAGAAAGGAATAGCTACTCACTCCAGTATGCTTGCCTGGGAAATCTCATGGACAGAGGAGACTGGCGGACTACAGTCCGTAGGGTCACAAAGAATTGGACAAGACTGAGTGACTAAGCATGCACATACTCCTAAGCAACTCAGAGAAGAGGTATAGCACCTCCAAGATATTTGGACAGCACTAATCATCAAAAGTACCAACTCTGGGGAAGAATCAAAGATTCTGCTTCAGTTTTTAATAGCTCTGATCTACTTCTGTTTGCTGCCCTGGTCATTGGGAGAAAACTTGTTTCCCACCGTCATCCCATCTGGGACAAGAATCTTGCTTCTTGTCAGTTGTACCTCAGAGCCTTGGGGTTTCCCTCACGATAAAATGAACACACATACGAACACACACATGCCTCCTCTACACACACACACAAATGCCTCCTCTCCTCAGCTCACTTGCTCTGAGAGGCAATAAGCCACCGTCTGTCGGAGCCTTCTCCCTGTGGATCCCCTTCATAAACAAACACCAGTTTATCCACACATCTCCACGCTCTCCTCTGTTCATGGGACAACTAGGAGGGGGCTGCAGTGCAGAGGAGGCTCGTGTGGGGCTGAGGCTCCCCAGTGTGGCTGGAGATAGAAAGCCCCAGCTCAGGCACCTACCAGGTAAACAGGATCCCCATCTGTCGGGTGGGCGGGAAGAATCGGCTCTCGACAAATCCCAGGTGCATGAAGTAACTCATCAGCAGCTCTACTCCCGCCTCATTTCGGCTGGGCGTCCGACAGGCCTGAAAGGACAGGAACCACCGCAGGGGTGAGTGGGTGAACAGAGAGCAGATGGACGGGCCAGGAAGATGTTCACACACAGTTTCTCTGGAGCCTGGGCCCCACTGCTGGTATCATGAACTCTAGGAGAGCTGGGAGGAACTCATGAGTCCTGGAACCCAGGCTCAGACATGCATGTCTGTCTCCTCTGTGGTCTTCTTTCGTGGCAAAGATGAATGGATGTTTCCGACAGCCCCTCCCTAACACCCCCGACCACCACTGATTCTACAAGACTTCAAGTGCAACAATGGGATCATCAGAAGACTGGACAACCTCTAATCACAGCCAGTCTCCTCTCCATCCCGCTGCACATGGAAACCTACTTGTCTGAGATCCATGAGATCTGCTATTTCATCTTCGTAGAGGTAGCTATCTTCACTGTAATGTTCCAGAATAAAATCCTGCAAGAAAAATGAGATACTGAAGGTGTGACTCAAAACCAGAAACAGGTAAAATAGTAATGAGAAACACTAGACTGGAAGAAACACAAGTTGGAATCAAGATTGCCGGGAGAAATATCAATAACCTCAGATATGCAGATGACACCACCCTTATGGCAGAAAGTGAAGAGGAACTCAAAAGCCTCTTGATGAAAGTGGAGAGTGAAAAAGTTGGCTTAAAGCTCAACATTCAGAAAACGAAGATCATGGCATCCGGTCTCACCACTTCATGGGAAACAGATGGGTAAACAGTGGAAACAGTGTCAGACTTTATTTTTCTGGGCTCCAAAATCACTGCAGATGGTGACTGCAGCCATGAAATTAAAAGACGCTTACTCCTTGGAAGGAAAGTTATGACCAACCTAGATAGCATATTCAAAAGCAGAGACATTACTTTGCCAACAAAGGTTCGTCTAGTCAAGGCTATGGTTTTTCCTGTGGTCATGTATGGATGTGAGAGTTGGACTGTGAAGAAGGCTGAGCGCCAAAGAATTGATGCTTTTGAACTGTGCATCTTGAGAATCCCTTGGACTGCAAGGAGATCCAACCAGTCCATTCTGAAGGAGATCAGCCCTGGGATTTCTTTGGAAGGAATGATGCTAAAGCTGAATCCCTTGGACTGCAAGGAGATCCAACCAGTCCATTCTGAAGGAGATCAGCCCTGGGATTTCTTTGGAAGGAATGATGCTAAAGCTGAAACTCCAGTACTTTGGCCACCTCATGCGAAGAGTTGACTCATTGGAAAAGACTCTGATGCTGGGAGGGATTGGGGGCAAGAGGAGAAGGGGACGACAGAGGATGAGATGGCTGGATGGTATCACCGACTCAATGGACACGAGTTTGAGTGAACTCCGGGAGTTGGTGATGGACAGGGAGGCCTGGCGTGCTTCGATTCATGGGGTCGCAAAGAATCAGACACGACTGAGCGACTGATCTGATCTGATCTGAAGGTATGCGTTTATGCTAAGTCAATTCAGTCATGTCCGACTCTTTGCGACCCTATGGACTGTAGCCTGCCAGGTTCCTCTGTCCAGGGGATTCTCCAGGCAAGAATACTGAAGTGAGTTGCCATGCCCTTCTCCAGGGGATCTTCCCGAGCCAGGGATTGAACCCACGTCTCTTTAATCTACTGCACTGGCAGGCGGGTTCTTTACCACTAGCGCCACCTGGGAAGCCCATAAAAATGCAGGTAGAATTCATAAAAATTTATGGGAACGTGTACACTACAGTGATTTTCTAAGTGGTGGGATTTATTTTCTTAGTTTTGTTTACGTATATTTAAATTCTTTTGCTTTTGTTGTTTTGGTTAAAGGGGAAAAAAGTAAAAGTGAAAGTCGCTCAGTCGTATACGACTCTTTGCAACCCCATGGACTACAGTCCATGGAATTCTCCAGGTCAGAATACCGGAGTGGGTAGCCTTTCCCTTCTCCAGGAAATCTTCCCAACCCAGGGATCAAACTCAGGTTTCCTACATTGTAGGCAGATTCTTTACCAGCTGAGCCACAAAGGAAGCCCAAGAATACTGGAGTGGGTAGCCTATCCCTTCTCCAGCAGATCTTCTGGAACCAGGAACGGAACTGGGGTCTCCTGCATTGCAGGTGGATTCTTTACCAACTAAGCTATCAGAGAAGCCCAGTTAAAAGGGAAGTTGTTTTCTATTTAAAAACATCTTGGCAGGGGACTTCCCTGTGGTCCAGTGGCTAAGACTCTGCCAATGCAGAGGTCACGGTTCCATCCTTTCTCAGGGAACTAGATGCCACATGCTATAACTAAAGATCCCACAAGCAGCAACTAAGAATTCGAATGCCACAACTAAAGAGCCTACATGTCGCAGCTGACGATCTGAAATGCCACAATGAAGATTGAAGACCCACCCTCCCCCAGTGCCACAACTAAGACCCGGTGCAGCCAAATACATAAATAAATATTTTTTAAAAAATTAAAGTGCCTTGGCAGCAGAGCGAAGTGACTTGTGGAAGTGACTGTGAGTTCAATCACACTGGCAAACATCACAGATATTCAGGGGCTCAGACCTTCATCTTCAGTGGGGACTTCACACATGGCAAAGGCAACTCATGTCTGGGGACTGTTATGAGACCTCAGGGTCTGTGATGGGAACCCCTGTGAGGGCACTTCCACGAACAAAGCACCCCAGTGAGACCCCCAGCTGGGTCCAGTGTTTGATGCTGGTTCTGTGAATTCATTCAATCATAAGACACATTGGTAAGCACTGGCAGTGTGCCAGGCACTGTACACAGTGCTGGGGCTGCTTCAGAGAACAAAACAAAGACCTTGCCCCATGGCACTTATAATCTCACAGGGGAGCACAGACAGTAAGTGACAGGCATAACACAGAGTTCCCCGGTGGTCCAGAGGCTGAGATTCACTGCCGAGGCCCAGGCTCAATGGTCAGGAAACTGAGATCCCATAAGCTGTGCTGCTGCTGCTACTTGGTCACTCAGTCGTGTCCAGCTCTTTGCGACCCCATGGACTGTAGTCCGCCAGGCGCCTCTGTCCAAGGGATTCTCCAGGCAAGAATACTAGAGTGGGTTGCCATTTCCTCCTCCAGGGGATCTTTCCCACCTAGGGACTGAAACCTCATCTCTGACATCTCCTGCATTGGCAAGCGCGTTCTTTACCATTAATGCCACCTGGGAAGCCCCCAACCCCCACTGCCTGCTATAAGCTGTGTGGTGTGGCCAACATTTTTTTTTTATTTAAATAAAAAAGAAATAGGTACAACATAAAAAAATAGGTACAACATAACATATATTAGTGGAGAAGGCAATGGCAACCCACTCCAGTACTCTTGCCTGGAGAATCCCAGGGACAGGGGAGCCTGGTGGGCTGCCGTCTATGGGGTCCCACAGAGTCGGACACGACTGAAGCGACTTAGCAGCAGCAGCAGCAGCAACATATATTAGAAGATGGTTAAGTATTGCAGGAAAGAAATAAGAGGAGTATAATGTGTGTGGCGGAGAAGGCAATGGCACCCCACTCCAGTACTCTTGCCTGGAAAATCCCATGGATGGAGGAGCCTGGTGGGCTGCAGTCCACGGGGTCGCTAGGAGTCGGACACGACTGAGCGACTTCACTTTTTCACTTTCATGCATTGGAGAAGGAAATGGCAACCCACTCCAGTGTTCTTGCCTGGAGAATCCCAGGGACGGGGGAGCCTGGTGGGCTGCCGTCTATGGGGTCGCACAGAGTCGGACACGACTGAAGTGACTTAGCAGCAGCAGCAGCAATGTGTGTGGAGAATGAGTTCTTGAACAACGTAAGTGCTGGCTCTCCCTGGCTGCAAAAAGTTGAAGGGAGTGATTGTTGATTACATTTTCCCAAGTGGCTCTGAGTATTCTCTTTATACACTTTCTACATTAAAGTCCCTTCTGCTTTTTATATGTTCAGTGAATATTTACACACGCACCCATACACCCTCCACTTACAAAAATGAGATTGTACTGAACGAATATACAACTTGGCTTCACTCTTGTTTTTCTTGAATTGGCACTGTATCAAATGTTTTCCTATGCCACAAAGTATTCTACGACACAGATTTCAATGGTTATATAAGCCTCCAAAGGCACAAAGGTGTCATTCATTTATTCAACAAATAGAGTGCCTACTATGTGCTAGCCAATATGTACCATGATATTCTTAACCCTCCTTTGTTAAACACATAAATCATGACAGTCCTCCTTCTGCACATCTCTGATTAGTTCCTCAGAATAAATCCTGAGAAGACGTTGTGCCAGTTCCAAGGACATGCAGAAGGCTCCTTTTGTTTTTTCACATGTGTCATTTTTAGCCAACTTTTCTGTTCGCTTTATGAGTCTATGATTTTCTTTATGACTTTAAGTGCTGGTGTTTGGAATCAGCTCCTCTACTAACATAGCGACACTGTATATATTTGAAATGGTTTTCAAATATGATCAGTTATGTTACCAGTGACGATAATTATGGTGAGGATGATCTGGGAGACAAAGTTCCTCTAGGGCTTCTATGGGACTACATCCGTGAGAGCAGCATTAAAGCCACCACTCAGGGGACTTCCCTGGTAGTCCAGTGCTTAAGAATCTGCCTTCCAATGAGAGGGATGTGGGCTTGATCCACGGTCAGGGAACTAAGATCCCACATGCCTCGGGGCAACTAAGCCTACACGCCCCAACTACTGAATTCATCATGCCACAACAAAGACCCAAAGCAGCCCAAAATAAATAAATAAACAAGTATTAAAAAAAAAAAAAAAGAAGAAGACTAAGAAGAAGGCTTGTTCTACTTGGTGTTAAAACACATGAAAAGTGGACAATGAAACCAAATATGGAGCAGAAACAGAAGCAGATTCGAGAATCAGGTGTATAACATAAGCCCACCATTCAAAGAAGAGGAAAAGCCTGGAGCATCCACCAGGTCCAGGCAGGAAGGAGGGTACACACAGCTGTTCCTGATGTGAACTGAAGGGAAGAACTCTTACAGGGATGGGGGTAGGGTTATGGGAAACCACAGGGATGGCGTGGGACCTCCAGAGCCATTAGAACCACAGGGCTGAAGGGCCAAAGGGGAGAAGGAATTATAAGAACTTGGAGAGGTGGCTGCCTGAGGCGAGGTCCAAACCAGGACGTCCTCTGGTGGAGTGGGGGGGGAATGCAAAAGGTAGCCAGCTGAGGGAACTGAGGAGTTCCCTCTCCTCCCATCCTCTCATCGCCAGCTGCTGCTTCTCCCCGTCAGCCACACCCAGTAGGAAGTCACAGAGCAGGAGCCAGTGCCAACTCCCACACAGAGCAGGAGGGAGGGGGACTGAGGGGGCAGGAGGGGCACAGGATGAAAAGGACAGCATCCAACACGACACATGGATTCCTTAGACATAGCTCAGGGGAAGCTGGCCACCACTCTGGTGAAAATAAACACGTACAGCCCCGGGGCTTCCCTGATGGTCCAGTGGTTAGGATTCCGCCTTGCAATGCAGGGGACACCACTAGTTTGATCCCTGGTCCAGGAAGATCCTATCTGCTGCAAGGCAACTAAGCCTGTGCCACAACTACTGAGTCTGCGCTCTGCAGCCCTTGAGCCACAGCTGCTGAGCCCACATGCAGCAACTACAGAAGCCCATGAACCTTAGAACCTGTGCTCCACAATGAGAGGCCACCCCAATGAGAAGCCCGCCTACCACAACTACACAGTACCCTGCTCTCCGCAACTAGACAAAGCCTGCATGCAGCAACGAACACCTAGCACAGCCAAAAAGACACTAAAAAAAAACTTAGCACCCTGCCTCTCATTACTCACCCCCAAACTCCAGATTGACTAAAGATTTAATGTTCAAAATTAAACAAAGCACTGTTAGAAACTACAGCAAAATAAATGTTTCCTCTTGGTGTGGAGAATGCCTTTCAAGGCAGGATTGTAAAGGGAAGAACTGTGAAGCTTAACAACATAAAATCTGTTTGGAAAAAAAAGATATATTTTATTTTTTTTTAAACTGGTATTGCTTGTAAAACAAGTTAAAGGAGAGAACATACTGGGAGAAATACTTGCAAACATACATTACCAAGGATTACTCTCCTTCATATACAAACGAACTCAAGAGCAACCCTGTGGTGAAGGAGGCAAAGGATAGAAATAGGTATTTCCAAGAGGACACGTGTAAGGAGCAAATAAACAGAAGTGAGGATGTAATCAACTCTAGAATGTATACACACTGTAATGATACCATTTTTGCCTGACCTCCCAAAATCAAAATGATCAATGATACCCACTGTAAGTGACAGGGACAGTGTAAAGGGACAAAGTAGGTGATTAAATAGTTAATCCCACTAAGGGATTGTAAGTAGAAAAAATATGGGAGACCCCTGTAAGTTAATGATTACTCAAAAGAGAAGACGCTTAGCAACAAAACCAGGCAACAAAAGCACCAGACATGCCCCAAAACAATAAAACAATCGTGGCATGAGACCCATATCCTGCCCAGTGAGCTCAGTAAGTTAATGATTCCCAGGACATGCTCTCTGCACACATAAGAAAACAATACTTTGTGGACTTGGCCTGACCATGTAGCAAGCAGAGAACTCCCCGCTCCACCTGGAGGAGGAGCTGATGATGGAAGCATGACGTCTACTCAAGAAAGACAAAGTTCTTCTCCCTCTCCCCACTTTTCCTTTGATTATAAAACTGTGGTCCGGTAAGTTCTCAGGGCGAAGCATCTCTCGCCTGCCTGCTTGTAAACCTCACAAGCATCCTATTCTAATGAATCACTTCTTATCTACCTCTGCTTCTCACTGAATTCTTTGCTGCGTTGAGACATAAAGAACTGTAGTACCAGAGCTCTTGGGAGACCCTGAAATGACACAAATGGTTTCAGATGGCGACTGCGGCAGGATTACGGTAAGATAAGAAGGTCTGGGGTCAGGTCCTAGAAGGCTCATGGGATGCCATGAGCCAAGAGTATGGAGGAAGATACTCCACCGATGGCTGCCTGTTTTAGGCAGGCTGACCAACCCCAAAGGCTTTGGGGCTCTGATCAAGAACTGGGTAAGGGTCAAGTGAATGATATTATGGATGTCTGAAGGAAAAACAAACAAAAAACTGGAGGAATGGTGGTCATCAACATGGGTTGCCATAAAAATGTGGCAAGGGATCATAAAGATGTGGAAGGGGTCAGCTGACAATGGAAATGGTATGCAAAAAGAAAGACATTTTACTGTTTGGACTGCTTCTGACAGGATTTGGCAATCTACACTGTTTTTAAGTCTGAGACTTTTCTTCTATATTCTGTTTCTATCCCTGTTAAAACTCAAGTCTGTAAACTTAATTTTTCCAACTGTTATTTGTAAACTGATAAATCTGCATTGCAATGTCTGTTTTATGAATAAGTTTAAAAATGAAACTGAGATCTCTGAATACATGTAAGTCATGTCTTTTTGTCTTTAGATAATATTGCTGAGGTTAATTTGTGAATGAGCTCAATTTAACTGGCTTTGAAAAGTAAAGTAAGCACTTACAAAATAAAACACTTCCAAATATAAGAGAAACTAAGCTAAATGGATTATAGGTTCACATGATTTCAGAAATATTTAATATTAAATTAATGTTTGGTATTGAAGTTTGTAGTTTAAGTTTGTTAATATAGATATGTTTTTAGACTCATGAGTATTAAGTATAAATACTTTATCTGGGTTTACTAAAAGTTAATAAGTTCATACAATATTTGTTGTACAATTTGTCAACAAAAAAATTAACCAGAGTCAGACTTTTGCCATCCTGATATCCTTGTAGCATGGCAACAATCTGCTCCTAAATTAAAAAAAAAAAATTAAGATAGATATACAAAAGCTGCAAATTAAACAGTCAGGGATATGGGGAATCCAAGATGGCTGCTTGGCTCTTCCTGGCTCCCTGGCCAACTCGGTCTTCTACTTAATGGGTGAAAGACTTCCTTGGCTACAAAAGCTGATGCCATACAATGAAAAATAAAAAGGTTTAAAATGAGCTCTTTTATTTAGGGTATACCTTTTACAATTTTTAGTATTCAAGGCACCTGATTTATTGGACAAATTAAATATGCCTATGTGATGAATTAACCAGACTTACTTTACAAACAAATTAATCTTAACTTGGCTATCTTTGGTAACTGCTACTGCTAAGTCGCTTCAGTCGTGTCCGACTCTGTGCGACCCCATAGATGGCAGCCCACCATGCTCCCCCGTCCCTGAGATTCTCCAGGCAAGAGTACTGGAGTGGGGTGCCATTGCCTTCTCCGGTCTTTGGTAAAGATGAGGGTAATTTTAGAAAAAAGTAATGTTTTAATAGATACTAAATTTTAGTTTTGCTCCTTGAGGTCAGTATCTACTATCTAAAACTCACTTTTCAAATAGCTCTTTGTTGTTATATTACTGAGAAGCCTAACAGAGTTCTTAAAAAGGTATTCTAAACTTGTTTCTAAAGCTGATCACTGTAATCTATCTTTGGATAAAGACTAAATGCTTATAATTTATAATCGGGGATATATACATTAGAAAAAAAAATCATTTAAAGGATTGTATCTCGCCTAGATCACAGGCTTCTTATCAGGTATTCTTAAGTACATTATGCTCAAGAAAACTGAAGGGAATCAACTTCCAAGATGTAGGGTAGTTTGCTCCTAATTACTCAAAGTGTCCAACAGAGGACTTCCTGAGCCCTGATGTCAGTCTTCCCCTCCCTCTGACTCTTACAAGTGCTGACCCTTTATTTCCATTTGCAGCTAGACCAAATCTTGCTCATTGCCAACACCACTGGGATACCCTCTGTAGTATTCCTTACAAACAATTTCTTGGCCAGTAACACCTGGTTGGGAGACTGCTTTGGGAGGGATAACATCTAAAGTTGTAAGTACAAATCTTGAATCAGTTACAAGGTAGACTTTGACACAGGAAGGAAACTTTTGGATAGCTAACTATTGCTTGGTGAAACCTGCTATATCCATGAAAAGGGCTGCTCCAATGAGGGCTGTCTCACAGGTGGGAACTGCTGTTCCAAACCAAGGCTGTTATCCTAGGGGACAACACACCCAGGGCTTCTGAGGTGGCTCAGTGGTAAAGAATCGCCTGCCCAATGCAAGAGACATGGGTTCTATCCCTGGGTCAGGAAGATCTCCTGGAGAAGGTAATGGCAACCCTTTCCAGTATTTTTGCCTGGAAAATCCCATGGACAGAGGATCCTGGCAGGCTATAGTCCATGGGGGAGCAAAGAGCCAGACGTGACTTAGTGACTAAATAACAAAACGCATCCAAGAGTGAGGAAAGGCCTCCTTTGTATCCCAAGCTACCTAAGGGGCCCATTTTCAGCTGAGCTAGCACCCGCAGCAGTATAAGTTACCAACCAACTGCCCTGATGGTTCTGCCTCTGAGAGAAACTTCTGATAGAAATCAAGAAACAGTAACAGTTCACGTGCTTTTTTCAACATCCGACCTAAGTCTGGCAGAGGGTAAATTGGGAAGTTTTTCTGGGATCCCTGAACTTTTCACAAAAGAGTTTACCAGGTTGATCCAATCTTTGGATCTCACCTGGAGAGATTTACAAATCTTATCCCACTGCTGCACTCCTGAGAAAGAACAGCACAAAATACTGGCAGCCAGAGTCCACGCTGACCAAATGGCAGCTCAAGCCCAAGAGGGCCATGCAGTACACCACTTGGGCAACTATGCTGCTCCTGAGCCAAATCCACAATGAAATCATCAGATCCACTTTGTTGAGAGCAATAGATGGGACCATATGATTAATTGTTTAATAGAGGGTATGAAAAAGCTCACAATGGGGGCTTCCCTGGTGGTCCAATGGTGCAAAAATTCACCTTGCAATGCAGGGGATACAGGTTGAATCCCTGGTCCGGGAAGATACCACATGCCGCGGAGCAACTAAGCCTATGTGCTACAACTACTGAGCCCACCCGAGCCTCAACTATTGAAGCCCACGAGCCCCAGAGCCCGTGCTCCACAAACGAGAAGCCACTGCAATGAAAAGCCCCTGAACTGCATAGAAGAGTAGCCTCCAGCTCACCACGACTTGAGAAAGCCTGCGGGCAGCCAATAAAATAAAATACACAAATAAAAACAGTCACAACTTGGGGGCAGGAGTTTGTTTTAAAAAGAAAAAGCTTACAATGAAACCTGTCAACCATGAAAAAAAAGTGAAAGAATTCCAATAGGGACCAGATAAAAATCCTACAGTTTTTCAAGGGAGATTAATAGAAGCATTTAAAAAGTGTACCTAGGTAGATCCCTCCTCGCCTGAGGGACAGGACTTTTTGGCTCTACATTTCATAGCCCAGTCTTCCCCAGACATCAGAAATGAAATTCAAAAAAGCCAACTGTGGGTCCTCAGACTCCTGAGAGTGATTTGCTCTGACTGGCTTACTTGGTTTTCAATAATAGGGATATGGCCAAAAAGGTTGAATACACCCAGAGAGATAAACAAAAGGCCCAGATGATGACAATGGCTGTGTCCACTCTGAGACCACCACAGGAAAGGCCAGGATTTTTAGGCCAATCTGGCCACAGTAGACCATAAGGCCCATAGGTACCCAGACAAAATCAGTGTGCTCTGTGAGGACAGAAGGGACACATTAGAGAAAGATTGTGATGGATGAACCCTTTGCAAACAGCCAAGGTATTGAAAGAGGGAATGCCCCAGGCACCAGAGAGTTGGGGGGTGGGGTCGGCCTTCTTTGATGATTTCACAATCAAAAGACTGACGGGGCCCAAAGCCAAAAATGGCTCTGCTCAGACATGGCATCTACATAACTAATGCGGAGCCTTGGGCAGTCACTGAAATGGCGGGTCACTTGATAAAATTTCTCACAGACTAACGCAACCTTCTTGGTCTTAACCCAAAGGATGGGAAACCTTAACTGTAAGAAATATGCAATGGGAGTGTCAGGCGAGAGACAGGGGCACATTTTCCTGCGACCCCTTTCGTACAACATCAATGGCTGGTTATTTCCACATTCCTTTCTGTTTGTGACTGACTGTCCTATTTCTTTAATGGAAGGTATTCTTTAAATAAATTAGGGGCTACACTTTGTCCCTTGAGGGACAAGGAAACCACTCTCATCATCAAAGTGTTAAAGTGTTAGTTGCTCAGTCGTGCCCGACTCTTTTCGACCCCATGGAGTACAGCCCACCAGACTCCTCTGTCCATGAGATTTTCCAGGCAAGGATACTGGAGTGGGTTGACATTTCCTTCTCCAGGGGATCTTCCCAACTCAGGGATCGAACCCATGTCTCCTGCCCTGCAGGCAGATTCTTTACCAACTGAGCTACAAGGGAAGACCTTCATCATCAAAGGATATTAACAAAAAACAGAAAAGAATAAATTAAATCTATAACTGAGATAAAAGACTCAATACACCCTAAAATATAAAACATTTAAGATTCCAGGCCTAATCAGAAACAGATTGAGGCCTTCAGTGACTCTCTTTTAGATTTAGAAACTGAGGAAAACGGTCTGGATCTTCAAAATCATGGCTGTAATCCTTCTTAATGACTTTTCCAAAGCTCATTGTTGTATTTCTTTTAATTTATACCTTTTTGTAGATTCATCCTCCAATGCTTAACATCTAAGAAGGCTAAAAGGATGATGCTAACCACAGTGACACTGACTGGCAGTTCTCCGAACAGAGAAGGGACAGTCAGCCAGGCGCTTTACTCCTTCCCCAGGAAGGCCAATGTTCCGTCTCAGCCCGAAGTAGCTAATGATCAGTCACTGCCCTTTACCCGCTTTGAAGCATAAAAGGGTAAACACCTGGAGGGAGGAATGATATAGAGGAAAGGGACAAAGTAGGTGATTAAGTAGTTAATCCCACTAGGGGATTGTAAGTAGAAAAAATATGGGAGACCCTGTAAGTTTGCTTAATCACAAAACCAGGCAGGCTTGCTTAGAAACAAAACCATGCAAGAGAGGCATAAGACATATGCCCAAGACAATAGAACAGTGGTGGCATGAGACCCACATCCTGCCCAGTGAGCTCAGGAAGTTAATGACCCCTAAGACATGCTCTCTGCCCACATAAAAAACAATAATCTGTGGACCGAGCTTGACTGTGTAGGGACAAGAAAACTACCCTGCTCAACCTGGAGGAAGAGCTGAGGATGGAAGCATGATGTCTGCTCAAGAAAGACAAAGAAGTTCTTCTCCCTCTGCCCGGAGCATGGGCTCTATCTAGGGCACGTGGGTTTCAGTAGTTGAGACGCCTGGGATCCAGAGCTCAAAAGTCGTGGCACACAGGCTTAGTTGCGCCACAGCATGTGGGATCTTCCCAGGTCAGGGACCAAATCCATGCCTCCTGCACTGGCAGGCAGATTCCTCACCACTGAGCCACCAGGGAAGCCCCCCACTTTTCCTTTGATTATAAAACTATATAGTCCAGTAAGTTCTCAGAGTGCACCGTTTCTCGCCTGCCCACAAGCATCCTATTTTAAAAAATCACTTCTTATCTACCTCCTCGCTGCTCACTAAATTGTCTTCTGTGCTGAGACATAAAGAACTGTGGTACCGGAGCTCTCTGGGGCCCCAAAAGATGACACAAACAGTTTCATAAGCAGTCACACACACTTGATAGGAATGTAAGGCAAGACCAGTTCTGGTGGGTTATTCAGATCAGATCAGATCAGATCAGTCACTCAGTCGCATCCAACTCTTTGCGACCCCATGAATCGCAGCACGCCAGGCCTTCCTGTCCATCACCAACTCCCGCAGTTCACTCAAACTCATGTCCATTGAGTCGGTGATGCCATCCAGCCATCTCATCCTCTGTCGTCCCCTTCTCCTCTTGCCCCCAATCCCTCCCAGCATCAGAGTCTTTTCCAATGAGTCAACTCTTCGCATGAGGTGGCCAAAGTACTGGAGTTTCAGCTTTAGCATCATTCCTTCCAAAGAAATCCCAGGGCTGATCTCCTTCAGAATGGACTGGTTGGATCTCCTTGCAGTCCAAGGGACTCTCAAGAGTCTTTTCCAATACCACAGTTCAAAAGCATCAATTCTTCGGCGCTCAGCCTTCTTCACAGTCCAACTCTCACATCCATACATGACCACAGGAAAAACCATAGCCTTGACTAGACGAACCTTTGTTGGCAAAGTAATGTCTCTGCTTTTGAATATGCTATCTAGGTTGGTCATGTAATCGTTAAATCCACATCTAGAAATTTATCCAAAGGGAATATTCAGCAAACTGTGCAAAGATGCTCACAGGAGAGCTGTTGACAATAAAAATTTGGAAGATGCCTTAAGAATGAAATTAATAGCTACCCTACTTGGCACTTATTACCAGTAGATACCATGCTGAGCCTGAATAGATCGGAGGAGTCTCACATCCTTCTAAAGACCCCTGATCAGAAGATGAGACCAGGTGCTCAAAGCTTAAGTACCAAATAAAGGTGTAGGGGGATGTGTGTGGCTGTGAGGGATCTTTACATTTCTTGGTATTTTCTGAACATTTTGCAATACTGTTCTCAATCAGAAATATATACTAACAAAGCTATATTTAAAAGGAAAAAAAAACTTGAATTCTCTGGAATTTATTTTGATGGTGCTTCTTCATGAAGTTGTTTTAAAGCCCATTTATTTAAAACAGAACATAATCAGACCATGAAGCTTCACTGACCATTAAACATCACGAGGATACACAGATTTGAAAGACAACATGAATTGCCCTGATTTAGTTGGCCAGATTACTTCTGAGCACCTGTCTATGTTACTCTCAAGCACAAACACGGGAGGAAAAACAGAATGTCCCCCAAACATTCTCATTTTTGTATGACTGACATCTGTAGAGTTCTTTTTAGACTAAAATGACATGGTTGGGAACCTCAGCTGAATAGCACTTGGCCATATCCACAACATGTGATTTTTTTTTTTCCCCACTAGATTTAATGTGAATTCTGCACATGACATGTTTGGATCCTTACAGCTGCCCAGGAAATTCCCAATTTTCTCCAAGAGTCTCCCTTTTGAACGCCTGCACTCTTTTTATTTTTATTTTTTTTCCAGTATTAAATATGTTACTCCCTATTTTCAGATACAGTCTTAATTGCTTAAAATATAAAGTATTCTTCCAGTGACAAAAGTACTACATGTTTATTTGCTTGCACTCTTTTTAAATTTTTTAAATTTTGGCGACCTGCACAATTCCTTCCAAACTCACACATTTTGTGTTTCTGGGTATGTCTTTTTTTTTTTAATTGAAATATAGTTGACTACAATATTATGTTAGTTTCAGGTGTACGATATACTGGTTTGACATTTGCATACTTTATGAAATGATCACCATGGCAAGTCTAGTAGCCATCTGTTGCCATACAAAGTTATTACGGTATTACTGAATATATTCCTTATGCTTCATAGTCTATCCCCATGGCTTATAATATGAAAATTTGTAACCTTAATCCCCTTCACCTATTTCCTGTCCCCTGCAAAATGCCCACACTCTTCCGGCTCTGGCACAAAGCAACAAACTAAATCTTAAAAGAAACTATTCTACAAAAGCAACTAAAATATTTCCACAGACATAAGCATTGTCTGGAGTCTCAGAGACCTATGGCAAGTGTCACACCTAACTAAAAGCTCACGTGCCCTGTGAAAAGCTGGCAGATAGCTCTCTGCTGCTGCTGCTAAGTCACTTCAGTCGTGTCTGACTCTGTGCGACCCCATAGACGGCAGCCCACCAGGCTCCGCCTTCCATGGGATTCTCCAGTCAAGAACACTGGAGTGGGTTGCCATTTCCTTCTCCAATGCATGAAAAGTGAAAAGTGAAAGTGAAGTCATTCAGTCGTGTCCAACTCTATGCGACCCCATAGACAGCAGCCTACCAGGCTCCTCTGTCCATGGGATTTTCCAGGCAGGAGTACTGGAGTGGGTTGCCATTCTACTACCCAGAAAATAAAATTTTTGGTAATCCTGGGTCTGGAGTGGCTACCAAAGTCCCTTCTCAAACTCTAAAATAAACTCCAAACTCACAGGGCCCAGGACCTGGATTTAAACAAGACATCAGTCCACAAGGCCCTGAGTGAAAGGAACTCACACAGTCTCTGCTTGAGATTGGAGGACAAGTGCAAAAGCTTTCGAAGCATTAACCAATTTCTTTTTAATTGGAGAATAATTGCTTTACAATATTTTGTTCATTGGAAGAAGGACTGATGGCTGAAGTTGAAGCTCCAATACTTTGACCACTTGATGCAAAGAACTGACTTATTAGAGAAGACCCTGATGCTGGGAAAGATTGAAGGCAGGAGGAGAAGGGGACAACAGAGGATGAGATGGTTGGATGGCACCACCAACTCAATGGCCATAAGTCTGAGCAAACTCTGGGAGCTGGTGATGGATAGGGAAGCCTGGCGTGCTGCAGTCCATGGGGGTCAGAGTCGGACACGACTGAGTGACTAAACTGAATTGATTTTGTTCGTTTCTGCCATACATCAACATGAATCAGTCATAGGTATGCATATGTCCCCTCCCTCTTGAACCTCCCTCCCGCCTCCTCCCCATCCCACCCTTCTAGGTTGTCACAGGCACTGGGTTTGAGCTCCCTGTATTATACAGCAAATTCCCACTGGCTATTTTACATGTGGTGATATATATGTTTCAATGTTACTTTTTCAATTAGGCCTTTCCTCTCCTTCCCCTACTGTGTCCACAAGTCTGTTTTCTGTGTCTGCGTCTCCACTGCTGCCCTGCAAACGGGTTCCTCAGTACCATCTTTCTAGATTCCATATATATCCATTAATATATATTTTTCTCTTTCTGACTTCGCTCTGTATAATAGCCTCAAGGTTCATTTACCTCATTAGCAATGACTCAAGTGCATTCCTTTTTATGGCTGAGAAATATTTCTCTGTATATATGTACCTCAGCTTTTTTATCCATTCATCTGTCAATGGACATCTAGGTTGCTTCTATGCCCTAGTTATTGTAAATAGCCCTGCAATGAACATTGGGGTATATGCATCTTTTTCAACTATGGTTTATTCAGGGTGTATGCCCAGTAGTAGGATTGTTGGGTCATATAGTAGTTTTATTCCTAGTTTTTTAAGGAATCTCCACAGTGGCTGTTTCAATTTACATTCCCATTAACACTGCAAGAGGGTTCCCTTTTTCCACACATTCTTCAGCATTTATTGCTTGTAGACTTTTTGATGATGGCCATTCTGACTGGCATGAGGTGGTATCTCATTGTAGTTTTGATTTGCATTTCTCTAATAATAAGCGATGTTGAGCATCTTTTCATGTGTTTATTAGCCATCTGTATGTCTTCTTTGGAGAAATGTCTGTTTAGCTCTGCTGGCCACTTTTGACTGGGTTGTTGGTTTTTCTAGTATTGAGCTGTATGAACTGCTTGTATATTTTGGAGGTTAATCCTTTGTCAGTTGATTCATTTGCTATTATTTTCTCCCGTTCTGAAAGGTGTCTTTTCTCTTTATTTATAGTTCCTTGGAGAAGGAAATGGCAACCCACTCCAGTATTCTTGCCTGGAGAATCCCATGGACAGAGAAACCTAGCGGGCTACAGTCCATAGGGTCGCAAAGAGTCGGACACAATCGAGTGACTTAGCATAGGCCACAGTCTTGCTGTGCAAGAGCTTTTAATTTTAATTTTAAAATTTAGGTTTAATTAGGTCCCACTTGTTTATTACCAATATCTTTTTAAAAGGACAAATTGTGTAGTGCCCAAAATGCCATATGGTCATTTTTTTCTTTTCTAAAATAAAATCAGTGAAAAGATGAGTCAACTAACAGGACTGCTGTGACAAGAAACAGAATTCTTTGAAGCATTTTTCACACTTCTGGGATTCATCCCTACACACCCTGCCTGTGCTGGAAAGCTTGGAGACAGACACCCCCTTCCACCTCATCACCACTTTCTTCTTCTGCATGGAAGTTTGAGATGATTCAGTAAAACTCATCGTGATGGATCCACGGCAAGGAGGAAGAGGAAAGCATTCCAGACCTGGGGAGGCCTCTCTTGGCCCCAGCTTGGGGACAAGCCATCTCTGGGTACCTCCATCAAAGCATCTCTCTCGCTTCCCACCCAGATCCTCCACTGAATTACAGGGGCCCTAACAGCTGGGCCTCTGACATCACCAGCACCTGTTCAGTGACTGACACAGGCGGGCCTACAATATCACTGCTTGCCAGAGACACATGGCTAAGGGGAGGCCAGGTACTATTTTTACCTTAAAGAGGTGTATGAATGTATGAATATCCCAATAAAGTTGGTACTTAAAAAAAAAAAAAAGATGGAAGGGAAAGAAAGAAGGAGGGAGAGAGAAAGGGGGAGGGCAGAGCGGGGGATAGAGAGAAAAAAAAGAGAAGGCAGACATCCAGGGATCAGGGCGTGGGGGATGCATAAACTCTAGCTATTCAAGTGTTTAAGGGCAGTGAACCAGTATCTTTGGTTTACTCTGAAAGGTATCAAAAACAAGATGTATTAATGTGCGGGGAGAGGGATGCATAGATGCACAAATACATGATAAGGTGACTGCAGCAAAATGTTAACAGGAGAATCTAGGTAATGAGTATACAGGGGTTCACTGTGACATTCTTTCAAATTTTCTACTATTTCCAAAATAAAATGTTGAGGGTCAAAAACTTTTGGCTATTCTTCCAAAAACATGGCCTAAATTGACTATAAAATTTGAGGCAAAAAAAAAGTTACTAAAACAGGATGCAATTTTAAAAACTCAAAGCCTGTTTACCATAGATCCTCTTTGCCTTGGATTCCTGGAGCCAACCAGCCCAGGTTCCCAACCCCTTCCCCAGGCGTGTGAGAGTCTCAGCAACCAGATGTTAGTGAGCATAGTAAAGTTTAGCATGGGCTGTCCGGGTGGTCTGCTGAAGGGGCTCAAGGCCACCCTGAAGAAATCAAGCGACACTTGGCCCGTCGAGCCTCACAGCACTTGTAAGGGATCCACAATTTCCACATTTCTCTTTTAAACAGCGAATCCAGTGCCCATTGCTTTGGGATTTACCTTGAGAGCGACTGAAAAATCAACGTCCTTGGTTTCCTTCAGGCCAAGTGGAATCAGGGGAATTGTAAATGCTTCCCTAGGAGGAACAGAGCAAGCTACATGAACATCCGCATCTTGGCCACTTTGCACACCCCCAGCTTGTCCCCCCACCAGACTCCAGCTCAGGTCCCCACCCCTCCTCCAGCCAAGCTAGTACACATCAGTTCATTTTCCGTAAAGACCACTCGGGGACTTCCCTGGTGCTACAGTGGATAAGAATCCATCTGCCAATGCAGGGGACATGGGTTCAGTCCCTGGTCTGAGAAGTTTCCAGACACCTAGAGCCCATGTCCCGCAACAAGTGAAGCCACCACAATGAGAAACCCGCACACCACAACAAAGAGTTGCTCCACTCACTGCAACTGGAAAAAGCCTGCGTGCAGCAACAAAGACCAAGTGCAACCAAAAATAAATAATTTTTTTTTTTTAAAGGCCACTCAGGTCATGTCCTCATCTTTGCTCCTAAAGGAGTCCCCATCCCCTTCTAGATGACCAAGCCTAACACATGAGGCCCCTACCAGCTGTATCCTGATTTATCCCTCCAATCACATTGCATCTTTGAATAACTGTCCTGAGGACCTCTGCACACCAGGGTCTGTGCCTCGCGTGCTCACTGCTCTGCGGTCTGGTGCACTGCCGCCATTTCCAGCCAACCCCCACCCTTCTCCTCCTCCTCCCTTCACTGCAGTGGGTCCCACCTCTCCTGCAGCCCTCCAACCCTGGGCTCTCACGTGCCTCCTCCCAAGGGGGGTATCCCTCTAGGTGTCACGGGGAAGGCCTTGAGGGCGGGGGCCCCATCTGACACCTAAGTGCACCTGGCTCCCAGCCCTGGGTCAGACCCTGGCTGGCTATCTCCCCACCACCTCCTCTCCCCCCACCAACCACCTGGTTACCCCAAAGGTCACTCTGGGCGTGGTCTCAGGGGCAGGGCCAGTGGGAAGTGAACTGGGCTCAGCTGTGTTTTGCCAACAGGGATTTCGCTCCCTGACCTGTAACAGGAGACCTCCTGGGGCTGCTCAGCCTGGCCAGGGAGGAGGCCAGGAATGCAGGCGGGGTGAGTGGACAATGGGCTGTAAGCTGAAGCTGCCTCTGTGGGGGACAGAAAACAACGGGGCTGTGCTGAAAGCAGGCGAGTCCCAATGGGGTGCATAGCTTCCCCAAGGCCTGCCAGGAAAGCTGGATCCTGCTAGAAGGAGATGAGGACAGGCTGGGCCGCTCTCTGCTGGCTTCACCCCGACAGGGCTGGCGGCTAGGTCTGCTCTTCCTGTGACCGTGTAACAGCAGCCAGCATCCCCAGGCTCCTGGCCAGGACTCCCCACCCTCTCCATCTTGCACTAATATAACATTTTCCCATAACCTCGGGGCTCCCTGTGTTTTCTCATCTGCATGAGATTGTTTCTTCCCTGTCTACCTCATAGACGTGTGTGAAGATCAGCTGTGCCAAGAAAACAATAACGTGCTTTGAAAACAGGAAGAGGGCGGATGGAAATGCAAGATGTCATTATATATCTGCATATCTCTGTCCCCTCTTCCCCACTCCCAGGGACCAACTTTCCCACTCCCAGAAACCAATCAGCCGCTTTACAGCTGTACTGCAGTCACAACAGGGGCCTTAAGTGCGTGTCTTTGGGCAATATGCATGAACAGCCCTGTGTTTCACATACAGCGAGGCGGAATAAGAAACATCCTACTTGTATCACCAATGCTTGGCCCTGACTCATCTCATAGATGGAGAAGGGAATGGCAACCCACTCCAGTATTCTTGCCTGGAAAATCCCATGGACAGAGGGGCCTGGCAGACTACAGTCCATGGGGTTGCAAAGAGTCAGACACAACTGAGCATACAGCATGAGCTGAGGGAAGCCGTTCGCTGGCTGTACTGATTAGGGGTCAGAACTATGCTGGGAGCTCAAAGGTAAGTGAGCCAGGACACACAGCCTGGCTCATGGACGGCCACCAAGGAAGCAGAGGTTTCACCCGTGGCTCAGAAAAACCCCTTGGGGACAGTGCAGAGGACTGAGCAGGAGATGATCTGGAAAAGCACCTTTCAAAGATGATGGAAGGCTCTCCAACATTTGGTTCTGTTCATCTAGGGAATTATTTTCTGACTGAGTTTTCCTTGGGGCTCCCTTACCTTCTGAAAAGTCCTACTTCTCCAGACAGAAAAGTATGTAAACTGTTCTTTAGCAGTTCTCAAGGTTATTTCCTCTTAAAGATGGACTTTTGGGGACCTCCCTGGCTGTCTAGGGGTGGGGACTTCACCTTCCAATGCAGGGGGTGCGAGTTCTATCCCCAGTTGGAGACCTAAGATCCCACATGCCTCGAAGCCAAAATGCAGAACATAATCAGCAGAAGCAATACTCTAACAAATTCAATAAAAGCTTTTAAAATGGTCCATATAGGGAAAAAAAAAGATGGACTTTTCCTTCCAAGGTAGCTCACCTTGGGGAGGGAGAATTTCTGAGCTCTTCTGAAGGTCACACCTCAACATTTGGCCTCCCACAAAGACTCTCTGAGGGATGCTTTGGAATCAGAACATTTCTTTCTCGAATATTCAATGGGAGACATTTCCAAAGTGTCTCAGCTACACCATCCCCTCAGGGAACTTACAGAAGTCTCATGATCTTTGCTGGGAAAGGCAGCTTATTACATGTTTCTATAATCTATCAACAGAATGACTCAGAGTCAGATCGTGTGTGTGGCACTGAGGTGGAGAAGGAAGAAGATGGGGCTTCCTGGGCCCCACCTGGCAGGTTGACTCTCAGAGCTGACCACAGCTACCGTTCCAGGGCCTCTTTATGGCAGAGGCATCACCCAGGCTATGTGACAGGTGCCATTTTCCTGCCTGAACCCAGCCACAAGGCTCTCCAGTAAACCTGTGTCCCAAGTGGCCCCAGGACAAATAAATGCCTTCTTCTCCAACTGGTCAGGTATCTCCAAGAAACCCTATAGGTTCTCTTTAACTCCTGCACCTTGCTCAAGCCCGAACCAAATCGAAGCGGGGCTGGCTACCCCTGGGGCCTGTCTGTGTACCATCCCTGATGCAGGCATTTCCCAAGGCTCAGAAAGTACCTGACAGAAGCATTGCCCCTACTTACTCTGTGTTCTGATAGACTCCTACTGAGATGTTGAGCCCCTCCAGCTCTTCCTTGAGCATCTGCAGGTCTGAATTCAAGAAGCTTAGTTCCAGGCGCACCTGCTCGCGTACCTTTTGGTTCGTGGCTGCTCTGTTAAAAGAGAAAGGGGGAGAGAAGCAACTTCAGCCAAGCATCCCCCAGTGGCCGGTTGAGCAGATACCCCACCCCTGTCCCTGTAGGGAAGCTCTGGGGGTCTGCCTGCAGATGGAGGTGCCAGCTGTGATCAGACAAGTGTCTCAGGGAGGCCGGGAACCTGTTCCATTTTGAGCCACATCTGTCCATACACGGACCTAGGATTTAGCCAATGACACTGAGCTGCTTAACTTGAATTTTATAAGAATTAGCCTTGAGAAAAGAAAAAGAAGTTTCTCCTAGCCACACGTAAGGGACCATAAATTATCTCCTTAAAAGGGAAAAGATGAGAAAAGACAGGGGGTGGGTAACATTCCCCAGCTCAGCCTATGAGGCTGATATCACCCTGATTCAAAACCAGGGGAAACCACCACAAGAATACTAATCAGTATCTTTCATGTATATATATGTAAAAGTCCTCCACAAAATATTAGCAACCTGAACCTAGCAACATATACAGAGGACCAAGTGGGATTTATCCCAGGAATGCAAGGTTGGCTTAATATCTGAAAATCAATTAATGTAACATACTAAAGCAACAGAATAAGGGACCAAAAAAAAAAAAAAAAACCTGTCATCTCAATAGATGCAGGAAAAAAAAGCATGTGATAAAATCCAACACAGATTTACGGTAAAAATCCATAACAAGCTAGGAATAAAAGATAATTTACAAAGCTTGATAAATGACATCTACAAAAACCCACAGCTAACATCATATTTAATGATGAAAGATTGATGCTTTCCCCCTTATGATCAGGAGCAAGGCAAAGATGTCCATTCATGCTACTTCTTATCAACACCATACTAGAGATTCAAGCCAGTAGCAATACAGTAAAGAAATGAAAGGCATCTAAACCGAAAGGAAGAAGTAAAACTTTATTCACAGCTGACATACTCTTGCATGTATAACATCCCCAGGCACCCAGAAAACGAATACTGGAACTAATAAATTTAGCTAGGTCAAAATACAAACATCAATTGTATTTCTATATACTAGCAACAAGACATCTTAAAATGAAATTAAGAAAACAATTTCACTCGTAATAGTATCAGAAAGAATAAAATACTTAGGAATAAAATTAAGAAAAGAAGCAGAAGTCTCGCACACTGAAAACTTCAAAACACTACTGTGATATTAAACGGACAGGCATTTCATGTTTATGGATTGGAAGACTCACTATTGTCAAGATGTCAGTTCTCTCCAAGTGAACCATCAATTCCAATCAATTCCCATCCCAGACTTTCCTAGTGGTACAGTGGATAAGAATCCACATGCCAATGCAGAGGACACAAGTTCGATTACCGGTTGGGGAGGATTCCACATGCCGTGGAGGAACTAAGTCTGAGCAGCACAACTACTGAGCCCTGGCTCTATACAGCCTGTGAACCGCAACGACTGAGCCCATGCGCTGCAGCTTCTGAAGCCCCTGCGCCTACGGCCTGTGCTCTACAGCAAGAGAAGCCCGTGCACTGCAACCAAGGGTAGCCCCCGCTAACCACAACTAGAGAAAGTCCCAGACACAAAGACCCAGTGCAGTCAAATAAATAAGCAAGATCAACTTAAAAAAATTTGAAAACCGCAACTCCAATCTAAACCCTAGTAAGCTTTTTAGGAGGAACTAACAAACCGATCCTAAAATTTATATGGAAATGCAAAGGACCTAGAAGAGCCAAATAATTTTGAAAAAAAAAAAAAAAAAAGTTTGAGGACTTATGCTATCTGATTTTAAACTTACTATAAAGCCTCAGTAATCAAGACAACGTGGTACTGGCATAAGGACAGGCAATGGAACAGAACAGAATCCAGAAGTAAAATTTTACATTTATGGTACATTGATTTTGACAAAGATGACAAGAAAATTCAAGGAGCAAAAGTCTTTCTGATGAATGGTGCTGAAGCCATTGGACATTTCTACGCATGTCAGTGTCCCCAAGACCACCCCTAGAGTCAGTGGGTGGGACTTGCAGGACTCAGGATATAGTTGTGCTCACTGCTCTGGTTTATTACAGCAAAAGGACATCCAGCAAAATCAGCTAAGGGAAAGGCGCATGGGGTGAGGTCTAGAGGAAACTAGGCACAGGCTGCTAAGAGTCCTCCTTCCCAGAGGGGTCACACTGCTGCTACTGCTGTGTCACTTCAGTCGTATCCGACTCTGTGCGACCCCATAGATGGCAGCCCACCAGGCTCCCCCGTCCCTGGGATTCTCCAGGCAAGAACACTGGAGTGGGTTGCCATTTCCTTCTCCAATGCATAGAAGGGAAAAGGGAAAGTGAAGTCGCTCAGTCGTGTTCGACTCTTAGCGACCCCATGGACTGCAGCCTACCAGGCTCCTCAGCCCATGGGATTTTCCAGGCAAGAGTACTGGAGTGGGGTACCATTGCCTTCTCCGAGAGGGGTCACACAGGACATGCTTAATTCCTCCAGCAAAGGGTTGTGACAACATGTGTGTAAAAACTATCATCCAAGGAAGATCACCAGGGTTTTTACTGGGAGTTCGTCAGGTAGACATCCCTGCCTAGCATGTTCCAAAATTTAAGACTCCAAGAAGGAAAGCAGGTATTTGCTATAAATCACATGGTTTGTCTGCCTGCAATGTGGGAGACTGGGTTCAATCCCTGGGTTGGGAAGATCCCTTGGAAAAGGGAAAGGCTACCCACTCCAGTAGTCTGGCCTAGAGAATTCCATGGACTGTATAGTCCATGGGGTTGCAAAGAGTCAGACACGACTGAGCGATTTTCACTTCACTTCACATGGTTTGTGGAAATAGTTTAAGTATAGTGAGCTCCTCTTATCAGTTCTAGGAATGAGGGGAACTCTCCTGAAATCTACATTTCCACACACCAGCCAAGTGCCAACCTTGCAAGCAGGGCTTTCTAAAGATAGACTTCTCAGGCCTGCGACAATAACTCTTTTCTGCACAATGTGCAAAAAATAAATCTCAATCTAAGCATTACACCAGACCAGGTATCAAGTCAAACTGGATCAGACAGGGGTTGGGGGTGGAAGGGAGACTCCAAGGAGGGGATATATAAAAACTTACAGCTGATTCAGGTTGTTGTACAACAGAAACCAACATTGTAAAGCAATTATCCTCCAATTAAAAGTAAAGTTTTAAAAAATGGATCAGAGACCTCAGTAAAACTCCTAGAATGAAATCTTTGTGACCTCAAATTGGACAAAGTATTCTTGTTATTGTTCAGTAGCTCAGCAGTGTCTAACTCTTTGCTACCCCATGGACTGCAGCACGCCAGGTTTCCCTATCCTTTACCATCTCCTGGAGCGTGCTCAAACTCATATCCATTGAGTCAGTGACGCCATCCAACTATCTCATCCTCTCTCATCCCCTTCTCCTGCCTTCAATTTTTCCCAGCATCAGGGTTTTTTCTAATGAGTCAGTTCTTCACATCAGGTGGTCAAAGTATTGGAGCCTTCAGCTTCAGTCCTTCCAATGAATATTCAGGATTAATTTCCTTTAGGATTGACTGGTTTGATCTCCTTGCAGTCCAAAGGACTGTCAAGAGTATTCTCCAACACTACAGTTCAAAAGCATCAATTCTTCAGTGCTCAGCTTTCTTTATGGTCCAACTCTCACAACCACACATGACTACTGGAAAAACCATAGCTTTGACTAGACAGACCTGTGTCGGCAAAGTAATATCTCTGCTTTTTAATATGCTGTCTAGGTTGGTCATAGCTTTTCTTCCAAGGAGCGAGCGTCTTTTAATTTCATGGCTGCAGTCACCATCTGCAGTGACTTTGAAGCCCAAGAAAATAAAGTCTGTCACTATTTCCATTGTTTCCCCATCTATTTGCCATGGAGTGATGGCAAAGTAGTCTTAGTTACACACCAAAAGCACAAAAATCCATAAAAGAAGAAACATTAATTTGAGTTGTCAAATTTTAAACTTCAGTGTTTCAGAAGTGAAGTGAAGTGAAGTGAAGTTGCTCAGTCATGTCTGACTCTTTGCGACCCCATGGACTCTGTCCATGGGATTCTCCAGGCAAGAATACTGGAGTGGGTTGCCATTTCCTTCTCCAGGGGATCTTCCTGACCCAGGGATCGAACCCCGGTCTCCCGCACTGCAGGCAGACACTTTAACCTCTGAGCCACCAGGGAAAAAAGAAGAAGAAAGCCACGGACTGGGAGAAAATATTTGCAAATTGTGTATCTGATCAAGAATCTGTAAAGAGTTCTGTTAATTAAATAATTAAAAGATCACTCAACTTTTTTAATGGGCAAAATATTTTTTTAATTGAGTTATAACTGACATACAATATTCTATTAGTTTTAAGTGTACAATATAGTGATTCAAAATGATCACCATAATAAATCTACTTGCCATCTGTCATTATACATGGTTAGGGTTAGAGAATCTTTTCCTAAGATGAGAACTTCTAAGATTTACTCTTTTGACACCTTTCAAACATACAATCCAGCATTATTAACTGTTGTCACCATGCTGTACATCACATTCCCATGACTTATTTTACAACTGGAAATCTGTACTCATTTCATCTGCCCTGCAACCCCTACCTCTGGCGACCACCATCAGTTCTCTGTACCTATGAGCTTGGGTTTTAAAATATATACATTTATATAGTTATTTGGCTGTGCCGGGTCTTAGTTGTAGCCCTCTGGATCTTCAGTCTTTGTTTCTTTGTTGCAGCATGAGGAGTCTTTAGTCCTGACATGTGAACTCTCGGTTGCAGTATACAGGATCTGGGGGTTTATTTTGTTTTGTTTTGATTCCACATATAAGTGAGATCACACACTATTTGTCTTTCTGACTTATTTCACTTAGCATAATGCCCTCAATTTCCATCCATGTTGTTGCAAATGGCAAGACTTTATTCTTTTTTATGGCTAAATAATATTCTGTGTGTGTGTGTGTGTTTGCGTGTATCACATTTTCTTTATCCAGCCATCCATTGATGGCCACTTAGTTTGTTTCCATACCCTGGTTATTATAAATAATGCTGCAATGAACCTGGGGTGCTTGTATCTTTTCAAAGTAGGTTTTGCATTCTTCAGATAAATACCCAGAAGTGGAGTAGGTGGGTCCCATAGCAGTTCTAGTCTTAAGTTTTTGAAGAATCTCAATACTGTTTTCCACAGTGGCTATACCAACTTACAGACCCACCAATGGTGTATAAGTGTTAGGAATATTTTCTTAATTTATCTTGCTGATAGTTCATCATTAGTGTATAGAAATGCAATTGATTTCTGTATATTGATTTTGTATCCTGTAACTTTACTGAATTCATAAAATAGGCAAAAGATTTGAATAGACATTTTACTAAAGAAGTTCTATAAATGGCTAATAAGCACATGAAAAGATGCTCAGTGTCTTTAGTCAATAGGAAAATGCATGTTAAAGACATAATAAGATACCAATACAAAACTATCAGACTGGCTATAATTAAAGAAGAAAAGACAATAACAAGTATTAGTGAGGCTGTACAGAGAAACTAGATACGTCATACATTGCTGAATGTAAATGACACAACCACTGGGCAGAACAGAGAGGTAGCTTAGAAAAATGTTAAAACATAACTTATTGTAAAACCAAGTAATTACACTCCTAGAATCTACACAAGAGAAATGAAAACATATGTCCAAACCAAGACATGCATGTGACTGTTTATAATAGCATTATTCCTCAGCCAAAAAGTAGAAAACAATCCAGATATGCAACAAGCAAATGGATAAGCAAAATGTACTATATTCATTAAACAGAACAGTGTGAAGCTGGATGGAGGAACAGACTTTACCCGAGTTCCCAAAGGAGGGGTTTTGCTACCTACTCAAAGGTCTTCCAGGTGCGAGCTCCTTCTACAGATTCAGAACCACTGCCCAAACAACAGTGGCAGTGGCAACCAAGCTCTAAGCCGGGCCTTGCTGAGTACACTCCCTTGGACCATCCTGGCAAGTCTTCAGCCATGGTTCAGGCCAAGTGCCAGAAGTGCCCTCCTGTCACACATGAGGACCCCTGAGGGTCGCCAGTAAGAGCTCCAGCCAGCCAGAAACAGTAACTGACCACCTCCCCATCCTCAGCTGATGAAAACCCACCTACCTGACCCTGACCTGCTTTGTTCACCACCTGTCCACCTTTCCTCCAGAGAGCAAAGCACTAAACCACTTCCCCTGGAGTCAGACCTCCCCCGGGTACTCTCCACACCCTGCACATAGATGGGTTCATCGGTTTCTCTTCATGGTGTCTTTATACTCCCTTCGCTTTCTCTCTCCCTCTCTCTACCTCCCTTCCCTCAGCTTGTTCTCCATGACCAGCCAACAAGCTTACGCCCACTCAAAAGGAGCAGTCAGTCATAGGGAATTCCCCAGTGGTCCAGTGGTTAAGACTCTGTGCTCCCAATACAGAACACCCAGGTTTGATCCCTGGTTGAGGATCCCACATGCCACAGCTAAAGAACCTGCATGCCACAACAAAGATCCAGTGTGCTGTAACTAAAACCCAGCACAGGCAAATAAATACGTATTTTTTTAAAAAGAAAAGAAAGAAAGAGCAGTCATGACCTGGCTGCAAATAGGATGGCACGTGCCCTTTCACTGACCAGTAAGTTTTCATTCATGCATAGTCTGGGCTCCCCAGCCAGGAAATGAGATGTTGGAAGCTCAGCTGGTGAACATCATTGGTTTAGGAATTTTTTTGGAGAAGGACATGATGACCAGTAAGAAATGAGTTTTGTATCACAGTACACTACACGCATACACATATACCTCCTACCCCAAAAACAAGTCTCGGAAACTTCCCGGCACTCCAGCGGTTAAGTGGCTCAGTTGCGTCTGACTCTTCGGGATCCCATGGACTGCAGCCTGCCAGGCTCCTCTGTCCATGGGATTTTTGCAGGCGAGAATACTGGAGTGCGTTGCCATTTCCTTCTCCAGGGGATCTTCCTGACAGGGATTGAACCAGGGTCTCCTGCATTGCAGGCAGACTCTCTACCGTCTGAGCCACTGGGGAAGCTGGAGGTTAAGACTCTGTGCTTCCGCTACAGGGGCGCAGGTTCCATCCCTGGTTGGGGAACTGAGATCCCATATGCCATGGCTCTGCTGTACATGTGATACTCTCCGATATATTCTATTCAACTCTCATAACTTTTCTGTTTTGTTCATACACAATGTTTTTTATTCACTGATAAGCCAAAGGTCCATTTCAAGATGTTTCTTTTGTATGCTTAATTTGTTTTATTAGCAAGCAAAGCCCTGTAAAGGATGGTTTCATCTAGTCTTCAGACTCAGATTAATTTTTTTTCTTTTTTGGTCCTCTGAGGCATTTTGTTTGTATGTATTACATCCCTAGAAAAAGAATCCAAGGATTTTCCCTCCTGTATGTTTTCGTCTTGCTTCTTCATGGTCCATGATGCCAGCTGAGGTTGTCAGTACAATGAAACCAAACTGACAGGATGGGAACAGGTTAATCTTCATCTTGACTAATCTGGAAGTAAGGAAGCTCGTAAGTCTCCTCGTCTGATGCAACCACACAAACCCAATCACGAAGATTGTTCCTTTTCAGGTATTCCTTGCTGCTGCTGCTGCTGCTGCCGTTAAGTCACATCAGTCGTGTCCGACTCTGTGTGACCCCAAAGACTGCAGCCACCAGGCTCCCCTGTCCCTGGGATTCTCCAGGCAAAAACACTGGAGCGGGTTGCCATTTCTTCTCCAATGCGTGAAAGTGAACTCGCTCAGTCGTGTCCGACTCCTAGCGACCCCAAGGACTGCAGTGCACCAGGCTCCTCTGTCCATGGGATTTTCCAGGCAAGAGTACTGGAGTGGGGTGCCATTGCCTTCTCACTATTCCTTGCTAAGGTACTTCAAATATCTTTTAGAGAACTGTTTCTCAAAAACGACTATGATTTTATTCTTGAAGCATTCAATGTGAATGACATTCCCAAGACTTCCAGTCTTGCCATTCACTTCAACTTTCTCCCGCAATAACTGTTCAAAATACCCAGAATCAAAAATTCCATCTTCTACTGGATGAGTAAGATCCAAATTAAACTTCCAGGTTGACTTCTTAGGCTTCTTATCTTTCTTCTGCACCATCTTGAAGGCTTGCCATGAGATCACAGCAATTCTCATAACTTTTTAAAAAATCATGAAGTTTGAAACTTTACAATTCTGATTCTCTGACACCAGCTGGGTGCCCAACAATTCAATTCAATTCTGTCACCAACTCCCAGAGTTAGCAGAGACCCCACAGATTCTGGGCTCAGTGCCACAAGGCTGCCCCACTTTAGGCACCAGTTCCAAGTTGGTGGGAGGGGAGGACACCTGTATTTCTGACCAGCCAGCTACAGATCAGAGGTTCCCACAACTCCTTTCTCAGCTTCAACAATTCACTGGAATGGCACACAAAATTCAAGAAAACCTTTTCCTGACATTTACTGTGGGTTTTTTTTGTTTGTTTGGCCACAATGCAAGGCCTATGGGATCTTAGTTCCTCAACCAGGGATCAAACCCCCAGGGCATACAGTGAGAATCCTAACCACTGGAGCACCAGGGAAGTCCCTACTGTGGTTTATGGTAAAGAATACAGCTCAGGAAAGCCAGGTGGAAGAGGATCCACAGGCCAAGGAGGGTGCGGAGCCTCCATGCCCTCTCCGGGCAGGTCTCCCTCCCTGATCCTTGATGTGTTCTCCAACCTCCAAGTTCCCCATCACTTAGCAGTTTAATGGAGGTTTCATTACTTCATTACGTGGGCATAATTGACTAAATCGTTGGCTACTGGTGATTAAACTCAATCTCCAGCCTCTCTTTCCCAGAAGTCCAGGGGAGAGGCTGAAAGTTCCGACCCGCTCAACAGGCTTGCTCTTTCTGATAAACAGCAAGCTCCCTAGCTCCCAAAGGCTCCCAACCCCCACTGGGTGTCATTTCATTAGCATACAAGTCACGCAAGTAATTCCAAGGGTTTTAGGAGCTCTGTGCCAGGAACCAGGCACAAAAACCAAACACTTTTTATTATACCACAGCAACCCACTGAATTGATTTCATTACACCCCATGGGTCACAACTTGCCCCTTGTAAAACCTGCAGTATAGAGATGTTACTGAGAACATGACTGATTCACTAGCTGATAACATCCACGAGGGTACAAAGGAGGAAATTCTCCCTGTCCTTGGTATTGGGAACAGCTTCTTCTTAGTAAATTATCTGATTTTGAATAATGGGTATGAAATGTGTTCCAGATCACATTCCCTTCTTACTGCCTGCCAGAAAACTCAGAGAAAAACATGGCCCACGTCTAACAGAGGATATAAGACCTTGTAGAGGGTACTAGTCTTACTTCCAACTAAATCTCTTTTATTCTTCTTCCACCTGCCCCCACATCCTCATCATTCTGTTAATCTTACATGCGATACAAGTGTGTTGTGTGTATGTGTGTGTGCGTGTTAGTCACTTAGTTGTGTCCAACTCTTTGCAACCCCATGGACTACAGCTCACCAGGCTCCTCTATACGTGGAATTCTCCAGACAAGAACACTGGAGTGGGTTGCCATTTCCTTCTCTAGGGGATCAAGTGTATTAAGGTGCCTCAAATACATTTTATTTGATTTCATTTTTTATTATCTTTTAAAAATTTTTCATTATTTTTATTTTATTTGGTTGCGCAGGCTCTTTATTGTAGCAGGCAGGCTTTCTCTAGTTGCAGCGCATGGGCTCTAGAGCTCATGGGCTCTCTAGTTGCAACTTGCTTGGACTTTGTTGCTCCGAAGCATGTGGGATCTTAGTTCCCCAACCAGAAATCAAACTCATATCTCCTGCATCGGAGGGGGGATTCTTAACCACTGGACCACCAGGGAAGTCCTTCAAATACATTTTAGAGTGAGGCAAGACAAACAATTATAATTCCTGGAGGGACAAGACCTTTTTGCCTACTATCTCTCTGTATTTCTCCTGCAACCTTTTTTCACATGGTAGAGGCTTCACAAATTTCAGGTTATGAAAGAACAAAGGGCAGAGTCAAGATTACTCTTCAGAGTCAATGGTGTGGGGGGTGGGGGAGTTGGGGAAGAGACTGGTTCTTAGCAACAGAATGGGTCCAACTTAAATATGACGCTATAGGCCCTAAGACCTCCAACCAAATACCTGAAGAACCTCCAAATATGCTGGCGCTTTGCTTTTCCCACCTCAGTATACTGATCTGCCACTTCTTTTCAACTTGGCAACAACTTGAGGTTTAGGATTTACAACAAATCAGTGAGCTGCTCTTTGGATGTGGGCCTCTTCATGTGGATCATGGGTCACTCTGGAAAAAGCTGGTGGCCAGGAGGGGCCCTCAGGGTGTGTTTCCACAATGCTGACCTTAAGGTACTATACTGATTCAGAAACCAACACTATAGTGTGTACCGTTCCTAATACAGATCAGGATTTTTCATGGATTCACTGGTGGAGGGGGGGCTTCTTCTATAAGATGCCACCCGTTTAATATGACACGTGTGCCAGCTCCCCTGTGCACCGGCTGGGGGAGGAGCTGGCCCAAATCAGGAATGAAGAACCAGAACCCTGGTCCCTTCAACACTGATGTTCTGTACCTGGGCTGCCTTTCTGGGTGAAAATGAATCCTCTCCAGGGTCTTCTTGGAAGAACATGGAGTTTCTCAGCTTTCACCTGTGTGTACTGCTCCTCTGAGATGCCTGTTATCTGGTAACTGAAGTTACAGCCAAGAGTTTCTGAGACCAACCAGGATGAGGCAGAAGGGTGTTTTAGCCCTTTCCTGCCCTGGGTCTACTTTCTGGTCTGGACCACCAAGGAGAAGCCTACTCCTTTGACAGTGAAAGTGTTAGTTATTCAGTTGTGTCTGACTCTTTTTTTGGCTCCTCTGTCCATGGAATTCTCCAGGCAAGAAAACTGGAGTAGGTAGCCATTCCCTTCTCCAGGGGATCTTCCTGGTCCAGGGATCGAACCTGGGTCTCCCACACTGCAGGTGGATTCTTTACTGTCTGAGCCACCAAGGAAGCCCCTACTCCCTTGGGCATTTCATAAAGAGCCTACACACGCTGCAAAAGAATTAAAAGGTATCCCACTTACTCTCTCTGAGTGATCAATCCACCATGTGTGAACAGGGAAAGGAAGGCCACATTCAATGATTTCCTGTGGCTACTGACCACATCCATACACGTCCCTCAAGTGGCAGTTTCTGAGACCTTTTCCACCATTAGGATGCCCCATGGGATATATGGCTTCTTTGCCCCAAGTCCAAAATTTCTCTAAAATCCCCATGTTTTCTCTTAAAGGTGCACGTGAATTTGCATTCTGACCCACGTATGTCCGTTTATTTTAGTGTAATATTTTTCTTCCAAGTCTTTTAGTAAAATGTCCCTCTAGGAACAGGCTTGTTGACAGGCAATACAGGCTTGTACCAGCTTCAGAGACTTTATTGGAGCTGTGTGGCCTTAATCCATCTGACCCCAAATCCTGCTCTACCAGGGATTCAGGGAGACTGGAATAAGCACTGCCCAGTGCTCTGGTGTGGCCACTCGGCTAAGGCAGCAGATCAGCGGGTCTGGGAGGACGTCTGCTCCCAGCCCACCTCTCAATGCAGGAAGGCAGATGCCCCCCAAGGCCTTGGCTCATACATCTCCCTGCCCAGACATCAGCCCCCCTCAGAACTGATAGTGTGAGCAGTCATGAACCTCAAATCACGCTCATACAGACCAACGTACCCCAGGGCACCCGTGTCCCAGGACTTCATCACCCTCTGGTTCAGAAGTCACAAACTGGAGGTCCATGGGACTTGCTTATTTGACTCTCTGGGTGTTTTCCTCCCCCTTGAACTAGCTGCCAGTATTTTAAAATTCAATTATCAGAAGATTTTAAAAAGGTAGGGGGTAGGAGGGTGGGGAGAAGGGGAGTCAGATCTCTGGCTTTTCCTGAAAAAAAAAAAAAAAAAACAAGCAAAACTGAAGATCTGGCAACCCTAGCCCTTGCCCTCCATATGGGCCACACTGGAGTTGCCCCATCCCTCCCACCCAGAGAGCATACGCCCTGCTCTTCACCACAGTCCCTACCACTCCCTACTGCCTCACAGCACTGGTCCCTTCACTCTTTCCCAGACCCCCCTGGCCCCAAGAAGGGAACCTAAAGCCCAAGATGTTAAATGACTGCCCTTGTTCAAAGAACCAGTTAGTTAAAATTGAGCTGTGTGACAACTTGGCTTTGGGTTTCACAAAGACCATCTGTTTTTGAGAAACATCATCACATGGCTACCCCAGCTTTTTCTCAAGGGAGGGAAAGGAGCTAGGAAAAGACAGAGGATATTGTCCTTGCTTAGCCTGAAAAGGCACGTTTAAAATACCTGATATTTTCCGAATTAAATTCCAGGAAGCTCATGGACTCGGCCGATATGGATCAGAGTCGGTCTTCCCCACGAGACATTAAGCATCAAGAAAGCAGGGTCTCACCTGAATTGCTCGCAGCCTACAAAACCTGGCTCCTCACAACACCCGCCCAGCCTCAAAGGTCCCTTACTGATGCCCATAAGGACCGGGTCCCTCCCGTTTCTGCATTTGAGGGTCAGTTTCCCAAACACAACCTCCCCCAAACATTCCATCTGCTCTACCTTCATCGGGAGGCTGTGGCAGGGCATTTGGAAACCTGAAAACAGACAGACAGGACAGCAGGGCCCACTTTCTGACTACCCTTTGCTGGCAGGGACAGCCCCCTAATTGGCCAGCCAGGGACACCCACGGGCCAGAGCTGTGCTTGGCTAAACACCCTATTTGTTTTTGGGAAACGGTTGGTGCCGGTTAAGTCAGATTAATAAATACCTTTAGGGTTTCCTCCAACAACATTCTCCAGAGAGGAGCACTTTGAACTTTTAGGTCACTGCAAGAATCATTAACCACCTGCACCCCACCCCCACCCCTGCCAGCTCAACACCGGACTTGACAACGAGCTTCAGAGAGGCTGTTTGCTGGTGTCATTCACAGAGCAAGACAGACAAAACCACCCTAGTCCCCACCTTAGCAACGCCAAGTGCCCTGGCCAAAAAGGGCCTCCCTGACCACGTTCGGTCTCCAAGGCCACACCACGCTGTGTCAGCCTCTGTCACACTTCCCTCTCATTGGCGCCCTGGAAAACATCACCTCCTGACGTGAGCGGATTTGTTTGCTTGTGTATTAAGCTTCCCCCAAGAGAGATTAAGCATCAGGAAAGCAGGGCCTTGTCTGAATTGCTCACAGCCTTATCCCTTCGCATTTCAGGCACTGCCTGCCACTTAACAGGTGCTCAACAAATCCATTCGTTGGGTGAACAGACAGGCACAGGGTCAGGGCTCCCCACGCACCCCCCTCAACCACACTGCTGGCCTGGCAAGGTGTCACCCAAAACCCAAGGCTACAAAACACACCAGTGGGGCCCTCAGCATGTCAAGCTCAGCACACGGTAAGTCCTCCCAAAATCGGGGGGCTCTCTTGAGCTGCCCTGGCTGATGAGGTCCGCTGCATAGTGGACCTGACAACTCCCAGGTCCAGACTTCTCTGGGGACAGGGACATGGTCAGATATTTCAAAAGCTGACATGTTACAGCATTTTCCCCAGTCTCCTCCAGGAACAATCTCCCTTCCGTCCTGTTGCGGAAGTAGCTGGAGAAGAGGTTCCAGACACTTGGCCAGCCAGGACTTGCATTGTCTGCTAGTCCATGAGTCACGAAACCAGCACAGGTCAGCACTGTCGTTCTGACCCAGGGGCAATGGGTCACTTACGTTATTCTTCTGGGCCTCTCACAATTCTTCTGGATATCTCAGAATAAAAATGCATAAACGTAATCCATACACTTTGGAAAAGGACATTCAAACACTGAAAGTATAATGTGACAAGTAGGAGTCACCTCTACACTGCCTAGCTCCCAAGAGCCCCTAACAGCGTTTTCTTCATCCGTTAAAATGTATACGCAGGGCATGCTGTCCTGCGTTTTTCTTTTCTCCTACTTCATACCTCAGAGATCTTTCCTAAGGAACAGATTGATTCAGAAATGAATTTAAGGAGGAGGGTGGGATGAGATGGGATATTGGGATTGACCTATATACACTACTGATACTATATATAAAAGAGATAATTAATAACAACCTACTGTATAGGTTATATAACACAGAGAAGGCTACTCAATGTTCTGCAGTGACCCAAATGGGAAGGACACTCCAAAAAGCGGGGATATGTGTATATGTATGGTTGATTCACTTTTCTGTACAGCAGAAATTAACACAACATTGTATAGCAATTCAATTGCAATAAAATTGAAAAAAAAGTTTTTTTAATGAATTTACTCCAAGTTGATGGTGAGAAACCCTCCACCTCTCTTCACTGAGTGCTCAGGTAAGCGGCCCATAAGGAAGAGTGGACCATACTCCTCAAACATATTTGTGACCACGAGTCTTGTAGCTTTTTTACCAACACCTGGTTTGATGTATCTGGCTTTGCCCAGCAGCCTCCAAGCATCCTGGGCTCCTTAAGGCCTCCAAGAGTGAACTTCACTCACTGAAAACAGCCATTAGCCATATCCTGCCAGCTTTCCAGGTTCCAGGTCCCAGCAAACACTCCCCATCTCTTTCTGGGGCTCTAGGAGGCATCTGTCTGAGTAAGCTGGTAGCACACACAGTGCCTGCCTCTCGTACACAGTGCACAAGGTGGCATGGGGTTGGCAAGAGCTACCCCCAGAACTCTGCAGAAGAAAGTCTACAGGTAAGGCTTCACTGAGTTCTATGCTTGAGAAGTTAACTATGTTACCACCAGAGCATAATAATGAGTGTCCCAAGAGCCCCAGGCCTAGGAGGGCCCTCTCGTTATAGAGATGAATGCTGGCAACAGAAAGGTTCCTATTCCTTTCTTTCTCTCTGCCTTTTCTTTATACATTCAACAAATATTCAGCAAGAAGTGACTGTAGATCAGGCATAAGAAAACAGACGGGTCCCAAGAAAGTGGAAAAAACAAACAAGCATAGGATAACTGGACCTCCCCCCATTGTCCTCCCACCCCCACCACACAGACAGGCTGCGTAAAATACATGTCTTTGACACAACCAACCTCTAGGTGAGACAGGGCCTGTTCCAGGTGCCAGAAATAAGGAGGAGGCTCAAAGCTAAAATCAAGAGCTGAGAGGAAGTCTGGCAGGTCGGGGAGTTTAGGAAATAGATGGATAGGCCTTAGGAGAGGCCGGGCTCCCAGTTGAGGTGGTGGAGCCAGCAGACACTTACTTCAGAAGGTTCTCAGCTCCTGTTCTCATCCGCATGGCTTTCAAGATCTGCTGGTTCAAGGCAGCCCTCTGATTCTGTAGTTTGCTCCGGCCAGTCTGTGCAAGGGGATTGCAACCCTAAGGGAAAGAAAACAAGAGAAGCCCCTTTAAAGGTCAGCCACTCTAAAAATGATGACAAATGTCAAACACAACAGAAAAAAATTTTTTTAAATACTCATCTTTTCTGAAAATAAAAGTAACATAAACATGGAAAATATATGAAATGCCAAAAAGTGTAAAAAAGAAAATAAAAGTCATTCACCATAACACAATGCCAAAACAGGCACTGTGAACTGACTTTGGAGTAGGAATTTCTTTCCTACTCAATTTTTTTTAAGAAGTTAAGATTTTTTTTTAATGTTTATTTATTTATTTGGCTGTACCAAGTCTTCTCTTCGGCATGCAGGATCTTTGACCTTCATTGCACCATGTGGGACCTTTAGTTGCAGCATTCGAACTCTTAGTTTCGGCATGAGGGATCAAGTTCCCTGACCAGGGATTGAACCCTGGCCTCCTGCATGGGGAGCATGGAATCTTAACCACTGGACCACCGGGAAAGCCCCTGCCCACCTATTTTATATGCATATTGTTACTTTCCACACTAGTGGCTGTGTCAGGAGTGCTCCAGACCAGCCACATGACTGGAGTTTCGCAGGACTCAACATACAGTTGCGCTCACAGCTGACATTTATGACAGAGGTTCAATAAGAACACATAGCCAGATCACTGGGAAAAAGAGAGTTGAGAGGAATCCATGTGCAGGCCTCCTTATGTATGAAGGATCATACAAAGCACACTCCTCCCCCCAGGAACAGCATGTATGCAATGCCATGGCCAGCGTTGGCCTCTCAGAACATTAAGACTCAGGATTTCCCTGGCAGTCCAGCATTTGGGACTCCAGGCTTCTCCTGCAAGGGGCATGAGTTCAGTCCCTGGCTGAGGAACTAGATGTCACATGCCACAACTGAAGGTTCCCCACTAGCCTGAGGCAACCACGAACCTACTTTCTATCTGTACAGACTTGCTTAACCTGGACATTCCATATAATGGAATGTCTGTTGCAATGGGCTTCTTTCACTTAGCTTAAGGTTTATCCACAGTGCAGCATGTATCAGTACTTCCCTTCTTTTTGTCCCTAACACTCCTGTCGATATGCACATTCATTATCCATTCATCAGTTAAAGGACATTGGGCTCTTATGAATAGGGCTGCTTACTTCCGTGTAAGTTTCTACGTGAATGAATGTCTTCCTTGCTCTCGGCTATAGATCTAAGAGTGGAACTATTGTGTCATATGGTGGTTGTTGCTGTTCAGTCTAAGTCATGCCCGACTCTTTGCAACTCCACGGACTGCGGCACGCCAGGCTTCCCTGTCCTTCACTATCTCCTGGAGTTTGCTCAAAGTCATGTCCATTGAGTCGGTGATGCTATTGAACCATCTCATCCTCTGTCACTCCCTTCTCTTATGTCACATGGTTAATTCTCCTATGCCACAGTCATACATCATATGGTTAATTCTACGTTTAACCATTTGAGGTCAAACTCTTTTCCAAAGTGGCTACAATATCTTACATTCCCACCAGCAGTAGATGAGGACTCCAATTTACCCTTATCCTCCTCAATACTTTTTCCTGATCTTGTTTCACTTTTTTATTATAGCCAACCTAGGATGTGTGGTATCTCCCTGTGGTTTTGCTTTGCACTTCCCTAATGGCTAACGATGCTGAACATCTTTTCATGTGCTCATTGGCCATTTGTATATCTTTGGAGAAAGAGCAATTCAGGTTTCTTGCCTATTTTTAAACCAAGTTGTCTTTTATTGTTGAGTTGATATGTATCGTTAATCTTTGCCAAATTGATATATGAAAAATAGGTATCCTATTCTCCCAATTTGCATTTGTTATTAGTGAAGGTAAACAACTTTTTTCTTATATTATTGATCAGTTAAATTGTTTTTTTCTGGAGAATTGTCTGTGTTCCCTGTCCATTATTTCCTGGGGTATTTAGTTCACAATCAATGTTTCACTGTGCAAAGTTCAATATCAGGAAAAAAGTTTCCCCCTTTTTTTTAAGATCCATGTGCCAAATCCAGCCTCCAGTTGCTCTCTCTTTCTTGGCCTCACTGTGCAGCATGCAGGATCTTAGTTCCCTGACCAGGGATCCACCCATGCCTCCTGTATTGGGAGCACAGAGTCTGAACCATTGGACCAACAGGAAAGTCCCTAGATTATAATCAATGTTTCACTGTGAAAAGTTTAATATCAGAAAAAAATGTTTCTTTTTTTTTTTTTGGTCTGAGCAGCTTTGGGGCTCATAGTTCCCCATCAGGGATCAAACCTGGGCCACCCCAGTGAGAAGCCACCTCCTCAACACTGGACTGGCAAGGAATTCCCCTCTTTTGTTTGGTAGATTATAGTTGATTTACCATATAGTGTTAGTTTCAGGTGTACAGCAAAGTGATTCAAAAAGTTTCCTTTTAATCTAATAGTGTTCTTCCCACTCCAGCAGTTAATAATAGAAGCCCAGAGATCTAAGTGAAGGTTCCTTTCTAAAGCATATCTTTGAGCTCTGCCCACTGACAGGGCTTATGTTCACACCCTGGGAGTGGCTGGTGGGCAGTATTTGGCGAGATGACTGCCCTTTCTCTCTGCGTCACCGCTTGGTCACTGTCACTGCAGCCCTGCACATACCTAGCCTCCCACACCTCTGCCCAAGCCACACCCATGGCCTTGACCCCAAGAAGGAAGAAATGGGTTATCTGCAGCCCCAGGCTTCTCAGGGATTCCCATATTAGCCACCTTTGGACTACTGAGTCAGAAAGGAGTTGTTACATGTCTCCTTCCACAAAGATTTCTCATTCTCCCATCACAGCAGGTGGCACAGTGGTAAAGAATCTGCCTGCCAGTGCAAGAGACGCAGGTTCAATTCCTGGGTTGGGAAGATCCCCTGGAGAAGGAAATGGCAACCCACTCCAGTATTCTTGCTTGGGAAATCCCACTGACAGAAGAGCCTAGGGAGCTACAGTCCATGGGGTCGCAAAGAGTTGGACACGACTCAACAACTAGACGACAACAAGGTAGCAGGTGGCCACCCCCACCTGCCCCCCACGCAGCTTCCCAAATTCAAATTACACAGACAGTCACAATCTGACCTGGAATAGTCTTAAAATTAACATCTTTCACACCATTAAATGACTCCTGATTGAAAATAAAAATCAGAAAATCAGACCTAAGGTGAAAATGTCTTTAATATTAAGCTAACAATATTACAGGGCTAAAATAATTGCAGGCCTCTTTCGTTTCTATTTCCCAAAATTACTATGAAGGGGTGGCTTGATCTGACTTAAAATTACATGGTTCACCAAGGCTGTGTTCTATTTTACAGAGAAGCCTTAATAACTAATTCCTTTATGGACATTCCCAGAGCTGATAAGCAGCCATTCCAGCTCAAGGATAAGAACTTTTTCCTGCTCCCATACCTCACCCAGGGTCTGGCAGGCCTGGAATGGCTACGCCCTAACCAGCCCACAGATGTGGGGTCAAGTTTCCAGATAAGACATAGGAATGCTTAGGATTAGATCTGATTGAGTGACTGGACCCCAAATCACATTACTTCTTACTGACAGGTAGGAATGCTGGGCCTGGTGGAAACACCAGACACGCCCACAGGGCTATTTGGAAACTACCCAGAGCCCTGAGAGATGAATCTGGGTTGAGACTGTCAGAAAGACGCCCTGGAATCACAGAGGCTGCTTGCTGTCTACGGGCTGCTGCCACAGGGGCTCTCTGCTAGTGGGGACCCACAGTCACGCCTCAGTTCTTCATTGGATCCCAACAGGAGGAAGCACTGCTCCAAACTGGACTGCGGGCTTGTGCCCAGGACCTAGGCAGCACCCATCAGACTGGCCTGGCCTGGGAACTGAAGACTGGGTGGGGGGAGCAAATGAACTGCCCTGGCCTCTAGGATCACTGTCTATAAGACTCAGTGAACCTGAGTCTGTCCACTATATAGAGTCTGTCAGTTTCCTGACCGGACTAAGGCTTGGGCAAGGGCGTTCGTCTCAACACACGGAAGGATAGTCCAACTGCCCACACCCGAGAAAAGCAAGTATGGAGTGAAAGTTCAGCTTTCTCACTAGCTTACTGGGGTCTCCCATACGTTGGACAGCCCACGTGGGCTCTGGTACAGCATCTTGGACCCCACGATTCTAAAGCTTGGAAGGTGAGTGAGCTACTCAAGATGTTAAAGGCAGGGGACTTCCCTGGTGGTCCAGGGGTTAGTTAAGACTTCATGCTCCCAATGCAGAGGACGTGGGTTTGATCTCTGATCGGGGAACTAGATCCCACCTGCCCCAACCAAGAGTTTGCATGAAATAAATATTTTTTAAAAAACCATGCTGGACACAGTAAGGATGGGAGAGAGACTTTAAGCCCACGTCCTTTCTGCCACTCTTGAGTTGAGCCTGAGCAGCAGGAATGTGTGGGGATCTGGGGACAGCTCACCTACCAATTCCCAGGCTTCCCTCTCATGGTTCCCAGCTGAGGGTTGCCTGACATCACACACACATACCCTTTGGCCACAGTGACCCAATTCCCACTCTCCCACCTTGTAGCCCATAATAGTCAGGCTGGTAAACTCATGCGCCCACACCTCCTTTCCAAGGGGAAGGACATCTGTCTCATGCCTGGCCAACTGGAAAACCAAACTCACCTCAGGTCTTATTCAAACTGACCACTTGACATAGGATAACCAGAGCCCACCAGGGAGGGGCCTTCCTTTTCCCCCATCAGCCCTGAATCTAGGAAGATGCTGAGACTGGGCAGCTGCAGCCAAGTTACCAGGGCTGGGGAGTGTCTTCCCCAAAACGGAGCTAACCTGGGGGAGCAGAACTGAGGAATTGAGTCTTGGGTGGCATTTGAGCCCTAGATCAAGCCTGGCCTGAAGCCATTCCTCAGGACTTCTTAGTTCCAGGAGTCAAATGCATTCCCTTTCTTGCCTACACCATTTTTTAAAAAGTGAGGGCTTTCCTGGTGGCTCAGTGGTAAAGAATCCACCCGACAATGCAGAAGACATGGGTTTGATCCCTGATCCGGGAAGATTCCACATGCCACAGAGCAACTAAGCCTGTGCACCCCAATTACCAAGCCTGCATTCTAGAGCCTGTGCTCCCCAACAAGACAAGCCACCGCAATAAGAAGCCTGCACACTGCAACTAGAGAGTAGCCCCCACTCACTCTAATAGAGAAAAGCCTAACATAGCCAAAATAAATAAAATTAAAAATAATAAAAGTTAAGGTACAATTTACACATAATAAAATACACAGATTTTAAAGTACATAGCTCAATAAGTTTGGACAAAAATACACACACACACACATATACATACATATATACATATACATATGTGTATATATATATATCTACACACACACACACACACACACACACACACACACTTGTATAACCACTATTCGAATCAGAATATAGACAATTCTTGTCATCCCCAAGGCAACCAAGACTCTGGTTTCTATCATCCTAGACTTTTGCATGTTTTAGAACTTTGTATAAGTGGAATTATATAGTATATATTCTTTTGTGTCTGACTTATTTTGCTCAATAGATTGCTTTGGGATTCATCCATATTGTACTTATGAGTGGTTTGCTCCTTTTAATTGCTGAGTAGAATTCCATTGTAAGAATGTACCATACCAGATCAAACCAATCAGTCCTAAAGGAAAGTGAAAGTGAAAGTCGCTCAGTCATGTCCGACTGTTTGTGACCCCATGGACTATACAGTCTATGGAATTCTCCATGCCAGAATACTGGAGCAGGTAGCCATTTCATCTCCAGGGGATCTTTCCAGCCCAGGGATCAAACCAGGGTCTCCTGCATTGCAGGCAGATTCTTTACCAGCTGAGCTAGCAGAGAAGGAAATTAATCCTAACGGAAATTAACCCTGAATATTCATAGGAAGGACAGATGTTGAAGCTGAAGCTCCAACATTCTGGCCACCTAATGTGAAGAGTTGACTCACTGGAAAAGACCCTGATGCTGGGAAAGATTGAAGGCAGGAGAAGGAGATGACAGAGGACGAGATGGTTGGATGGCATCACTGACTCACTGAACATGAGTTTGAGCAAACTCCAAGAGATGGTGAAGGACATAGAAGCCTGGTGTGCTGCAGTCCACAGGGTTGCAAAGAGTTGGACACAACTGAGTGACTGAACGACAACAACCATACATAGTGTGGTTATTTGCCTAAACCATTTGGGAATAGATTTCCTGGTAACCACAGCTAAGAAAAAGTCCTAACCAGAGTAAGTTCATCCAGAGTAAAAACTCTATTTGTTAATATACATGCACATGTCCTCTGTGAACAATCACGTTGTTTGGCTGGGAAACAAGTATTTAAGAGCAGGATCTAGGGGACTTCCCTAGTGGTATAGTGGCAAGGAATCTGCCTAGCAATGCAGAGGACACCAGTTCAATCCCTGGTCCAGGAAGATTCCACATGCCGCGGGCAACTAAAGCCCATGGGTCACAACTACTGAAACCTGTGCTCAGCAACAAGAGAAGCTACCACAATGAGAAGACTGCACTGCAACGAAGAGTAGCCCCCATTCTCTGCAGCTAGAGAAAACCTGCGCACAGCAAAGAAGACCCAGCATAACCAAAACCAAACAAAACAAAAGAGTGGGATCTAGGGCCTTCCTTGCAGTCCAGTGGTTAGGACTCTACTTCCACTACAGGGGACATAGGTTTGATTCCTGGTCAGGGAACTAAGATCCTGCACAATGTGTGGTGTGGCTCCCCCACCCCTCAGAAAAGAAAAAAGTAAAAACACACACACACACAAAAGAGCAGGACCTAGGCAAACACCAGAGGCAGTGGATTTGGAAGAAAGGAAAGGCTATTCAACCTACACATGCAGACACCGACAATGAAAAGGCAGACAGGCCAGGTCACTGGGAAGGCAGACACAGAGGCATTGGAGGAATCTTTCCTCCCCAAAGTTGGGGGGGCAGGGGTGGAGGGAGGGTGGGGACTTGCTCTAGGCAGTGCCTGGCACCTGGCTCCCCCCACCCCCAGAGAACCAGTGAGGCCCTTCTTCCACACAGCCAAAGATAAAACTCACACATGCAGATATGTTTTCAGCAAATTGAGGGCACAGTGTGAACTTGGGGTTTCCAGGTCAGGAGTGAGACTGAGTGAAGGGTGACCATGCAGGGTCTCCTGATTAGAGACCCTCACACAGGGCGTGGAAGACGGGGTGCTTTTGGCTGCCTCTCTAGTGCGTGAAGTTATTTTCTCTGCCTTTCTCACTTTCTCACTCCTTCCTAGGATTACGCAATCCCTCACTCAACCACCAAGCTCTGGAAAGCACAATTGTTTGTTTATAAGTTAGCCAGAAACTGACAACCAGCAAGCACAGAAATAGCATGCGATACCCTACAATACACAAAAAATACATCTGATTTAACTTTTCACCACACTGGAGATTCAGGGCAGTTTGGATGAACAGAATCTACCTCTTCCACGTCCATAAAAATTAAAACGTGAACTTGGCACTTGTAAAGAGGCCTCCTGCCCTTCCACGATCTCTGCCGGGTGCCTCCCTCCAGCATCCCCATCCATCCGCACGGGGTTAGGGGCCACAGTATGAACCGAAAAGTAGCTATAATCCTGAATGAGATTATTCAGTCACTTCTACAAATCTATAGACACCTATTGTGTGGGTACAAAGTGTGTGCCACTCTACAAAGATTCGTGATCACAACAATTTCTGTGAGTCAAATATATTTTCAGACCCAACTAATGACCCATTTATTTCAACTGGTAGGATGTATTCCCTGATGGCTTAGATGGTAAAGAATCTACCTGAAATGCAGGAGACATGGGTTGGATCTCTGGGTCGGAAAGATCGCCTGGAGAAGGGAAAGGCTACCCACGTCAGTATTCTTGCCTGGAGAATTTCATGGACCAAAGAAGCCTGGCGGGCTACAGTCCATGAGGTCAGACACGACTGAGTGACTAACACACACACAGGATATACTCATTATTAGTTTACAGTTCTTATCTAGACCGGGGCTGGTATGTGCGTATTTTGTACACTCCTGTAATTACCTTTCTTCAAAACAATTTGTTGCTTTTTTTGTTGCTTGTTTTTGTCCATTGCCATATAGGATCCTAGTTCAAGGGCCAGGGATCTAACCTGGCTTCTCTCAGTAGTGAAAGCAAAAAGTTCTAACCACTGAATCACCAGGGAATTCCTGTTATGTTTCTAATACAGTAATACTGGAGAAAAAGAAACTACTTCTGAAGTGGCAGTTTTTGATCCCCTGTCCTTTTCTCTTCTTAGAATCCAACAGAAACGGAATGTTCTAAGGCAAAAAAATGTTCTGACTAGCAAGGCCAGGGGGACCTGCATCTCTTCCTGTTCCTGGTGCTGCAGGCAGGAGAGCTCGCCCCCGGCTGGCAACCGTTGCTGCCTGCTCTGCGGACGCTCAGTCTGATGCTGCGTCTGGCTGAGCTGCGCTGCACCTGCGGTTCTGCTGTCCTTTATGGCCACCTCCAAGGTAGCCTTTGCGTCATGAGACTCCAGTACCTGGGCCAAAGGAGGAAGTGGTGATCAGGCTAAAGCCAATGCTCTGTATCATCAGGTGGCGGCTTGGAATCTGTCCAAATAGCCCCAGGAAGCAAGAGACTTTTACAGTGTTACAGCTTATGGTGCTGACTCTCCTCTGAGTCACCTAAAATCCTGCTTCTGCCAGGGGACCCCCTCCTGGCCTTAATGAAAGGTGAGGAGATGTTGGTCAACCACGCCCCCTGGGCTGCTGGTGTGCACCAGTGACGCTGGTCAGACCCTCACTAAGGCCATATTCAGCCTGGATCCAGCCTGGCCTCTAGGATCTGGCTCAGACCATGGTGGGGTGGTGGGTGGGGGGTGGGGAGCAGATAGCATCACAAACATTTACACCTCCTCCTTCCCCCACCCCCACTGGGGGAAGGATTAAAAGCTCCAAGGGTAGGTTCAAACACCTGGAGAGATATCATCACCCTTCAGTAAAGATGGAGTAGATGAACCCCATGACCCAGCCTGGGCTCCCCAGCACATGTTCCCCTACGCAGATGCGGACAGATAAAGCATACATGTGTCTAACAGGAAATTATACTTCACTAAGATGAATGGTGCAGAGGAAGACCTAAGAGGAGCCACTGGATCAAAAAAAAAAATTCTCCTTCCTTCTCTGCTGGATCCTCAAGGAAATCCAGAGTAAACAGGGCCCATAACCCAGGGCACAATGAACCCTGGAGCCCTGTCCAGAATGGAGGCTTCTGTGAATAAGAAACAACTTCTCCTCCAGCTCTTGGGTAAAAACAATGGAGCTAAATTCATTTCAGGCCATTAGTGTTCCCAGAGGACGGAGAGGCAGAGATAAGGTCTCACAATGCTGTACTTTGTACCAACTCTCTTCTTCCATATACTGCTAAGCCCTTTCATTTAGGTCTTTTCAACAGCCTAGGGAAACATCTTTGATTCTTCTCCAGCTGGTTTTCTCTTGGCCAAGAACAGATCTTCCTGTGAGTTTTAGGATTACGGGCCTCAGAGAGCCCCAGAGACAGGGCCAGCTCTCAGGATACAGTGTCTTGGTAACATGTATTACTCTGCGTTAACTCCAGGCCAAAACACACATTCTTCCAAGACACGTTAGGCTGAGCATAGAGATCTGTCTGGGAAAAAGAAACTCCATTTCCACGGGTCCTTCTTTTAAGAAAGTAATGTACTAATTATTTGTATAGAACTGTACCTCTATTTAAACATATTAGTTTAAAAAAAGAAAAGAAAAAAACAATGAGAAACCAGAGAAGAGAGAAACATACTGTAACATGTGACAATCCAGAAAGTATTCAGTACTTTCTGTATGTTCTTAATTCAGAGACACTCCCACCCACCCACCCACCCAGGTTGCTCACCCAGGGGGTCAGGGTCTGTGCTGGGGGTGTCCATGTCTGACCTGGGGCCAAACTGAATCCGAGTCCTCAGCTTTGTATAGCCACATCCCGCACAACCCCAGGAAGACCTTGACTTGCCAGAGGGCCTCCCTCTCTGCAAGGATTGTCTCATACATTCAGGGTCTAGGACCAGCAGGCAGAGAGGACTTTCGGGCAATTAATCTTCATTTTGTGTACACGTTATACAATTCAGCTCTGAATATGGACCATGTACTCCCACCCCCCACTTCCTGCTCTCTGAACTATAGCAAAAGAGGCTAATTGTCTAGTCAGACATGGCCTGAGCTATCCCAGGAAATGAGGCCCCCAAAAGGAAAGGCTACCCACTCCAGTATTCTGGCCTGGAGAATTCCATGGACTACATAGTCCATGGGGTCGCAAAGAGTCGGACACGACTGAGCGACTTTCACTCACTCATGAACTTCCACAGGAGCCACAATGAGTCAGGGTCAAGTGTACCCCAAAACCTGAGAGCCATCAGGCTCACAGCTTGCTGCCACACAATAAATGCTTTTTGAATGAACAGAATAGAATGGCACGTTCAAGAAAAGTACAGGGACTTCCCTGGTGGTCCAGTGGCTAAGACCCCGGGCCCCCAGTGCCGGGGGTCCAGGCTGGATCCCTGGTCAGGGAACTAGATTCCATATAAAACAACTAAGAAATGGTGCAGCCAAATAAACAAATGATTTTTATTTTTTAATTTTGGCTGTGCCACAAGGCATATAGGATATTCATCCCCCAACCAGGGATCGAACCTATACTCCCTGTGTTGGAAGCACAGAGTCTTAACTACTGGACCACCAGGGGAGTTCCATAAATAATTAAAAAAAAAAAAAAAAAAGGAGGGAAGAGAGGGAAGGTAGGATAAACAGAATACGAATGAAGAAGTCTGACTTGACCGGAAACTAATTTGATCCGGTAAGTGTGCATAAAATCCCCAAAGTCAGGACCGGGGGGCCTGCCCTGAACACCCCAGTCTCAGGGGCCTCACTCCCTGCCCCCAGTTGACTCATCCACTCAGTATGTGTCCCAGCTGTTTCCAGTCCTCACCTGCTGGGACCTCCCACAGCTATTGTCTCTCTCTCCCTCGAATCTTCACACATCACCCCATCCCAATGTCTTTACTCTCAGCTTTCAAAAGTCTCTAGACCTCCCTCCTCATTCTAAACAAACGTGCCTTCTTCTCTCTCCCATACCCCTCCAGCAACTATTTTGTCTGCGCTTCTTCCCCCTCTGTACTCCCCAACACTGACTTTTGCCCCCAATTCTCCACCTACTCATTTACCCAGAACCCCCTAAAGCAGGGGGTCCCCAATCTCTGAGATCTAATGCCTGATGATCTGAGGTGAAGCTGATGTAATAATAATAGAAATAAAGTGCACAATAAATGAAATCATCCCCAAAACATCTCTATGCCCTGCCCCCTGGACCCCCTCCCACGCCCACCCCCGGACCTGTCCGTGGAAAAATTATCTTCCACGAAACCAGTCCCTGGTGCCAAAACAGTTTGGGGCCACTCCCCTAAAGGACTACATCCAGGATTTTCCAGGGCTCTTCTGACTTGTCACCCTCATCCCTCTACTAGAAAGATCTCTGAGCTGCCTTGACACTGTCACCCTCTAGGCTTGTTTACCATCTCTCTGCCTGTCCCTTAAGTGAAGGTATTATTCTCTTCTATACTGGGTCCTTTTTCACAATATCCCACCACATTCCTCGTTGGGGCACCTCAAAGCTGCAACTCCAGCCCAAGTACCCAGTGGCTGCTGGGTCCACTGAGTGGACTCCCCACAAGGACCACTACTCGGATAACTCTTGGGGGCCTCAAGTCCACTGCCCCTACCTCAGCTTGCTGGTGACCCCAGCTCAGTGAGGCCCCCGACCATCCCCCCAGACACTGAAGGCAGACATTCTGGACTCCGCTGAGCAGCACCTTTCCCACCATATCCGGTCCATTCGTTCTTCCGATCCCTGCTGACTGCCTTTGCTCAAGCCCTCTTCATTCCACAGCCCCCAGCGGGATCCCTGCCTCCAGTCTGGATGCCAGGTTTGACTTAGGGATACAAGCTGGTGGAAAGGATAGGTGGTGAGGATGTGTTTACCTAGTACTTTAAGTTACTGAAAAGTCATCAGTAGTCCCTATCAGAGTAGGACAGAGACAATGAGGATTAACTCTCCACATTCCCTGCCTGGCTCCACCCTGGCCTCTCCCCCACCGCTCACCTACTGATCTCTCAGCTTTCAAAGTGGTCTTTCTGTGACACAGATCTCACACGTCTGGTCCTGAATGAAGCACTTTGATAGGTCCCCAGGTTCCCTTTCCCTGCATCCAGGGTGCGTGACCCCTGAAAGGCCTGGTTCCCCGTTACACCTCCACACCCCTGAGGGCTCACTCACAAGTGTTCACAGTCCAGTGCCTTCACCAGTGTTCCCTCTACCTGAAAGGCTCTTCCTCCCCTCCTTCACCTGCAGAACGTCTACCTGCCGTTCAAGGAGCATTTGTTCAGGGAAGGTTCCCAATCGATGCCTTTTATTAACCTTGTACTAGGAACATTCTTTGGACTAGTATGATGTAACACAATGATCATTACAAGGTCTCATTTTCAGAAGAGATGTTTCTAATTGCAAATCAGTGATTCATTGTATTTCGCACCCATGATCCTCTTATCTACCATTGGAGAAACCTCACCTGAAAAACACTCAAGCTTTGCATCCGTTCACAGCTCCCTGGCCTTCCACCCTGTCCTATACATATCCTCCCCAGGAAAACCTGTTCTGGAAGACCAAGGAACATAACACTGGCAGGTGTTCACCATCTCTTCTGTCCCTAACCTCTGTCATTTCCCCCAGATGGTCCAGACATCCACCTGTTCAGAAGACAAACAATTTGGGGAGGAAATGAAGTCTCAGAAGCGGGAAGCCACTGGCTGGAGGCTACACTGTAATTCTAGGGTGGCGGGGGGGGGGCGGTGTGGAGGGGAGTAGGGTGGCAGTCAGGGTCTGAGGCCCTAGGGCTAAGATCTCAGGATTCCCTGGCCTGGCCTCCTTCAGTAACTCCACTGCCTGTGGATCCTCTGTCCCAAATGCCACACATAATTAGAAGTTTTAATCCTGTAATTCCATGATGACATCTTTTCACTTAAATACACCTTAAAATTACTTCTTTTTTTTTTTAATGCTAAAAGCAATTTAACTAAAAAGAATTTTTCCAACTCAGTCTTCACCAGTCCCCAGAATCTTCTCCTGCTCATCCCCAGAGAGACACTGCTGCTCACCAGAGAGCAAAAAATGCCCCGAGGCAGAGTCAAGGGAGAAGGAGGAAGCCGCCCAGAGCGTTTTCACTGGCTCGATCATTAGGCTTGGAACAATTAGGGAAACAGTTTCACTGCCCTGTTTATAATTACGCCCTTTGCCTTGGGTCATAGAAGTTATTAAAAAAAAACACAACTTCTCAACCCACCCAGTCCCGCCTGGCCAAGCCCCAAAGGCTATTTTTAGACTCGCTGGGACAGACAAGGAATGATGGAAGGTGTCCCCGTGACTTCGGATTCAAAAACATCTTTGTAGTCCAGGCCGTGCCACCTGCCGGCATCCCAGAGACCCCACTTCGTGGGTTGGGCCTCTTTTGAGGGGCTGAGCTACGAACTGTTAACTTCAGGGAGAGAGGCCACCAAGCTCCCGAGGAGCCGCACTCGCCGCAGGTCTCCACAGCAATCGGGTAAATCCGCTTTAGCGTAAAGTGGAAAGGGTGGGAGACCGCTGCCCTCAGGTCTGCCACGCGCAGAGAAGCCCGAATCTCCTCCCGCCCACTAAAAAGTCCAAGAGGCTTACACTGGAAGCATTCTGGAGGCAAAGAGGGGACGCCAACCCTCCTGAGCGGCTCCCCTTCCACGCGCCACGGCCAAGCGCTCGGGTGGAAGCTGGGCTCGCGTCGCCACGCGCCGCGACGCCAACGGTGCCAGCGCTCGAGGAACCGTCCCTTCCCCAAGCGCGCGGGACGGCCGGCGGGGGCGACTCCGAGAGCCCCTCCTGGCCCAGTCCTCCGCCGGCACCTGCGCGGGGCGGCCCGGACGTCCCCTTACTCCCAGCCCCGGAAGTCACCTGCTCTTGGCCGCCGGGTGCACCGCCGCCGCACCCCTCACCGCGAGCCTCCTCCGAGAGCGCCCCAGGCCAGTGCGCCCCCTCCCGCTTCCGGCCTGCTCCACCCCGGCCTCGCGCTCTGCAGCCCCTTCCACAGCCTGGAAGGAAAAAGATCTGGAGCTCGCGGACTCCCCACCCGCTCACAGCCGCCCACCTTCCGAAAGTAGCAGTTGCCCTCTTTCTCCAGCGGCTGGGGGGCCGCGGGCAGCAGCGCGTCAGTCATACTGGCGGCACAGGAGCGCAGAACTGACTGAAGCTCAGCAGCGCGCTGGTCCCCGAAGGCGCCCGGCTCCGCCCCCGCCCCGCCTTCGCGGCCACCCCCACCTCCAGCCCCGCCTGAGGCCTGGCCTGGAGCCCTCCAGACCTGGCGCGGCCCGTAGAGACCACGCCCCCGGCCCCGCCCCGACTCCGGACTGGCAGCGCGCAGCACTAGCCCTTGGCGAAGCTGGCGGAGCTGCGAGCTCAAGCCCCTAGGCTCTTCACTTGTCCCCCTCCCAGCCTCAGGGGCTTAATCTGGGCGCGGTTGCAGCCTCAGCCCAGGGGCGCAGGGGCGTCTCGCAGCGAGACCCAGGTTGGGGATTCAGCCTCTTTTCTGGAACCGTGGGCGTAAATGCAGCGCGTGGGTGTAACTGAGGCTCCTGAGCGCATGCCTCGGGGACAGTGACCAGACCCGACGCCACTTTTCGAGGGCGCGGGGGGAGCGCAGGATCCCCCAGGGCCCAGTCCGGGACGCTGGGGGGTTGGCTGCGCCACCGAGGGCCTTGGCGGGTAACTCAAACCGATTGGCTCGGTGATCAATCCCCAGTCCCCCAACCCGCGTTGCAGAAACTAGGCAGATCCGCTGGGGGTCGCGGATGGCGGGAAGAGAGAGGTCCACCCAAGGAGAAATCCCCAGAAAAGGTTTCGTGCCCAAGAGATTCGACAACTGTCCTTTTTAACCACCACTTCAAACTTGAGATTTCTCAACTGCAAGATGAGTCCCTATCACTCTCGAGCTGTTCGAAGGTATTGCAACAAAAGTGGTGGATAACCGCTTAGCTTGCGCAGTAGGAAAGTGAATAGTTTAAGAGCGGAAGGAGCCCCTGGCGATAGGGGTCTCAACGCTCTCTTGCCCACCCCCAGCTGATCGGTGGACTCCAGCCATAGAAGCCTGGCAGACAAGGTGTAGACACTGGGCTGCTGGAGCCGGAAACCCCTCAGGGGGTGGGGCCACGCCCCTCTTGGCAGGTGTCCTGATGTTCCTACGCCCTCCCCCAACCAAAGGACACCTTTGGGCAGTTCCTGCTGCGTTTGGCAGTCGAGGTAAGTGCCACGGGTAGAACACGATACAGTTTGCTTTCTAAACAAGCCAAAAAGGGAGATACATTAGTAGGTGTCCTAGAGTTTAAAACAAATAGCAAAAACCAAGTAAACGTCAAAATAAATAAATAAAAGTTCATCATCATTGCTGGGTCCAAGACGCAGCACGAGAAAAGGCGTTCTCTGAAAGGACTGTTTTAATACAGAGGCTGAAGAATCTTAAACATCTGGGACAGGTATTTTGGGAAGCTCTGTGTCAGATACAGAAACTTCCTTTCTCCGTGTCAGAAGTGAGTACCATGTTAATTTCAGCATTGTCGGTCACCCAATAATTAATTCATTGCACTTGAAATGTACTCCCCCCCCCCCCCCCACACACACACACCCACGCTGGGTCTTGAGAACAACTGCTTCCGTTTGAGGGAACCAGGAGTGGCAGGTCACTGTTATGTTTGTTATACTATTACCACTGCTAATAATGATGAAAGTGAAAGTGGAGAGTGAAAAAGCTGGCTTAAAGCTCAACATTCAGAAAACGAAGATCATGGCATCTAGTCCCTTCACTTCATGGCAGATAGATGGGGCAACAGTGGAAACAGTAAAACCTGGCTTAAAGCTCAACATTCAGAAAACGAAGATCATGGCATCTAGTCCCATCACTTCATGGCAGATAGATGGGGCAACAGTGGAAACAGTGTCAGACTTTATTTGGGGGGGCTCCAAAATCACTGCAGATTGTGATTGCAGCCGTGAAATTAAAAGACGCTTACTCCTTGGAAGAAAAGTTATGACCAACCTAGATAGCATATTGAAAAGCAGAGGCATTACTTTGCCAACAAAGGTCCATCTAGTCAAGGCTATGGTTTTTCCTGTGGTCATGTATGGATGTGAGAGTTGGACTGTGAAGAAGGCTGAGCACTGAAGAATTGATGCTTTGAACTGTGGTGTTGGAGAAGTCTCTTGAGAGTCCCTTGGACTGCAAGGAGATCCAACCAGTCCATTCTGAAGGAGATCAGCCCTGGGATTTCTTTGGAAGGAATGATGCTAAAGCTGAAACTCCAGTACTTTGGCCACCTCATGCGAAGAGTTGACTCATTGGAAAAGACCCTGATGCTGGGAGGGATTGGGGGCAGGAGGAGAAGGGGACGGCAGAGGATGAGATGGCTGGATGGCATCACTGACTCGATGGACGTGTGTCTGAGTGAACTCCAGGAGTTGGTGATGGACAAGGAGGCCTGGCATGCTGCGATTCATGGGGTTGCAAAGAGTCGGACATGACTGAGCAACTGAACTGAGCTGAACTGAACTGAATAATAAAGTTTTCAATAATAGAACCTCTTTGCTAGCCAGAAAGTTTATGAATATGGTTCACGACCCTTAATAAGAGAATTAAATAATCTCCATTTAACAGGTGAGAAGATGGAGGCTCAGAGGAGTGAAGTGGTTCAGGGATCACTGACCATTAGTGGCTGAGATCACTGTTCAGGGCTGCTGACTCCAGTCATTCTCTTCTACTCTCAGATTTTTGTCATCTCTTTCTACTACCTTGAAGCTCCAATTGCCTTTACAGTTTGTCACATACACATGTCACTTATACTATTTTTTTTTTAATTTCCTGGTTGCACTGTGTAGCGTGTGGTGTCTTAGTTCCCCCACCAGGAATTGAACCTGTACCTCCTGCAGTGGAAGCATGGAATCCTAACCACTGGACCACCAAGGAAGTCCCTGTCACGTGTACTATTATTGACTTAAGAGTCCTCTTTAAAATTACCCACTTTAACAAACTTTATTTTAAAACACAACTATGTCATAATAATAAGCGGAAAACCAATGTTACTTTGTCCTGTGGGGACATACACATTAAAGTGAATATATTGAAAACCAAAACCTGTTATTTAATCTAGCCTAACACCTTTGCCTTCTTGAACTGCTTTTTTTTTATTCAAAAGGAAAAGAGCAAGAAGAGGTAGCCTGGTGTTAAAGACACTTCAGCCCACCCTGAGAGCTAGCTGAGAGGAGCTCCTGGCCATCTTTAGAGGAAAAGAAACACTTCTTTAGTCTTCCCTGTCCTTCACCATCTCCTGGAGCTTGCTCACACTCATGTCCATCAAGTTCATGATGCCATCCAAACACTCCTTCTCTGTCATCCCCTTCTCCTGCCTTCAATCTTTCCCAGCATCAGGGTCTTTTCCAATGAGTTGGCTCTTTGCATCAGGTGGCCAAAGTATTGGAACTTCAGCTTCAGCATCAATCCTTTCAATGAAAATTTAGGGTTGATTTTCTTTAGGATTGACTGGTTTGCTTTCCTTGCAGTCCAAGGGACTCTCAAGAGCACATTTCAAAAGCATCGATTCTTCGGTGGTTAGCCTTCTTTGTGGTCCATACACGACTACTGGAAAAAGCATAGCTTTGACTAGACGGACCTTTTCAACAAAGTGACGTCTCTGCTTTCTAATATGCTATCTAGGTTGGTCATAGCTTTTCTTCCAAGGAGCAAGCATCTTTTAATTTCATGGCTACAGTCACCATTTGCAGTGATTTTGCCGCCCAAGAAAATGAAGTCTGTCAGTGTTTTGATTGTTTCTCTACCTATTTGCCATGAAGTGATGGCACTGGATACCATGATCTTACTTTTTTGAATGTTGAGTTTTAAGCCAGCTTTTTCACTCTCCTCTTTCACTTTCATCAAGAGGCTCTTTAGTTCCTCTTTGCTTTCTGCCATAAGGGTGGTGTCATCTGTATATCTGAGATTATTGATATTTCTCCCAGCAATCTTGATTCCAAGTTGTGCTTCATCCAGCCTGGCATTTCACCTGATGTATTCTGCATGTAAGTTAAATAAACAGGGTAACAATACAGTCTTTACATACTCCCTTCCCAATTTGGAAACAGTCTGTTGTTCTATGTCTGGTTCTAACTGTTGCTTCTTGACCTGCATACAGGTTTCACAGGAGGCAGATAAAGTGGTCTGGTATTCCCATCTCTTTAAGAATATTCCACAGTTTGTTGTGATCCACATAGTCAAAGACTTTGGTGTAGTCAATACAGCAGTAGATGTTTTTCTGGAATGCTCTTGCTTTTTCTATGATCCAACAATGTTGGCAAGTTGATCTCTGGTTCCTCTGCCTTTTCTAAATCCAGCTTGTACATCTGAAAGTTCTCAGTACTGTTGAAGCCTGGCTTGGAGGATTTTTGAGCATGACCTTGCTATCACGTGAAATGAGTGAAATTTAGGGTAATGTGAACATTCTTTGGCATTGCCCTTCTTTGGAATTGGAATGAAAACTGACTTTTTCCAGTCCTATGGCCCCTGCTGAGTTTTCCAAATTTGCTTACATACTGACCGCAGCACTTTAGCAGCAGCATCTTTTAGGATTAGAAATAGTTCAGGTGAAATTCCATCACTTCCATCCACTAGCTTTGTTCATAGTAGTGCTTCTTAAGGCCCACTTGACTTCACACTCCCAGATGTCTGGCTCCGGGTGAGCGATCACACTATCAGGTTATCCAGGTCATTAAGATATTTTTTGTGTAGTTCTTCTGTGTGTTGTTGCCACCTCTTCTTAATATCTTCTGCTTCTGTTAGGTCCATACCACTTCTGTTCTTTATTGCATGTCCTGACAGGCATCTTCTGGGCCTGGGAACCATCTGTGTGTCCCTCCTAGAGGCTGTGCAGCACTGGACATCTATAGACAATTCTCATGACTCCTTGCGGGGGCTCACAAGCCTGAGCCCTTATCTCTGATCCCGCTGCGATCAGGAAGTGAGAGCTGCTGCTGCTAGCCCAGCAGGATGGTGACTTCTGACCCCCTATTTGTCAACTCTGTTGGTGTTGTGTGTCACAGGAACCACCAATGAGCCTCTGTGCTCCTCATAAAAGAGCCGGGCTGGGAACTCCTGAGACAGGCAACGGTTAAATCTCAACTATTTTGTCAAGTCCCTGCTTTACCTTCTGGCTGGGGTCAGCAGTTGACTCTCCAGGGACTCAGTTTCTCCAAATGAAATGTAAGTCTCACCTCCTAAGACCTGCTTGTTGACAAAAGGAGCACTGGTTTCTCTGGGAGCAGCCTGATGTACATCCTCTCTTGGAGAATCTGATGAAATTTGCTAAATTAGAAGCCGAAATCACAATGTAACCCTTAAATGAACGAAATTATAGAACGAATTATAGATCCAGGGACTATCCTGGCTGTCCAGTGGTTAAGTCCCTGCTCTTTCAATTCCAGGGGCTTGGGTTTGATCCCTAATTAGGAAGCTAAGATTCCACATGCCCTGCAGCATGCCCAGGAAAAAAAAATTATAGATCAAGTTTGCATTTTTCAAGAAAAAAATCTTAGAAATTGAAGCCACAGGGTGCCATGGAGCACTGACTTGAGAAAACCACACCAGGCTCTGTAGGCTTTGCCACTACTCACCTTGACCAGACCCTTTTACCCCTCGTGGCCTCAGTTTCCCCAGCTCTGAAATACAGTCAAGTGCATAGCAGTCGTTTATTGCATACTTTATGGCAGGAGCTGTGCTATATGCATATTTATGTTTATGCATGCACTTTGCATGCATGATCTCAGTTGGTCAACAACCCTATGAAGTGGGTAGTTTATCATTCCCATTTTACAGATGAATAAGTTGAGGCTCAGATGTTACTAGTCTGGTAAGTTACATTGCCTGAAGTTACAGCACCCATTATGCTACACTACACTGTTAAATGTGATTTAAAAGGAAAGCTATTTTGGGATCTTGGGAAGAAGTACTTAGGAAATAAACATAAATAAGTGACAGAATAACTCCCCAAAATATTAATATTAGCAATAGTGAGAATGTGAAGCAACCAGAATCTTGTACACTGCTTGTGGGAGTGTAGATTGGTACTGCTACTTTGGAAAACTGGCATAATCTACTAAAGAGGGATATATGCATAACTTGTGATCCAGAAATTCCAAATCTAGATAGATACCCAGTAGAAATACACACATCTGTTCTCCATATGTACAAGAATGTTCACAGCTGCACTTTTCAAAGTGAAAGTGTGAGTTGCTCAGTCATGTCCAGTTCTTTGTGACCCCATCCACTGTAGCCCACCAGCTCCTCTGTCTATGGAATTCTCCAGACAAGAATACTGGATTGGGTAGCCATTCCCTTCTCCAGGTGATATTCCCAACCAAGGCATCAAACCCAGGTCTCCTGAATTGCAGGTGGGTTCTTTACCATCTGAGCCACCAGGAAAGCACTTTTCACAATAACCGCTTATTTGGGACCCCCTGGAAGTCTAGTGGTTAGGATGTTTTGCTTCCACTGTTGGGGGCACAGGTTCAACCTGTGGTTGAAACTGGGATCCTGCATGCCCTGCAGTGAGGCCAAAATTTTTTTTAAAAAAGCACCTAACTGGAAATTTCTCAAAATGCCCATCAACTGTAGAATGGATAAGAAATTGCGGTGTACTCACATAAGGAAAACTAATTTATTACTATTATTAATATAAGCAACAAATATGTTGTGAGCTAAATGCTTGGTTTACAAAAATATTGTTGAGCCAAAGAAGCCAGACACAATGCTATATAACCCTATTTTATGTAAAATAGGAAACAGATGAAATTAATCTATTCTGAGGTTATTGCTTCTGGGATTGGGGGAATTTTCTATTTCTTGATCTGCTTGTTGTTACACAGGTGTGTTCACTGTGTGAAAATGCACAGAGCTATGTGCTTATGATTTCTGCACTTTTCTGTACATATGTCCATATTTCAATAAGAAAGCTCAATGGAAATAAATTGTTGCTGTTCAGTCACTAAGTCATGTCTGACTCTTTGTGACCCCACGGACTGCAGCACACCAGGCTTTCCTGTCCTTCACCATCTCTCAGAGTTTGCTCAAACTCATGTCCACTGAATCAGTGATGCCATCCAACCATACCACTCTCTCTGGCCCCCTCTTTCTCCTGCCCCCAATCTTTTCCAGCATCAGAGTCTTTTCCAATGAGTCAGTTCTTTACATCAAGTGGCCAAAGTATTGGAACTTCAGCTTCAGCATCAGTCCTTCCAGTGAATATTCAGGGTTAATTTCCTTTAGGACTGACTGGTTTGATCTCCTTGCTGTCCAGGGGATTCTCAAGAGTCTTCTCCAACAGCACAGGTCGAAAGCATCAGTTCGTCGGTGCTCATCCTTCTTTATGGTCCAACTCTCACATCCATACTGGAAAAACCATAGCTTTGACTAGATGGATCTTTGTCAGCAAAGTGATGTCTAGGTTTGTTATAGCTTTTCGACCAAGGAGCAAGTGTCTTTTATTTTCGTGGCTGCAGTCACCATCTGCAGTGATTTTGGAGCCCAAGAAAATGAAGTCTGTCAGTGTTTTGATTATTTCCCCATCTATCTGTCATGAAGTGATGGGACTGGATGCCATGATCTTACTTTTTTGAATGTTGAGTTTTAAACCAGCTTTTTCACTCTCTTCTTTCACACTCATCAAGAGGTGCTTTAGTTCCTCTTCTTTTTCTGCCATTAGAGTAGTATTATCTGTATATCTGAGGTTGTTGATTCCAGTCAATCTCTATTCCAACTTGCGATTCATCCAGCCTGGCATTTCGCATGATGTATTCTGCATAGAAGTTAATTAAGCAGGGTGACAATATACAGCCTTGATGTACTCCATTTTCCAATTTGGAACCAGTCCATTGTTCCATGTCCAGGTCTAAAGGTTGCTTCTTGACCTGCATACAGATTTCTCAGGAGGCAGGGAAGGTGGTTTGGTATTCCCATCTCTTTAAGAATACTCCACAGTTTGTTGTGATCTACACAGTCAAAGGCTTTAGCATAGTCAATGAAGCAGAAGTAGTTGTTTTTCTGAAATCCCCTTGCTTTCTCTATGATCCAGTGGATGTTGGGAATTTGATTTCTGGTTCCTCTGCTTTTTCTAAATCCAGCTTATACATCTGGAATTTCTTGATTCAAGTACTGTTGAAGCCTAACTTGAAGGATTTTGAGCACTACCTTGCTAGCATGTGAAATGAGCTCAACTGTATGGTAATTTGAACATTCTTTGGCATTGTCTTTCTTTGGGATTAGAATGAGAACTGACCTTTTCTGGTCCTGTGGCCACCATTGAGTTTTCCAAATTTGCTGGCTTATCGAGTGCAGCAATTTAACAGCATCATCTTTTAGGATTTGAAATAGCTCAGATGAAATTTCATCCTCCTCTATCTTTGTTAGTAGTGATGCTTCCTAAGGCCCACATGACTTCACACTCCAGGATGTCTGGTTCTAGGTGAGAGACCATACCATCATAGTTATCCAGGTCATTAAGACCTTTTTGTATAGTTTTCTGTGTAATCTTGCCACCTTATCTTAATCTCCTCTGCTTCTGTTAGGTCCTCACCATTTCTGTCCTTTATTGTGCCCATCTTTGCATGAAATGTTCCCTTGGTGTCTCTCATTTTCTTAAAGAGATCTCTACTCTTTCCCATTCTATTGTTTTCCTCTGTGTCTTTGCACTGTTCTCTTAAGAAGGCTTTCTTCTCTCTCCTTGCTCTTCTCAGGAACTCTGTATTTGTGAGTGACATTGATTTCCAGGCATTTAGAGCAAGGTTCTTTGTATGTCATGAGTACCATCCTACCACCAGCACTGACGTGTGGACCATGAGAAAGAAATTATTCCCTACCCAGGTGATTCACCTATCTTCCTATCTGCAGTTTCCTGATAAGATTCTGAGATTTGTAGTTTCTTGCCTGTTTGAATAAGAAAGGAAGGGTAAGTGGTGTTTTAGGTTCTTGGGACTTCCCTGATAGCTTAGTTGGTAAAGAATCTGCCTGCAATGTAGGAGACCCCAGTCCAGTTCCTGGGTTGGGAAGATCCCCTGGAGAAGGGAAAGGCTACCCACTCCAGTATTCTGGCCTGGAGAATTCCGTGGGCTATACAGTTGCAAAGAGTCGGACACGACTGAGCAACTTTGACACGACTGAGCAACTTTCACTTTCTTTTTCAGTTGCTACAGCTTTGCAGAAAAATACACTGTTTATGGGACTTTCCTTGTGATCCAGTAGTTAAGACTCTGTGCTTCCAGTGTGAGGAGTTCAGGTTTGATTTTTGGTTGTGGAACTAAGATCCCACATGCCTTGTTGTCAAAAAAATAAATAAATAAAATAATAAAATAAAAAAACAACAACAAAAAATCAAAAACTGTGCTGTTTAGGGATTCCTGCTGCCAAGATTCAGGAATATTGGGTAGTAAGTGATCAGAGTTGCAGGTGAAGCATTTCTGAAGATCTGGAGTCAGAAAGGTTGGTACATGAAATGCTTGTGATTGTCAGAAATCCAATAAAGTAAACTCTCAGCAATAAATTTATTGGAGTTTTCTCACCTTTCAGAAGCTATAAGCTGTAAGAAAATTAGCTAGGGTAATTTGGAAATACAATCATGGACCTTCATGGTTTTTCTGGGTAATAACCTAGGTATATAGGTATATAACCCTAAGCTTCTTTACTTTCAAAAGCTTCTTATTCACAACAACAGTGATGATCAAAGGATGGTTCTGGGGCCCTGCAGGGCTTCAATAAATAAAGATACTTTCTCTTTAGTACATTAAATTTATCAAGGCAGGAAAGGAGCTAATCCATACAAAAACCTTTAAAATGAAAACCAAGATACTGACATGGAAGGAAAGACTATCATGGATGCAGCTAAAAACAAAAATTCAAATGGTGTAATGTTGTATACATGTATCCCCCTGCTCTGATCTCCTTTGATCCGTGGCAACCACTGTTACCAGATTCTTTGGGGAGTTCACTGGGGATATAGCATATTTTTGGATGTACTGTGTCCCTACATTGTGGATGCAATAGTCACAGTAAATTTGGCTTTTTATGCTTTCTCTTAATATAAATGGCAGTACTCTGCCTCACTCTCTGTTTTGCTCATTTAACAGCATCCACTGGAGATACTCACCATCAGCATTTTTATTTTTTAAATTTTATTTATTTATGTTTATTTTCGGTTGTGCTGGGTCTTTGTGCTATGTGCAGGCTTACTCTAGTTTCGGTGTGCCAGCTTCTCGTTGCAGTGGCTTCTCTTGTGGCAGAGCACAGGCTCTAGGGCACTCAGCTCGCGGGCCAAAGAACGCTGTCTCAGTTGTTGCTGTGCATGGGCTTAGTTGCTCTGTGGCATATGGGGTCTTCCCGGACCAGGGATTGAATTCTTGTCCCCTGCATTGGCCTGCGGATTCTCAACCCCTGGACCACCAGGGAAGTCCCATATCAGCATTTTTAAATGCTTTATAGTATTTTATATAAAGGTTGTTGTTAATGCCACAAATCTTCATGGCTCCAAACAAGAACAGTCATTGTATTATTAACTCTCTTGGTTTCAGAAGGGACTGAACTCAGCTAAGAGATTCTTGCAGCTGTAGTCAGATGGCCACTGGAACTGGAGTCATTTTGAATCTTCCCTGCTCACCTGTCTGGTGACTGATGCTGATTATTAATCCCAGCTGGGTCATTGTCTGGACTATCAACCTGGCCTCTCCTCATGGCCTGGCTTCCTCACAGAATGGAGATTAAGATTCCAGGGCCAGCAGCCCAAGAAAGTCGAAGCTATCAGTTTCTTAAAGCTTGGATGTGGTAAATGTTATATTTGTCACTTTTACTGTATTCTTTTGGTCGTAGGCATGGAGCCTAGACTCAAGGGAGGGCACAGGGACTCCACTTTTTGATGGGAAACTTGCCAAAAACTTCAAAACTGTGGGGTTTTAAAACAAATTTTATTGGCGTAGAGTTGATTTACAATGTTGTGTTAGTTTCAGGTATACAGCAAAGTCTATCAATTATACACAGAAGCTGTGCTTTTTTTGTTGGCTTGTTTTTGGCCACTCTGTGAAGCATGCAGGATCTTAGTTCCTTGATCGGGGATCAAACCTGTGCCCCATGCAGTGGAAGCATGGAGTCTTAACCACTGGACCACCAGGGAAACCCCTAGCAGATGTTTTTAAAATAACTTAAAAAAAAAAGTCATGTACCATGACTTATTTAATTAGTTATTCATTCTTCAACATTATTATTGAGTGCTTACTATATTCCAAGCACTGCTCTAACCTCTGAGGGTACAGCACAGAAAGAAAGAAAGAAAAACTGGCTTGAGGACTTCCCTGGTGGTCCAAGTAGTTAGGAATCCACCTTCCAATTCAGGGGATGTGGGTTTGATACCTAGTTGGGGAACTAAGATCCCACATACCTCAAGGCAACTAAGCCCATGCGCCACAACCAAAGAAGCCCACGCACTGCAATGAAGACCCAGTGCAGCCAATATTAAAACAAACAAACCCCAAACTGCCTCAAATCTCTCTCTTCTTGGACCTTATATTTCAATGGGAGCTTCCATTCCAATGGGGGAGAGAAGGACATTAGACATAAGACTGAGTCAGTAACCTTCGAGCAGAGACCTGAAGCAGGTGAGGCTGTGAATCATGCCTGTGGTACTCGAAGCACAGGGAGCAGTGACGACAGAGGCCTTGAGGCCAGAGAGGGTCTTGGGTGCCCAAGAAACAGTCCCAACTCCAGAGATTCTGATTCAGGAGGCCCCGGGGCATGGGGAGAACGGCTAGTTCAACAATATCCCACTGATTCTCAGTCATGCAGACTTCTGACCCTCGATTTGAAAATCTGGGCTTCTTTTCTTTGTTCTGTAAGAAGGAGTTTTGGGGTGGGATAATGGCACCCCGTTGGACAGATGTTTGTTTCTTTAGGTTCAGTAAGGGAGCCCTCAGTGTCCCTCACCCCACATCACAGCCTTTTGCTTGTCTGCTTGCCTTCTCTTTTTCCTTTTTCTTTTTCTCCATTCTTTTTTCAATTTTCTTTTCTTTGTTTCTTTTTCTCTCTTTACTGCTCTTTCTCCCTTTTTCTCCCCTCCCTACTGTCATGATCTGTGCACAAACTGGAAAAGAATTACCAGACATGAGGCAGAAGGAGAGGAGAATAGAGTTTATTAGAGGGGAAGATGCATTAAGAATCTACCTGCAATGCAGGAGACCCGGTTCAAATTCTGGGTTGGGAAGATCTGTTAGAGAAGGGATAGGCTACCCACTCCAGTATTCTTGGGCTTCCCCTGTGGCTCAGATGGTAAAGAATCTGCCTGCATTGCGGGAGACCTGGGTTTGATCCCTGGGTTGGAAAGATCCCCTGGAGAAGGGAAAGGCTACCCACTCCAGTATTCTGGCCCAGAGAATTCCATGGACTATACTCTTTGGGTCACAAACAGCTGGACACGACTGAGCCACTTTCATTTTTCATGGAGATTCCTTAAAAAAAAATAGGAATAAAACTACAATATGACCTGGCAATACCACTACTGGGCATATACCCCGAGAAAACCACAATTCAAAAAGACACATGTACCCCAATGTTCACTGCAGCACTACTGACATAGCCAGGACATGGAAGCGACCTAGAAGCCCATCAACAGATGAATGGATGAAGAAGATGTGGTACATATATACAGTGGACTATTAGTCAGTTATAAAAGGAACAAATTTGAGTCAGTTGTGTGAAGTGGATGAACGCAGAGGCTGTTATACAGAATGAAGTCAGAAAGAGAAGAACAAATATATATTCATGGATATTTATGGAATCTAGAAAAATAGCACTGATGAACCTATTTGCAGGGAAGGAATGAAGGCGCAGAGAATGAACTTGTGGATACAGTGGAGGAAGGAGAGGGCAGGACGAATTGAGAAAATAGCATTGACATATATACACTATCATGTGTAAAAATGATAACTAGAGATAAAATGATAAAAATGATAGCTACTATACAATACAAGGAATCCTGCCTGGCACCTCATGACAACCTAGAAGGGGAAAGAGGCTAGAAAGGGAGGTGATTATACATATAATTATGACTGATTCCAGTGGTTGTTCAGCAGAAACCAGTACAACGTTGTAAAGCAATTATCTTTCAATTAAAAGAAAGATAGAGTGGTCGATGCTATTGAAACAGCAGACGGCTGGAGAGACAAGGGTTGGTGGAATAGTGGCCCATCTTTATAGCATCAAAACAAAGAAAACTCCCGTTTGGAGGGTGGCATTAGGTGACTTGTTAGAGTGGTATAGGGTGGGTATTTTTATCTAGTATGAGGTCAGGGAGTAGGCTGGTTTAGAACAGGGAGACTCATGGCAACGGTTGCTATGAGGCTCAGATCTGGAGATGAGATTGGTGCAGGGCTTCGCATCTGTGGCCTTGGTATAGGGCTCCACATCTACGCCCCCCACCTTTTTTCTCCTTTTCTTTTGATCTCTCTCTCTCTCTTTTTTTTTTTTTTCTCTTTGACCAAGTGTTGCCCCAAACTACCTTCCCAGTGGGCATCAGGGTACCCCCTGCCTGTGAATCCTTTCAGAGGTCTGGAAGGGGACTACACTTACTAACCCTAAGGGTGTTATACGGAAAGAGGAGCCTGGCAGGCTATAGTCCGTGGGTTGGCAAAGAGTGGAACACGACTAAGCGGCTAAAGCAACAAGGGCTTTATATTCAGATAGCGCGCGCATGTGTCGGGGTAGAGGCAAATTCCCCGCACATTGACAGTGGTAGCACTGAGGAGAGCAGAGTCTGCCAGCAGGTGAAGTTGGGGAAGGGTCTGGACCGGTTTGAGGAGGGGTGTGGAGGTGCGCAGATTTCCTGGAGAACCAGCAGTCGGACAGCCGGGTGCGTTCGACTCTCTCCCAGGCGCCTCCTCCAGACCGGCACATGGTGCAGTTAGGATGGGCCGTCGTGGCAGCCAAAGCCTCCGCGGCAACTCCTGCGGGGGTCTGCCTCTAACAAAACGGGTTTGAGAACCACTAGGCGCAGATCCCAAGAAAGAAGCTTGCCTGGAGGGGTCAGCACTTTTCACGACTCGCGCTTAGAACTCTTAGCGGTTCGCAGAGAAGAAAGCGCGGAAAATATTTGGCCGCTTGAGGCCGCCGTAGCAAGGGGGCGGAGTCCGGAAGGGAGCAGTATGGCGGCGCTGGACAGTGACAGCGACGAGGATTTGGTCAGCTATGGGACTGGCCTGGAGCCGCTGGAAGAAGGTGCGGGCTAGATTCGTCCCCAGGGCCTCTGGCAAACAGGCTGGGGGTCCAGGGTTCGGGGCCAAAACACTCAACCCTGTGCCAGACCTTTTCTGGCACTGGGGAAAAGGGTTGCGTGCTACGGGCTCTGGGAACAGCGACCAGAAAGGCGTGCACTGTGCTTTCGGGGTGCTTATGTTTTGGAGGGACGGATGAAAGGCCCGGAGGGATGGGAAACAGAAAGATGACAGATAGGTTGGTGTGAGAGCCGAGTTAGGGAAGCAGCGGTGGTCAGGCAATGTTTTTCCTAGGACAGGACGTTTGAGTTCAGACCTGAAACAGAGAAAGGAAGCAGCGGTACAAAGATTTGGGTGAAGAGCATTTTAGGCAAGGCGAACAGCAAGTGCAAAGGCTCTGAAGTCGGAGCCAGTTTGGCAAATTGAGGAACAGGCCGGACTGTTGTGGGTGGAGCATACAGCACCCGGGCGAGGCTGGCAGAAGATGATCTCAGAGGAGGAGGTGGGGATTGAACCTTACTTGGTGTGGTCAGGGAATTTGGATTTTAATACTAAGTGTAGAAGAGTCATGGGGGAGGGGTTACACAAAGGAGGGATGTATGTTTTTAGGTTTATTCTATCCTTGATTTTGTGAATAGGCCGGTTGGGGGTGGGCAGGAGCGAAGCAGGGAGATTAACAAAATTAGGGCGATGATGGTGGCGGCGGTAAGTAGTGGTGAGTTGAGAGTACTTTGAAAGCAGAGCTGACCGCGAACTTGCTCGTGGAATGTAGGGGTGAGAGCAAGATGAAGCAAGATTCTCTTCCATGTTTCTGGTCTAATCCACTTCATGACTTGATTTGTTCAGTAAATTATGTATTGACTAGCCAGTTAGGACTGATGGCAGTGCTATCCCGGTGGAGGAAGGCAAAGGAAATATGGTGGGCAAGGAGTTATTTGCAGACTCCTTTTTTCCCACCCTGACCACATCCTGTCAGCTTGTTTGTACTTCTGGGACATAGCCACTGATAACCCTCTTATTCCCTACAAACAGTTCAAACCATTAGAAACTTCTGCCAGATGCTGGCCCTGTATCTATTCTCTGAGTACAAAAGACAAAGAAATGCTAGTCTCCTGAAAGCTTCTTATGTATTTAAAGACACCCTTTGCATTTCCTATGCTTTCCTGGTGGCTCAGACGGTTAAGTGTCTGCCTACAATGCTGAAGACCCGGGTTCGATCCCTGGGTGGGGAAGATCCTCTGGAGAAGGAAATGGTAACCCGCTCCAGTACTCTTGCCTGGAAAATCCCATGGGAGGAGCCCGGTAGGCTACAGTCTATGGGGTCACAAAGAGTCAGACACAACTGAGCGACTTAACTTTACTTGCATTTCCTCTAAGACATCTCTGTACCACACTCAGTTCTCTAATAAATTCAGTTTAAAGTCCCCTCAACCCTAATTTGTCAAAGCTTTTCTCCAAGTATGGGACCAGAGTGTGGGTTAAGTGGGGCCATCACTAGGTGAGTCCTTTATTTTAGGCTGTATTTCTTTAATACAATCTCAGATTGCTTGGGGTCTCCACAGTGGCTCAGTGGTAAAGAGTCTAACAGCAATTCAGGAGTGGCAGAAGATGTGGGTTCAATCCCTGGGTCGAGAAGATCCCCTGAAGAAGGGAATGGCTACCCCCTCCAGTATTCTTGCCTGGAGAATCCCATGGACAGAGGAACCTGGCGGGCTATAGTTCATAGGGTCACCAAGAATCGGACATGACTGACTTAGCATGAACACATACACACATGAGATCACAGTAGCTGTATCGGCAAACACATCATCCCATGATCCCAAGGAATTTATTGACAAAGATACTTGATTCAAGAAGTTTCAAATCTAGTTGAAAACAAAAGTATGTGATTCACAAGCGCTAAAGTATGTCAAGTAGAGAAGAAATAACCTACACAAGCTAACAGGGAAACCTGAGAAGGCAGGATAGGACCCCCTGAAAACTGGTTGGAATTTAGGTATGCAGAATGAGGAAGGGTTAAACACGCATGGGTGGAGGTTATTATAGCCTGTCAGGAAGGAGTTTGGGTCATTTCTATATTTCTGTTCATGGTTGTTTCCTTGTGAAATGACATTGTAAGTCATCAACTATTTGATCTACATTTTTCTAATTCTTCCTGTATTGATGGTGTACAGAATCTGGAATGAAGCCTAATGGTCTAGCCAGTCTTTTGAAGTAGAGTGAACTTTTTATTTCCTGGCCTAAAATCATCTTTTATCTTCTCATCACTAGAAGTTTTTGAGGACTGATTCATCGTTACCTAAGCATTTTGAAGTTAAAACAGACTCTGACTACCTTTTACAATATAACATACTAGACCAATAACCACTTTTACCTCCTGCTTTGAAACTTTAGTGACAGGTTAGACAAACATTGGTAGAGGAGAGACTATTACTTAATTAAAGTTGCTGGCCATGACAGAAAGTTTTATTGGTTAAGAGACAGTGAAGGGATTCCCTGATGGTCCAGTGATTAAAAGACTTCACGTTCCAATGCAGGGGGTGTGGGTTTGATCCCTGGTCAGAGAGCTAAGACTCGACGTGCCTTGGGGCCAAAAAACCAAGACATAAAACAAGCAATATTGTAACAAATTCAATAAAGACTTAAAACATGATCCACATTAAAAAAAAATCTTAAAAGACAGTGGAGCTTAGCTCAGTGCTCTGTGATGACCTAGAGAGTTGGGATGGGGGCTTGGGAGGGATATATATATACACACACACACATATATATAAATAGCTGATTCACATTGTTGTGCAACAGAAACTAACACAACATTGTAAAGCAATTATACTCCAATTGAAAAAAAGAAACAGAACCTTCAAAAAAAAAAAAAAGAGACAATGACTGATCTGTATACACAGACTCTTAGACACATAGGTGCTCTGGCCTGGAAGAAAGGGGCCTTGGGGCTTATCTTATCTTAGATACGTTCACTTGGCTTCTCATCTCCAGCTCATCCTGCACTCAGATTAATTTAGGACCATTTTCTTCTTCCTTGGTGCTGTGATTCTCCCACTTAAAACTGTCTTTAACTCCCAGTCAGCCACAGGACATACCTGGACCCTGCAGCGCTGTGTTCCATGGCTGCTGCACCATCTGTCCTTCTTATGTATGTGTTTATTTAGTTTTGGCTGTTCTGGGTCTTCATTGCTGTGTGCAGGCTTTCTCTAGTTGCAGCGAGCAGGGGCTACTCTTTGTTGCTGTGCAGGGGCTTCTCATTGTGGTGGCTTCTTGTTGCAGAGCACAGGCTCTAGAGCATGGGCTCAGTAGTTGTGTTGCAAGGGTTCAGCTGCCCCACAGCATGTGGGATATTCCTGGAGCAGGGATCGAACGCATGTCCCCTGCATTGTCAGGCATATTCTTAACCACTGGACTACCAGGGAAGCCCCCATCTGCTCTTCTGGTTCCATATTCCATGGCTTCCTTCCAGTCAGACTGTATGACTTTCTCTAACATCTTACCTTCCCCTTTTAGACCTTCTGTTTACTGTTTACTGATGGCATGAATGCCTCTGGGTGACTCTGATGTTGTGGGCCTTGCACATTGTCAGAGCAGTTCCTATATACGCAGGTCTCCTCTGCTGGACTCTGAGTGCCCTGGGAACAGGAGTGGAACTGTGTTTAGTTTTCCACACCCAGGTCTAGAACAGTCCTGCTTCCTCCGGAAGACCCTCAGTAAACTCCTGGGGGAGTCAAGTAAAGGACAGAATGGGTTGCGTCCCTGACTTGTGTTGAAATCTGATTTCAGTTCTGTGCTTATTGGTTGTGGAACTTAAGGCACTTCTTTAATCAGAGTATCCTTATCAGGGTATGATAAACGAGATAATATGTGTGAAAGGAAAGGAGTAGTTATTATTGGTAGTGATAATTATCATAGACCTCCCTAAAATGCCACTTCCCCTTGGAGTTTTCTTGTGCTGTGATTAGAGGTGGTGCCTCTCGCTCAGGAGCCCCATGGAGCCCAGGGGCTCCCACACTGCGTGGCCCCCAGCATATGCTGCTGGGTTCTGCTTAGTTGTCGACCAATCTCATCTCCATTTTCAGGTCAGGGTACCCGGAGAACCAAGCAAGACAGAACCTTGAGTTGGTGGGACCTGTCCTCTCTTGCCTTAACCCGGTGGTTCACCACTAGGGATGAATTTGCCCCCCAAGGGAGTTTTGGCAATGTCTGGAGACATTTTTGGTTGTCATGCTTTATTGGGACAGGGGTGTTACTGGCATCTAGTGTTACAGGCTAGGGATGCTGCTAACCGAGCTATGGTGTACAAGTCAGTCCCACCTACCTAGGAATTATCCAGCACGGATGCGCCACTCCAACTTAGCCTGGAATTGTGCCAGGTGCGCGTGCAGTAATGGAGCATGTGGGCTGCATTTCTAAGAAATGGTGAAAATCGTGGACTAGGGGACCCAAGTTGTGATTCAGTTCTTGAGAATGAAATGAACTTTCTAACTTATACTAACCAAGCTTTGCTATGGCCAGTGACTGTGCTCAGCTCCTCACATGTGGTTTTTAATCCTTAGCACCATTCTACAAGGTGGTTCAGTTATTACCCTGATTTTGTAGTCGTGGAGACTGAGGCTTAGAGAAATCAAGAAACTTGCCTAAGGTCACAAACCTAGCAAGTAGGAGGGTAGGTTATATTTCTAGAAATGACCTAAAGCCTCCATAAGCTACAAGTAAGAATTTAGGACTATGAGGCTAAACATTTGCTTACTTTTTGTTCCATTATCCAGAAGTAGTGACTGGCTTAATTATTGCAGTCACAGGTGCCCAAGGGCCTTAGGACATGTCTTACCTACTGTATGTGCTACTACTTTGTTGGTCACCAAGTTGTGTCCGACTCTTTGAGATCCCATGGACTGCATGCAGCTTGCTAGGCTTCCCTCTCCCTCACCATCTCCCAGAGTTTGCCCAAGTTCATCTCCATTGAATTGGTGATGCTATCCAACTGTTTCATCCTCTGTCACCCTCTTCTCCTTCTGCCTTCAATCTTTCCTAGCATCAGGATCTTTTACAATGAGTCAGCTGTTTGCATCAGGTGTCAAAATATTGTAGCTTCAGCTTCAGCATCAGTCCTTCAAAGGAGTATTCAAGGTTGATTTCTTTTAAGAATGACTGGTTTGCTTTCCAAGGGACTCTCAAGAGTCTTCTCCAGCACCACAATTCGAAAGCATCAATTCTTCGGTGCTCTGTCTTCTTTACTGTCCAGCTTGCACATATGTACATGTCTGCTGGAAAGACCGTAGCCTTGACTACTACCAATAGCAATAGATGCTGGTACTTTAAAGGTATTTATTTGTGTGTCCCTCTTTTTACCAAGCGCTTTACATGCATTTTCTGATATAATTTGCATAACGACTCAATGAAACAGATGTTGCTATTAGTGTCATCTCTATTTTACAGATGAGGAAGTTGAGGCACAGAGAGGTTAAGATGACCAGAATCGCAGTGCTAGTAAAGGTGGGCTTGCTGTGACTCCACTTGGAGCACTTAACTACTATGTAACTTGCTTTCTGAATTGAATGTTTGAAAATAACTTGATGGTTACTTTTAATTTTCAATAGATACAGACATTTTCATTGGAATTGATAAAATTAGGCAGTACTTTGTGCTGTGGTACCTGAAACTTTAAACATAGGGAATTCATAGGTGAGGCTGAAATTTTTGTTTGTTTGGGTTTTTTTGGCTGAAAATCATGGACTGAGGAGCCTGGTGGGCTACAGTCCATGGGGTCATAAAGAGTTAGACACAACTGAGAGACTAAGCACACAAACACATATGTTATGTGGGATCTTAGTTCCCTGATCGGGGATCAAGCCTGTGCCCCTGTGATGGAAGCCCAGAGTCTTAACCACTGGGCTTAAGCCAGAGAAGCCCAAAGGCTAAAATGTTTTAAATTCCTTTTTTGTTTGTGTAATATTTTGTTGGACTTCCTTGGTGGTTCAGACGGTGAAGAATCTGCCTGCAATGCAGGAGACCCAGGTTTGATCCCTGGGTTGGGAAGATCCCCCGGAGAAGGGAATGGCTACCCACTCCAGGATTCTTGCCTGGAGAATCCCATGGACAGAGGAGCCTGGTGGGCTACCATGGGGTTCCAAAGAGTCCGACACGACTGAGCTACTAACACTCACTCACTAGTTTGTATGATTTAACAAGTCAGCCCTTTCCGACAAAGTAGGAAAAGTAATACATTTAAAGAACAGTAACTGTAGTCCATGGGGTTGCAAAGAGTTAGACACAACTTAGCAACTAAACAACAACAATAAAACTGTGGAATCAAGAGAGTTCCAGAAATAAGGAAACTTAAGCTTTGGGGAAAATGGGCAATATCAGTGGGAAAATTCTGGACTCAGGGATACCATGAATTTCCAGAAGAGATGTAGAAGTGCTTCTCTGCACGCCCTGGGCCACTCCAGCAGCTTGCCTGCCTGACTGCCAGCATGTTTCACCTCCATGGGCTGGAACCCTCGCCCCAGTGTGATTCAGTTTCATAATGGAACTTAGTGGGAAAATCAGGCCACTTTTGTTAAAACATATTTCTAATATAAATATTAAAAGAGATATCTAGAATTTTTCTTAGAACTATAAAGAAAATATATATAAAATATTAAATATATTGTTTTAATTGATAAAATATATTGTTTCCTAAGCTACACACTCTATTAAAATCTAGGAAAAGCAACTTGAATTCTATTTGAAACTACAAGAAGTGAACAATTCATTATGTTTAAAGAAATGATCTTTCGGACTTCTCTGGCAGTCCAGTGGGTAGTACTCAGTGCTTCCACTGTGGGGGACCTGGGTTGGATCCCTGGTCAGGGGACTGAACTTCTGTGAACTGTGTGGCGTGGCCAAAAAATAAATAAAGGAAACAGTGATCTTTGCCCTAAATCCTCTATAACCTTCCACCGCCTTCTCTCTCATTCAAAAAAAATTTTTTTTTCTTTTTCAGGTGAGAGACCAAAGAAGCCGATTCCTCTCCAGGATCAGACCGTCAGAGATGAAAAAGGAAGGTATAAACGATTTCATGGAGCCTTTAGTGGAGGTTTCTCTGCTGGTTACTTCAACACTGTTGGCTCAAAAGAAGGTAGGATTTTCTTAATTACAGCTACTATATGGCTAAAGCAAGTGATTGAAATATAATAAGATTTTCACTCCTCTGCCCCCCTCACCCCCACCCCCAGCAATGCTCCCTATAAAAAAACTTTAAAAAATATGTTAGTATAGGGTTAGCTGAAAAGTTTGTTTGGGTTTTCCCGCACAGTGTAATGGAAAGGCATTGGCCAACCCAGTCAGTATACTGTAGTCGTTTGTGTTCTTTGGATGTTTCCAGAGTGAACTTGTATGTTGTTTATTGATTACAACCTGAAGGTTTGACTTAAAAAAAAAAAGATACATCCTAACCAGATAACTGGACTTCCCAGGTGGCACTACTGGTAAAGAACCCACCTGCCAATACAGGAGACCTAAGAGATGAGGGTTCAATCCCTGGGTCGGGAAGATCCCCTGGAGGAGGAAACGGCAACCCACTCCAGTATTCTTGCCTGGAGAATCCCATGGACAGAGGAGCTTGGTGGGCTACGGTCCATGGGGTCACAGAGAGTCAGACACGACTGAGTGACTTAGCACAGCACCACGTAACCAGGTGATTAAATGATGATGGTGACTTCTGGTTTCTACTCTGTCTCACCTTGGGCAGGGCTCTCATGCAGTCACTCGGCACCATCACCTCACATGACTCAGTGCCTAAGGAGGGCAGGTGTCACAGCTATTCTGTGGGTGAAGACACTGCAGGTCTTGACCCTGGGGTCCACAGTATCACCTGTTAGTACATGTTGTCCACCTGGAGAAAAGAAAAATCAACCAAATTTTTTACATTATGCAACATCGTAAATTCTGTACTGTTTAATGTATGTTTTTAAAAAATGTTTTAACAGAGAAACTGAAAGAAAATGACTTACGTATATCAAATATGAATTAAAATGACTGGTTAACTCACCTAGCAATTATTAAGGACAAGATGAGCCAAATCTGTCATAGATTTTTTTAAAAAATTACTCATACATAACAATGATAGTAAAATAAAGATGGAAAACAATACAAGAAAGTGGAAGGTAGAAAGCAGGTAAGAAAAATAATTAGGGTAAATAAGATGGTTTAAAGTTCAATATCAAGAATGTATAAAGATCAATTCAGTGAGCAAATGATCAAAGTATTTGAACAGTTTACTCCAGAAATGCTACATAGAATGTTCAGCTTTATTGTTATGAAAAGCAAAATTAAATAACTAAGGCACTATTAAAGAAGCATATTTATAAAATGTTAAAAATGGCAGTAGGGCTGGTGAAGAAAGAAATATACGAGTACACTGCTGATGGCTATAATTATGGCTGTATGTATATTATAATTAAAAAGTAAGACCAGCTCAAATGATTAGTCTTCACAGATAGACTGTGATATGTTAATACAATGGAATATCTCCTTACCTTTGGGAGTGACAGATTCAAGCACTGTGCAGCTACAGGGCAAAGACTGTAGGAATCCAAAATGGGGAAGCTGCCCGGCCCAGTGTATTCCCTGGGAGAGCTGATCTTCACTCTCCTGGAGTTCCTCCCAAATTGTCCTGGAAGCCTGCTCCACCCACATACTGGGTATAGGTCTGCTCCATACTCCTCAGCTCCTCAAGACTCTGGCAGGAAGTCAGAAAGGACGTGAGAGAAAATTAAAACAGTTTATCTTAGAGGGTTATGGATAAATTTGACCTCCAGTGCAATTTCTCTCTGCAGGCACGGCACAGCCTTGGTAACCATGAGTGGGGAACAGGGGTGTTAGTTATAGGACTCAGGAATTTGATGGAGTTGGGGGCCTGGTATGGATGGCCATTGCTGACCTTAGACTGTGCTATGCTAGCTTGCTCAGTCGTGTCTGACTCTTTGCGACCCCATGGACTATACCCCGCCAGACTCCTCTGTCCATGGGCTTCTCCAGGCAAGAATGATGGAGTGGGTTGCCATTTCCCCCTCCAAGGGATCACCCCAACCCAGGGATTGAGCCCAGGTCTCGCGCACTGCCAGCGGATTCTTTACTGTCTGAGCCACCAGGGAAACCCACCCTTAGACTAACCAGGTTGCATCCTTTCATGGCTGACTAGTGCACCTGACGTAGTGTTTCTTTGATATGTTAGTGTGTGTGTGTTAAGTTGCTTCAGTCGTGTCTGACTCTTTGCAACCCAATGGACTGTAGCCTGCCTGGCTCCTCTGTCCACACAATTCTCCAGGCAAGAATACCGGAGTGGGTTGCCATGCTTTCCTCCAGGGGATCTTCCCAACCCAGGGATTGTACCCGTGTCTCCTGCGGCTCCTGAATTGCAGGCAGATTCTTTACTGCTGAGCCACCAGGGAAGCCCCTTGATATATTAGTGTATTTTGCTATCCTGGTGGTCTCAGAGATGTCCTTCCTTTTAAGGTGATCTTACATCTTTCTTCTCAGATCTAGTTGGGTTCCTTTCACTGTTTAACTTTGTGTTTTTTTTTTGTTTTTTTTTTTAAGGAGGCGGCGCGGGGCGAGGAGCCGCTGCCCGCGTGCGCCAGGACCACCTCGGCCGTCACCTTGGCCAGGTGGCTGCTCAGGTCCACCGTGCGCTTCACATCCTCCAACTTTGTTTTTTTTTAATTTATTTTTTTATTGAAGGATAATTGTTTTACAGAATTTTGTTGTTTTCTGTCAGACCTCAACATGAATAAGCCATAGGTATACATATATCCCCTCCCTTTTGAACCTCCCTCCCATCTCCTGCCCCATCCCACCCCTCTAGGTTGACGCAGAGCCCCTGTTTGAGTTTCCTGAGCCATACAGCAAATTCCCTTTGGCTATCTATTTTATGTATGGTAATGTAAGTTTCCATGTTACTCTTTCCATACATCTCACCCTCTCCTCCCCTCTCCCCATGTCCATAAGTCTCTTCTCTATGTCTGTTTCTCCATTGCTGCCCTGTAAATAAATTCTTCAGTATCATTTCTCTAGATTCCATATATCTGCATTAGAATACGATTTTTTCTCTTTCTCTTTCTGACTCACTTCACTCTGTATAATAGGTTCTAGGTTCATCCACCTCATCAGAACTGACTCAAATGCATTTGTTTTTATGGCTGAGTAATATTCCATTGTGTATATGTACCACAACTTCTTTATCCATGCATCTGTCAATGGACATCTAGGTTGCCTCCATGTTCTGGCTACTGTAAATAGTGCTGCAATGAACAATGGGGGTATATGTGTCTTTTTGAATTTTGGTTTCCTCAGGGTATATGCCTAGGAGTGGGATTGCTGGGTCATATGGTGGTTTTATTCCTAGTATTTTAAGGAATCTCCATACTGTCTTCCACAGTGACTGCATCAGTTTACATTCCCACCAGCAGTGCAAAAGCTTTCCCTTTTCTTCACACCCTCTCAAGCATTTATTGTTTGTAGACTTTTTGATGATGGCCATTCTGACCAGTGTGAGGTGATATCTCATTGTGGTTTTGATTTGCATTTCTCTAATAATGAGCGATGTTGAGCATCTTTTCATGTGTTTGTCAGCCACCTGTATGTCTTTTTTGGAGAAATGTCTGTTTAGGTCTTTTTCCCACTTTTTGATTGGGTTGTTTTTCTGGCATTGAGTTGTATGAGCTGCTTGTATATGTTGGAAATTTATCCTTTGTCTGTTGTTTCATTTGCTATTTTCTCCCATTCTGAGGGTTGTCTTTTCACCTTGCTTATGGTTTCCTTTGCTGTGCAAAAGCTTTTAAGTTTAATCAGGTCCCACTTGTTTACTTTGGTTTTTATTTCCGTTACTCTAGGAGGTAGGTCATAGAGGATCTTGCTTTGATTTATGTCATCGAGTGTTCTGCCTATGTTTTCCTCTAAGAGTTTTATCATTTCAGGTCTTACATTTAGGTCTTTAATCCATTTTGAGTTTATCTTTGTGTATGGTGTTAGAAAGTGTTCTAATTTCATTCTTTTACACGTAGCTGTCCAGTTTTCCCAGCGCCATTTATTGAAAAGGCTGCCTTTGCTCCATTGTATATTCTTGCCTTCTTTGTCAAAAATAAGGCACCCATTGGTGCATGGGTTTATTTCTGGGCTTTCTGTCTTGTTCTGTTGGTCTAGATTTCTGTTTTTGTGCCAGTACCATACTGCGTTAATGACTGTAGCTTTGTAGTATAATCGGGAAGGTTGTAGTATAATAGTCAGGAAGGTTGATTCCTCCAGCTCCATTCTTCTTTCTCAAGACTGCTTTGGCTATTTGAGGTCCTTTGTATTTCCTTATGAATTGTGAAATTTTTTGTTCTAGTTCTGTGAAAAATGCCATTGGTAGTTTGATAGGGATCACACTGAATCTGTAGATTGCATTTGGTAGTATAGTCATTTTCACAATATTGATTCTTCCTATCCAGGAACATGGAATATCTATCTGTTTATGTTGTCTTTGATTTCTTTCATCAGTGTCTTATAATTTTCTGTGTACAGTTCTTTTGTCTCCTTAGGCAAGTTTATTCCTAGATATTTAATTCTTTTTGTTGAAATGGTAAATGGGATTGATTCCTTAATTTTTCTTTCTGATTTTTCATTGTTAGTATATAGAAATGCAAGTGATTTCTGTGTATTGATTTTGTATCCTGCAACTTTGCTAAATTCCCTGACTAGCTCTAGTAATTTTCTGATACTATCTTTAGGGTTGTCTGTGTACAGCATCGTGTCATCTGCAAACAGTGAGAGCTTTACTTCTTTTCCGATCTGGATTCCTTTTATTTCTTTTTCTTCTCTGATTGCTGTAGCTAGGACTTCCAGAACTACGTTGAATAATAGTGGTGAAAGTGGACACCCTTGTCTTGTTCCTGATCTTAGGGGGAATGCTTTCAGTTTTTCACCATTGAGTATAATGTTTGCTGTAGGCCTATCATATATGGCCTTTACTATGTTGAGATAGGTTCGTTCTATGCCCATTTTTTGAAGAGTTTTAATCATAAATGGGTGCTGAATTTTGTCAGAGGCTTTTTCTGCATCTATTGAGATGATCACATGGTTTTTATCTTTCACTTTGTTAGTATGGTGTGTCACACTGATTGATTTGTGTATATTGAAGAATCCTTGCATTCCTGGAATAAACCCAACTCGATCATGGTGTATGAGCTTTTTTGATGTGTTGCTGAATTCTGTTTGCTACAATTTTGTTGAGGATTTTTGCATTTGTGTTTATCAGTGATATTGGCCTGTACTTTTCTTTTATTGTGTTGTCTTTGTCTGATTTTGGTATCAGGGTGATGGTGGCCTTGTAGAATGAGTTTGGAAGTGTTCCTTACTCTGCAATCTTTTGAAAGAGTTTTAGAAGGATAGGCATCAGCTTTTCTATAAATGTTTGATAGAATTCTCCTGTGAAGCCATCTGGTCCAGGGCTTTTGTTTTTTAGGAGATTTTTGATCACAGCTTCAATTTCAGTGCTTGTAATTGTGTTGTTCATAATTTTTATTTCTTCCTGGTTCAGTCTTGGAAGATTGACCTTTTCTAAGTATCTGTCCATTTCTTCCAGGTTATCCATTTTATTGCCATATTGTTGTTCATAGTAGTCTCTGATAATACTTTGTATTTCTGCATTGTCTGTTGTAACCTCTCCTTTTTCATTTCTAATTTTGTTGATGTGATTCTTCTCTCTTTTTTTCTTGATGAGTCTGGCTAAAGGTTTGTCAATTTTGTTTATCATCTCAAAGAATCAGCTTTTAGTTTTATTAATCTTTACTATTGTTTCTTTCATTTCTTTTAAATTTATTTTTGCTTCGACCTTTATGATTTCTCTCCTTCTACTAATTTTGGGTGTTTTTTGTTCTTCTTTTTCCAGTTGTTTTAGGTGTAAAGTTAGATTGTCTATTTAATGTTTTTCTTGTTTCTCGAGGTAGGATTGTTTTGCTATGAACTTTCAATGGCACTCCACTCCAGTACTCTTGCCTGGAAAATCCCATGGACGGAGGAGCCTGGTGGGCTGCTGTCCGTGGGGTCGCTAAGAGTCGGATACGACTGAGCGACTTCACTTTCATTTTTCACTTTCATGCATTGGAGAAGGAAATGGCAACCCACTCCAGTGTTCTTGCCTGGAGAATCCCAGGGACAGGGGAGCCTGGTGGGCTGCCGTCTGTGGGGTCGCACAGAGTCGGACACGACTGAAGCGACTTAGCAGCAGCAGTAGCAGTTCCTCTTAGAACTGCTTTTCCTGCATCCTATAGGTTTTGAGTTGTCCTGTCTTCATTGTCATTTGTTTCTAGAAATTTTTTTATTTCCCTTTTGATTTCTTCAGTAACCTGCTGGTTCCTTAGAAATGTGTTATTTAATCTCCATATGTTTGTGTTTCTTACAGTTTTTTTCTTGTAATTGATATCTAGTCTCATAGTGTTGTGGTTGGAGAAGATGCTTGATATGATTTCACTTTTCTTAAACTTACTGAGGTTTGATTTGTGACCCACGATGTGATGATGTCTCCTGGAAAATGTTCCATATGCACTTGAGAAGAAGGTGTATTCTTCTGCATTGGGATGGAATGTCATGAAGATATCAATGAGATCTGTCTCATCTAATGTATCATTTAAGACTTGTGTTTCCTTATTAATTTTCTGTTTTGATGATCTGTCCATTGGCGTGAGTGGGGTGTTAAAGTCTCCTACTATTATTGTGTTACTGTAAATTTCTGCTTTTATGTCTATTAGTGTTTGTCTTATGTACTGAGGTGCTTCTATGTTGGGTGCATAGATATTTACAATTATTATGTTTTCCTCTTATATCCCTTGATCATTATTTATTTAGTGTCCTTCCTTATCTCTTGTAATCTTCTTTATTTTAAGGTCTATTTTGTCTGATATGAGGATTGCTACTCCAGCTTTCTTTGCTTCCCATTTGCATGGAATATATTTTTTCTATCCTCTCACTTTCAGTCTATATGTGTCTTGAGGTCTGAAGTGGGTTTCTTATAGACAGCATATATATGGGTCCTGATTTTGTATCCATTCAGCCAGTCTGTGTCTTTTGGTTGGAGCTTTTAATCCATTTACATTGAAAGTAATTATTGATATATATGTTCTGATTGCCATTTTCTTAATTGTTTGGGGTTGATTTTGTAGATCTTTTTTCTTCTCTTGTATTTCTTGACTATATAAGTCCGTTTAACATTTGTTGTAAAGCTGGTTTGGTGGTACTGAGTTCTCTTAACTTCTGCTTGTCTGAAAAGCTTTTTATTTCTCCATCAATTTTGAATGAGATCCTTGCCAGGTACAGTAATCTTGGTGGTAGATTTTTCCCTTTCAGTACTTTAAAAATATCCTGCCATTCCCTTCTAGCCTGCAGAGTTTCTGCTGAAAGATCAGCTGTTAAGAGTATGGGTTTCCCTTGTATGTTACTTGTTGCTTCTCCCTTGCTGGTTTTAATATTCTTTCTTTGTGTTTAGTCTTTGTTAGTTTGATTAGTATGTGTCTTGGTGTGTTTCTCCTTGGGTTTATCCTGTATGGGACTCTTTGTGCTTCTTGGATTTGATTGACTCTTTCCTTTTCCATGTTGGGAAATTTTTCAACTATAATCTCTTTGAAATTTTTCTCATACCCTTTCTTTTCCTCTTCTTCTTCTGGGACCCCTGTAATTCGAATGTTGGTGTATTTGATATTGTTGCAGAGGTCTCTGAGACTGTCCTCAGTTCTTTTTATTCTTTTTACTTTATTCTGTTCTTCAGAAATTATTTCCACCATTTTATCTTCCAGCTCACCAATTTGTCCT